>NC_137607.1:21833750-21843750 GCF_963280865.1 Gymnoscopelus braueri | reverse complement strand
ACCTCCTATCTCTATATTTCAACTTTTTACTTTTCTTTTGTAAATTATTGCCCTTTCATCATACAAGAGTGTCGCATTAAAATAAGTGAAAATAGCTGATCTAGAAGCTCTAGAATGCGTCGCGATGCGACACGTTGTGAGCTTGTATATCGTCTATTTTCACTATTTTATATATTATTTTAAACAATAATAAAAAAGCTACGGTTTTGGACATACAAGGTTTCCACCCGACAACGATACAGTATATAACGACACAAGCAGAAAAAGCTGCGGCGCGTTATCAGCTTGCCCAGTGTTGCTTGCCTTGGGTTACAGTATATCGTGCTGACAACACGTTGTGAAGTGTGCTCAGGTTTCTGTGAGAAGCATTTGTTGGGTTATTACCCCATATGTTCACTGTATCTATACGTACTGAATGCAGTTGACTGACTGACAAATATATATATATATGTGTATATACTATCTACAGTATATATATATCTATCAGTGGTGGAAAGAGTACTCAGATATTTTCCCTAAGTAAAAGTATCAATACTGCAATGTAGAAGTACTCTGTTACAAGTAAAAGTCCGGAATTTAAAATGTACTTGAGTAAAAGTACAATAGTATTGGTATGAAAATGTACTTAAAGTACCAAAAGTAAAAGTACTAAAATGTTTGAAAATAGCAGATCTACAAGCTCACAACGCGTCGCGATGCGACGCGTTGTGAGCTTGTAGATCGGCTATTTTCAAATAGCCAAGGTATAAAATAGGGCTAAAGTGGTTAATGTAAGTTTTATAATGTAATAATTAATATCTGCAAAGTAACTAGTAACTAAAGTTTTCAAATAATCGTAGTGGAGTAAAAGTACAATATTTGCCTCTGAGATGTAGTGGAGTAGAAGTAAAAGTATTGAAAATGGGAAATACTCCAGTAAAGTAAAAATTCCTCAAAAGTGTACTTAAATACAGTACTTGAGTACATGTACTTAGTTACTTTACACCACTGATATATACACAGTATACCGTATATTCTACACAGTATATCATGTTGAACTTGTCAGTTTGTGGGTGTTGTGGAGGACTTTGGAGCATGTAATATTTAGTATTTTCTGCCCTTATCGCATCATTATGCAGGAGTGAGACAGGGTGATTATATCAATGCTATGTATCCTGGTTGTGATTATCATGCCGTCAATGATCCAGCGAGGTGACATGTCTGAACACGCCGGTAAACTCTGTCTGTGTGTGTGCGTGCGTGCGTGCGTGCGTACGTGTGCGTGTGTGTGTGCTGCGCGCGCGCGCACTGGCATATACCAGAGACTGTGTGTGTGTGTGTCCCTCAGGCAGTGACAGGCTAATATGCTCCACAGCCTCCGGAACAGGCTGTCCTTGTCCTCCTATTCATTCCTCCTTCCTTCATTCTCTCCCTCCTTCCTTCTCTCCCTTGCTTCCTCTGTCACTTTCTCTCTCTCTCTCTCTCTCTCTCTCTCTCTCTCTCTCTCTCTCTCTCTCTCTCTCTCTCTCTCTCTCTCTCTCTCTCTCGCTCTTGCTCTATGTATTCGTCTTTGGGAGGATATTTTGGGAGAGCTTATACTCCTCTCTAAATGGGGCCCTGCGTCTGGCCTATTCTCTCTCTATCTATCTATCTCTCTCTTTCTCTCTCTCTTTCTCTCTCTCTCTCTTCTCTCTCTCTCTCTCTCTCTCTCTCTCGCTCTCTCTCTCTCTCGCTCTCTCTCTCTCTCTCTCTCTCTCTCTCTCTCTCTCTCTTTCTGTGTGTGCATGTGCACGTGCGTGTCAGAGTGTGTGTGTGCGCCGGTTGGCAGTGTATCTGCCCTCAGGTGTTTATTGACCAGTCCTCTCTCTCTCTTTCTCTGAATCTATCTGTCCATCCGTTCATCTCTCCATGCATTTATCCCTCCATCCGGTCTGTTGCCAGAGTCTCATGATGTCCACGGTTTGGCACGGCTGTGGGCCGAGTCTGTTGTCTCTCCGACACTGGCCTAGCACAGCCCGGTCCAGCCCTGCTCAGCTCTAGTCTGCTCTGTTTCTTGCCAATGTCCTAAAACCAATACCAGTGTTGATTTCGTCGACTAAAACCATGACGAAAAATGTTCGTCGACTACCTTTTTTCACTGACGAAAACTAAATAAAAACTAAGCTATGACGACTAAAACTATGACTAAATATATTGACAATTTCATCAACAAATAAAAAACTAGACTAAAATATTATGTGAGGGACTAATGGAGAAGAGATCCGGCAGAACAAAAACACAGTAATTTTATGTTTGGTTGTGCTCGGGTGTTGCGCTCTGAAAATAGCAGATCTACAAGCACACAACGCGTCGCGCTGCGACACGTTGTGAGCTTGTAGATCGGCTATTTCCAGCATGCAAACAAGTGTAAAATCTGGCATTACGACGCCATCAAGGCACCGCCAAAATACTTTATAGTCGACTAAATCAACTGTGGATTTAGTCGACCATAATCTTATGATATTTAGTCGACTAAAACTAGACAAAATCTAAAACATTTCAGATGACTAAAATATAACTAAAACTAAATGGAATGTTATTCAAAACACTATGACAAAAACAAAATCAAAATTTGCTGTCAAAATCAACACTGACCAATACATCACACACAGCGGCAGAGCAGAAGCCAGTTCCACTGACATGGACTAATGGTAACGGAGTAGTATAATCCATGTCCATGAATTCTGCATTTCCAGGGGCAAAGAATTTGAAGTTGATTTCCGTTATTGACTAATCATTTCCACAACAAATTATGTCCGACTAAATGATGACTGCTGGCTCTGCTTTGTTCTGTTTTTGTTGTGTATTGTGGTCTGTTTTATGTTGGGTTGGGTCGTTTTTTGGGGGCTTTCCATGTTGTTGTTTTTTCTGGGCTGTTCTTTTTGGGGATCTGATCCAGGATCAGCTTGGTGCTGATCTGGCCAATTTTCAGACGCAGGTCATCTGGTTTGATTAGGGTCAGAAGGGAGTCCCACTGCCAGACCTGCTGTAGAGTAACAGACAATCTGTTACTAGAGGACATGGAGAGGAGAGGACAATAGAGGACAGGACAGGAGAGGAGAGGACAATAGAGGACAGGAGAGGACAATAGAGGGGAGGGCATGCGAGGACTAGGGATGGGCAATATTATCGATATCACGATATATCGCGATATTTTATTTCGCGATACTGTATCGATACTCCAGTATCGATATCACGATAAAAAAAAAAAGAACCTATCACAGATCTGCAGCTACTCAATATGTAGTGTATATATAAACAATATGTAGTTGTGATATATGTATATATCGCAATATATCGCATATATCACAATATATCGCAATATATCGCAATATATCCCAATATATCCCAATATCGTGATACGACCCAAGTATCGTGATGCGTATCGCAATATAATCGTATCGTGACCCAAGTATCGTGATACGTATCGTATCGTGAGATTGTTGCCAATACCCATCCCTAGCGAGGACAACAGAGGAGAGGACAGGACAGGAGAAATGGCAGACAAGACAGGCAGGATAGAAGAGAGGTGAGACAACAAATTACCTAAAACATCTCATCCTAGTTGCCACGATTTCAAAATAATATCCTTGATTTAGACTACTGTAGCCTGTCTCCCATCACCTACTTGCCTTTTCTCCTCACTGATTTTTTTTTAGCAAGAAGTTCCCACATTCAGCTGAAGACAAATGCACCGGCAGAATTTACATTGAAGCTGGATTATTTTTGGGATTTTGGATTATTTAAGTTTTGGATTATTTTTGGATTATTTAGTTTGGATTATTTAAATTTGGATTATTTTAGTTTTCCCACCAAAATGGTGTCAACCCAGAGCTGTCAGAATTTGCTGTTTGTCAGAAATCAGAAATACTGTAATACATAAAACACAGTCACTATTGTTTGGTTAGGCATTGTTATATATTGCTGCTTGGTACAAAATGAATTTCCGCAAGGACAATAAAGCATCTATCATCATATATTCTGATTTTTAAGGTTAGCCACAGTTTGTTTGGTTTACATAAGGATTCTTGTTATGGTTAGACGAACGTCAAAACTGGTGGTTTCAGTCCATACTGACTGCATTGAGTCCACATGGTCCACGCCGTCTGCATTCGTCAAATATTGATGCATTTCTGGCTTCTGATACATGTCAAATTCTGACAATTTTGCCGTGGGACGTGGCCTGCAGACGTCAGGATTACATTTCTACTTCAAATGTTGACATATTTCTGGCTTTGGATAAATGTAAAATTCTGACAAACTTCCAAAAAACAAAACAAAACAAAAACCTCAGGATTAGACAAAAGTTTTGGCAATTTTAGTGGGACCAAAGTCAGACATGGCCCATCATGGGGAGGGGGCAGGAGGCAGATACATTAGCCATCATTCAGAAAACTGATTTATTGTGGGAAAGAGGATGTCTGGCCAGCTCCGTGCCAAGACAATTGGTGTTGCTGCTGAGACAAAAAAAAAAGATTTATTAACCTTAAAGGGTTAGTTCAGATTTTTTGAGTATTTTCTGTAGGAAATACTTACCATTAATGTAGTGGTTGCAAAGGTATTAATTGATTGCCCGAGTCCCATGGTCAGAGTTTTGGTCCGGTTCTGGTCCGGTTCTGATGGATATGAAGTAGTTCCGGTCGATTAGTAGATTTGGTGGGGGCCGCTCATTAAAAATAAATGTATTTAAAAAACTAGCGTCATTTGTATTGTTGACTTATTTCTACCATATAGGGCAGGTTTCGTTCAATTTCGACCCCTCTGTCACATGGTACTATTTTTTGTGTCATATATTTTGTGCGTGAGTAGGCTGCCGCGGCGCAGTGATTCTGGACCGGCCGGTGGACAACGTTGTCATGCTAATGTAATTATCACTCAGCCATAACCATAGATTATAAGGACTTCCCAATGCAGCTACTGTATACGCCCAAATATGGAGTGTGGTGTGTCGTCAGGCGCAAACAAATCAGTCGGCTCCATATATGGGCACAGAAGGGGCCATGCCCATGTAATACAGCATGCCATACTGACTATAGGCATATATTGATGACATCAGCTATCTCAATATCTGGGCATAACATTTTATTTTAATTTTAAATATCTCAGTGTTAGTATTATTTATAACTGTCTGTAGCTGGATAACTTGATTCTAACAATTTTTCCATTTCGTCTCTCTCTTTTATCTTTCTTTTGTCCTTTGTCTCCCTCACACACACACACACAGCCATTAGCACAGAACCACACACGATGAGTTTGTCTCTGTCCTTGGAACAGAGCTGTGTGTCTGGCAAAAGATACTTTATAAAGTCTGAGATGAGACTGGCTGCAACTGACAGGTTGGCTGATCGTGTGTGTGTGTGTGTGTGCGTGTGTGTGTGTGTGTGTGTGTGTGTGTGGGCGCGGGTGTGCGGCTCGTCTATGATAGGTGTGTCTGGCCTTGTCAGTCATCACAATACCCCCCACCACACACACACACACACACACACACACACACACACACACACACACACAGACACAGACACAGACACAGACACACACACACACACACACACACCTCTCTAGAATCTATGCAAGCCAGAAACATATGTTAGGTAGGATGGAGGGATACAAAAAAGAGAACAAGGAGAGAGGAGAGAGTGTGTGTGTGTGTGTGTGTGTGTGTGTGTGTGTGTGTGTGTGTGTGTGTGTGTGTGTGTGTGTGTGTGTGTGTGTGTGTGTGTGTGTGTGTGTGTGTGTGTGTGTGTGTGTGTGTGTGTGTGTGTGTGTGTGTGTGTGTGGGGGGGTGTGTGTGGGGGGGTGTGTGTGTGTGTGTGAGAGAGGGGGATGAGAGGAAGAGGATGAATAGAGTAATAATGGCTCAGTCCTCAGTGCGATAGTAGTTGTAGAGAAAGAGAGAACGGCTGAGTGAAGAAGACAGGAAAATGAGACTGAGGGCACTCAGACAGATAGAATTAGACACAGAGGTGCTGTGTGTGTGCGTGCACGCGCGCGCATGTGTGTGCACAATGCACAATTGCACATGATATTCGCCTTCCTGGGCTTGCTGCATGCGGCCATGTTTTTTTCAGTGAATTAGTACACGCATGTTTAATTTTGTGCGTGTGCGCGCGCGCGCGTGTGTGTTTATGTGTGTTTGTGGAGAGCATTTTTATGGATTCTACGAAATGGGCATAAGTAACGGCAATGAATAGACCGCTCTGAGAGAATGAGAGTGTTTACTGTGTGTGTGTGTGTGTGTGTGTGTGTGTGTGTGTGTGTGTGTGTGTGTGTGTGTGTGTGTGTGTGTGTGTGTGTGTGTGTGTGTGTGTGTGTGTGTGTGTGTGTGTGTGTGTGTACACATGTAGAGGACAGCAGGACGAGGAGAGAGTGAGGGATGAGGACACTGATTGAATGCGAGTGAGAGGAAGCCAAATGAGAGCATGATGGTGTTAAAAGACCACATGATGACTGGAGACCTAATGGGAGCTCCATCCATCTCCTCCTTCTCCATTACTCTAATAGTCTACTCTGTATACTGTGTATACAATTGTATTTTTCTTCCCATTAAGAGGCCAGATCTCTTTTACAAGGCGGCCACGACAGCAATGACAATAAAAATGACATTAACCCATTAAGATCTGAGGCCCGTTCGACAAATGTCTTCTAAATCCCTAACAGTTTTCTGAAACACCTATGTTGGCTATAATATCAGTGGTTCTCAAACTTTTTCATGTCAAGGTATATGATATGTATTTGGCCGCGGACCCCCATCTCAAAATATTTAGTTCCAGGGACCCCCCAGAAGCAAAGATTTGAGTTACAAAATGTTGGCTTTAAAAATGTATATATTCAAAGATTTGCTAAAAATGACATGCTTTTAAAAAAATAGAAGATCTACAAGCTCATAGTGTGGTACTCGGCGCCGCGCTATGAGCTTGTATATCTGCTATTTTTGAATAGCCAAAGTATGAAATAATGGTTACAGTGGTTCAAATCTAAAATGACCGATCTTCATGGGTTAAATGACCGGTACATCACAAATAAGATGCATAAGAACATACAGTAGGCTACAGTAGGCAACATAACGTACACATACAGAACAGTATATACGCTTTGCCTAGCGTTATTCTGCTGATAGACGCGTTGCAAAGGTTCTGGTACCCAGCATTGGCCGGTTAATATTGTGGTTGAAAGTTTGGGTCTCAGCGGTGGCCTAAAGGTCAGAGGAGAGCACGTGTAACGGAAAGTTTCCCAGAACAATCTGGGCGGGGAAGCGAATGGCCACCACTTACCCCTCCCCCAACACTGCTGATGTGCCCATGAGCAAGGCACTGAACCCCCAACCTGCTCCAGTGGAGCTGCTCAGTGGCCAACAGTATAAGACTGTGGCTGTACCGGTTTTAACGTGTGTGTCTGTGTGAATGTGAAGCCGGGCGAATGTGAGAGCTCAGAGAGTGCTCAGCCAACCTTCCCTGGGTAAATAAATAGGCTGTCTTTCTCCCTCTCTCTCTAAATGGTAAATGGTGCATTTTATATAGCCTTTATCCAAGGCGCTTTTCAATGATTGTGCATTACATTCACCCATTCACCCATCGATGGTGGAGGAAACCATGCAGGGCACCGCCACCAACCTGCTCATCGGGAGCAGTTATGGGTTCAGTGTCTTGCTCAAGGACACTTCGACACTAACTCAGGGGGAGCCCGGGATCGAACTGGGAACCTTCCGGTTCCCAACCGGCCTCTCTACCTCCTGAGCCGCTGCCGCCCCATATCTATCTATCTCTCCCTCCTACCTCCTCCCTCTCCCCCCTTACTCTATCTCCCTCCATCGCTCCCTCCCTCTCTCTCTTGTGTGCTGATCAAGCTCTTTCGCTTCATTAATGTTTTTATTTGAGAACATTTTAATTATAAGCAAAAACATTGATAAACATGTTAGTGTTTTATTTCACTTTCTATTCGTTATTTATTTTAGTTCACTTACTCTGCCCTCTGCCCCGCCCCCTCTGTCTGTCTGTCTGTCTGTCTGTCTGTCTGTCTGTCTGTCTGTCTGTCTGTCTGTCTGTCTGTCTGTCTGTCTGTCTGTCTGTCTGTCTGTCTGTCTGTCTGTCTGTCTGTCTGTCTGTCTGTCTGTCTGTCTGTCTGTCTGTCTGTCTGTCTGTCTCTCTCTCTGTCTGTCTGTCTGTCTGTCTGTCTGTCTGTCTGTCTGTCTGTCTGTCTGTCTGTCTGTCTGTCTGTCTGTCTGTCTGTCTGTCTGTCTGTCTGTCTGTCTCTCTCTCTCTCTCTCGCTCTCTCTCAGGCGGAGATTGTCAAGCGTCTCAGTGCCATCTGTGCTCAGATCATCCCCTTCCTCTCTCAGGAGGTAAGTGTCTCTCTCGCTCTCGTGCACACGCACACACACTCAATTTACAATTTACAATTAAGGCATTTAGCAGACACTCTAATCCAGAGCGACTTACAAAGTGCAAGATGGGAGTAAGTGGCATGAACCCTAGTCAACAAACGACAGGGTTAATGGTCAAGTAAATAGAGTGCAAAGAAAGCAATTAAGTGCTACAAAGTACTGTAACTGGAACGACACACACACACACACACACACACACACACACACACACACACACACACACACACACACACACACACACACACACACACTATGCATATAGTGTACAGTATATGCATACAAACTAGAGCCCATGGATGCCAGGTTTTTGGGTCCGATGCCAATCCCGATTTTTTCTAGTCCTAGCCCTAATGTTTTGACCGATATTCTGTCAATAATCCAATAAATCGTTTCATTAACGTTTTAGTTTGAGAACATTTAAATGATAAGCAAAACAATACATAAAACAAACACAATTAAAGGTAGGGTAAGTGATATTTTTTGGTTAAAACAAAAAGTATTTTGTTAAAAGGTTAAAGCACTATATTCTGATAGTAATCATTGCTATAGAGTGTTTGTTCATTAACAGGAGTCTCCCCGTCTCTCCAGCTCTTTAATAAACAGAAAATACATTTTCCAGTAGGTGTCAAAATCTCAGCCAATCAGGAGAAAGTGCCCATTTTTAAGCTTCATTTTTATAGTGTTCCAGTTCCAATTTTGCCTGCTCATTTCTTAGTGTCATCACTTCCAATTTCACTTGTTTAATCTATATCCTGATTGAGTTCTCTATCCTGATTGGATAAAATTGGAAATGAAACTGAAACTGAAACGAAAATGCATTTTCTGTTTTATAAAGAGCTGGAGAGACAAGGAGACTCCTTTTACTGAACAAACACTCTATAGTAATGAGTACTATCAGAATATAGAGCTATTTAACACTTATTTTAACCAAAGAAAATCACTTACCCTACCTTTAACTTTGATTGATTAAAAAAATGAATTAAGTATATTTTTCGATATATGAAAAGAACATTTAACTTTAATTATACAATGAACAAGCAAACAAGTGAATATAAATACACACATAAACTGAACTTTACTTTATTCAACCACTATTAAGCCCTATTCCAACATTGCAATGTTGAAAATGTTTACAAATCCAGACATAATCGGTTGCATAAAATTGTTGATGCCCCCAAAAATCTAATTCTCCATTTTTCCTCCTTTCCCTGTTTACCTCTTTGAAATAAAATAAATAAAACGTTGTTTGTTTGCCACGCCACTGCCAGCGATTTTCGAGTGTTTTTACTAACCTTTGAAAGATCATGGAATATTTTTCCGTGATCGCCGTCCTCACGGCGATCACCTCATTACTTGCACGGGGATCTCGTAGAATCAGGGGGGGGGGCGGGGGGTGTCCGGTCGCGGTAATCTGTTTACATAGTTGTGGCCAGTTGAATGTGGCTTGTTTTTGCCAAAAAGAACGAAGAAACAGGAAGTAATCGAGCTGTTTTTTTTTTACGACGTCATTTCCGGGTCTATCCTCTTCTGACAGGCAAGGCATCATTCATAGGTTAAGCGAACAGCGCCATCTGGTGGAAAACCACTGAAAACCCAAATCCC
>NC_137607.1:21801250-21828750 GCF_963280865.1 Gymnoscopelus braueri | reverse complement strand
CGACACTCTTGTATGATGAAGCAGCAAGGCATTCAATACGAAAAAATATAAAAGTTGAAATATGGCGATACAAGGTTTCTGCCCGACAGCAGCGATATAATTAATGGTATCAGCCTTTGCACGTGCACACAAATAGACACTACTGAACGTGTACGTGTGCGTGCGTGTGCACATGCACGCACGTCTGCACGCGTGCACGTCTCTCTTCCATCCTCACTTGAGGGAGAGAGAGAGAATGAATGGGGAGATAGATGAGTGTTGAAAGAGAACACAGAGAAAGACGGAGAGCTTTGTCTAATAGAGGAACAGAAAGAACAGAGAGAGAGAGAGAGAGGTGAGACAGAGTGGAGAGAGCAGAGGTGAGAGAGAAGAGGGGGAACAGAGAGCAGAGTGAGAGAGAGAGAGGGGTGGTGGGGCGGGTTGGGGCGGGGCAGACTGGGATCATGCAACAAAAGCGAGTCTGTATCTTTATTAGAGAGAGAGGAGCAGTCGTACTTCAGCCTGACCTTGGCTGGCTGGGTAACGGTTATTATTATCGGAACTGACGTCAAACTTTCTCTCTGTCACCCATCCACCACCACCCCCCCCCCCCCCACCCTTCTCTCTCTTTCTCTCTCTCTACCCATCACTTCTCCCCTGTTTCTGCCCCATCCCAGAGGGAGCGCCTAGTAGGGTAAGTAACTGTGTGTGCATCTGTGTGTTTGCATCAGCGTGTGCATGCCGTGTATATACACTGTAAGTGTCTTTGAGTCTTACACACTCGGTACCCCCTGTGCATACATCAGTGTGTACAAGTCTTGTACATCCACATGCCTCTTTGTGTGTGTGTGTGTGTGTGTGTGTGTGTGTGTGTGTGTGTGTGTGTGTGTGTGTGTGTGCGTGTGTGCGTGTGCGTGTGCGTGTGTGTGCGTGTGCGTGTGCGCGTGCGTGCGTGTGTGCGTGCGCGCGCGCTCATGACACTGTTTGCATGACATTGATAAACAGAGGGAAATGGAGAAGCGCTGTAAAGAGGCCCGCTAGAAGAAAGCAAAGCAGTGTTTTCCTGGAACACAGCCAGATGTACTGTAGTCCAGCTCCAAGACAGCCACAGTGGCATCTCACTGCTAACCTTCACCATCCCAAGGGGTTTTTCATGTGCATCACGTCTATACTCTCTGGCTTCCCTCTATAAACTTAACAATACAAGGCGACAGCAGATCAACTGAGCATTCATTCATCACTAGTCCATAGTCCATATACTCACATTTCCACCTGTCCGGGCTGCGGGATGCGACCGGATCCCACAGCCTACAGGACCGCAACAGCGAATGCAGAGCTCATAGCCCGCAGCGAAAATCCTAATAAACAGCTTCATTTAGCTTAATTTAGCAGACACTTTTATCCTGGTGTATACAAATAAATAAAATGATCCTGAGTGTGATAATGGAGAATCAAAACAAAGCATGCGTTAACTTGGATATCTGCTGAGGATAGCTCAGTAGCTCCTTGCAAATATGAACATTTTTAGGCAAAAACTAGAGCAGTAGTTCTTAACCTTCTGTCTTGGAAAACACATTAATATAACTGGCTTTTAAGCTTTGTGACGAATGCGTATTTCAAGTAAGATCATGAATATTTAGAGGCACTACTTTTAACCGACCAATAATTAATGAAGTAAAATATGTATTATATATATATATTTCATCACGATTTCAGAGATCACTGTCGTGTGCTTCTCTGCCTGGATCTAGGTGACTCATATAGGGTACGTTTTATTTTGTGGTTGAGAGCAACTCTGAACTAGACACACAACAACACAAACACAAAATAGCCTATAGGCCATACCAAGTATAAATCCGGATTAAGTGGTCAGTACAGTGTGGTTATGACCATTCATGTGACTTTGTATAATCATATGACATTTTGTTTAATTACATTGAGTTTTAAGGCAATGCTGCCCATTTCAAAGCTAAAAATGAACCGAGTGACAGACATTCTGTGATTATTTCAAGGAACGGTTGCAGCTCCAACCATTCTATGTAATGTTATTGTTCACGTTGTTATCTTCTCTCTTTGGAAAAGACGGTGCAGCAGTTCTTTACTAAGTTTTCCCCCAAAACTAGTTTAGCCCATTGGAACCTGTATCATCCTGTTCCTGTTGGAAAAAAACGTATCTCACATGAGGTTTAGTGATGCGACATGTGAGCTTGTAGATCTGCTATTTTCCCCCGTGAGATTTATACTTTGTCGTACGACAAAGTATAAATCAGGCTTGAGTGGTTAACTCTTTAAGACCGTGTGTCATTTTTAGATTTCTTTGGCTATTCAAAAATAGCAGATCTACAAGCTCATAGCGCGGCACCGAGTGCCGCACTATGAGCTTGTAGATCTGCTATTTTTGAAAAATCATGAAAAGTTGTGCAAATATATATATTTTTTTAATTATTTTTTTGCAGACATTTATAACTCAAATCTTTGCTTCTGGGCGTTCCTGGAACTAAATACTTGACAAATGTTCGCTTAAAAAAATATATAATCCAAGATTTTGCCACGAATGTTCACGATTTACAAGCTTCACGAATGTTCACGATCTACAAGCTCATAGCGGGGCACTCGGTGCCGCGCTATGAGCTTGTAGATCCGCTATTTTTGAATAGCCAAAGAAATCAAAAAATGACACACAGTTGCGTTCCCGGTCTTAATGGATTAAAACCTAGACAAAACACTAGAATACTTGGATGTCAGGATTACAGGCCTCTCTATGGCATAATTACCATTTTTGTCAAAGAATCTAAAAAAGGTCGTTCCAAAACAACTCCACTTTATGACTGACAACAACAACATATTTGAGAATGTTCTACATTTATGTGATCTTACTGTACAGTAGGTCACAGAGCAGACAGCACTTCTTACAGTGACGGAAAACATTATGCTATGGGAATGCTCTGCTGTTTTAGAAGATTTTTGTTTAGATGTTAGTGCAGTGTTTGAAAGCATTGATCTTCCGTAAATGCTGGATGGTTGAGCAATTTTGGTTCAAAGCCTATCTTTCATGTAAAGCATTTGTGCTTGAATGTGTGATTCTTTTTCATCTTATGCTAACATTCCTTACAACAAGCCGATGAGCTCAATTCTTTATGTGTGCTCTGTGATACATGCAGTGCTCCGTTATGCCGACCTTGAAAGACCTGTGAACAGCTTTGCTGGTGTGAGAGAATGATGTGACCTTTATCAAGTGCTGGTGCAGCATAGAATGTCTTTCCGCCAACAAGGACTTGCTTCAAACACTGTTGTTGAAGCACTTTGTGTAATAATATTAAGATAAGATAACATGTCAGTGGATGGCAATTGAGGACTAGGTGCATTTTTCGATTAAAGTGAAGGAAAAAAATCAAATAATTGAAATGTTCACCTAACCAACAAGCTCACAATTCTTTCCACATGCGCTCTAAAGAAGAGTTACTAATCACTTGGAGAATTAATGCAATGCAAATGGGCTTATTTGAATTCAGTCTAAGTCCATGGCTAGGCCAGTTCACTGTGGCTGTAAACTGAAAGTTGTGTTAACATTCCCTCACAGTTTTAGGTTTCTGCAGACAGCTGGCCTTCATCAAAATAACTGGTGATAACAGAAAGAAAGACAGAGAAAGCGAGAGAGACGGAGACAAAGACAGACAGAGAGAGAGAGAGAGACAGGGACCGATTATAGAAAAAAATATGAACAAAGGAGGTTGTAAAGTGGAATGGTTGTAAAAGAGGAAAAAAAAGGTCTTTGTATTGACTTTATTGCAAACTGAAAATGATTTAAGACTACGAGAGCTATTACTCCCTTCCTCTATCCCAGTGAAACTGTTAACATAATTTAATTGCAAGACACATTGCTGATGTTTAAACACCGGCCAAATATTTCTCTCAAGAGTTCTGCTTTGTGCTCACGTTACGGCATAAAGGAGAGAGCGAAAGAGAGAGAGCGAGAGAGAGAGAGAGAGAGAGAGAGAGAAGGCAGAGGAGGGATGCAAATCAATCGGCATTTGTTATAAAGCCTTGCCTCTGAAGCGTTTTGGAATTTTAAACGGAGGGGAAGAAAAGGGCAGCGAGAGGAAGTTGAGAGAGAGAGAGAGGAGAAGATAAAGCAGGGGAGGAGAAGAAGAAAGAAGAGAGGGAAGTTTGTCAAGCCGCAACTGAGGTTCATTGTGCGCTTTTCGCCCCCCTGTGACTCTGTCCGGCTCTCCTTCCTGTCAGTCCAGTGGGCTTCCTGTCTGTCTGGTGGTGGGCGTGTGAGAACCGCTCTGTTCTTGTCCGCCACGCAGGGGGACAAATAATAGGACGTGGTCCACTCCTCACCGAGGCCCCGACCTATTACAACCCAGTGTTTTGATCTGCTGAGCGCTAGACCAGTGATTCTCAAAATGTTCTGGATCAGGACCCACTTGAACATCTCTCCAGTGTATTTGCGGCACACCCCATGTGACCACTTGTCACGTCAAGTGGTCAGATGGGTGTGCCGCTTGCATTTTCAGAGCATGTTTATTTGTGTTCTGGCTTGGATCAATGGACAGGGGTCATCAATGTGTCCGTACACGGACATACGTATGTGTCCGTGGCAATTTTTTTATTTTTCGTTTTTTACATAACATTGTATTATGTTCTTATTTTGATCATAAGACCCAATTACTGAATGTCAGCCTCCAGGTTTTCTTCCGAATATAATGATACACTGATTTACTATGACACTATGGCACATTAGGAGTCTATTAGTACAGTAGTTCTCAAACGTTTTATTTTCAAGGACTCCCATAACTGAGTACAAATGGAACCAATTGGACCTGTAGGGCATTGGTTCTGAAAGTGGGGTCCGGGGACCCCCAGGGGTCCTTGAGGGAGTTCCAGGGGGTCCCCAGCTAAATGATGGATAGTTAGGAACCAAATGGACCCTTATGGGTCTGTAACTCTTGAGAGTGTACAAATGTCACTCTACAAATCAACATTGATTTTATAATATAAATTGGGGTCCCAGAGATAGAAATGTCATTAAATGGGGGTCCAGAGCCTAATGCATGTCAAACTGGGGGTCCTTGAAATTAAAATGGTTGAGAATCACTGCTAGAGCTGTACTAATCTTCTCTTATGGGGGTCCCTGGCATATCTTATCCTTATATCCTTGACATGAAAAAGTTTGAGAACCACTGCTGTAGGGTCCATTTGGTTCCATTTGTGCACTCTCAGAATTATTCATTTAAAGCTATAGCTCTTTACGTATGTGTTTCTGGTGATATTATTGTCCACTCATTTGTATGTCCATGGCAAAAAAAATATTTTGACAAAAATGTCCACCACAAGCCAACATGGTGATGTCAATGGAACTAACATTAAAGTTCCTATTAATCGGTATCATACTGAAAACGCATTTTTCAAAGTTGTAAAGAAAGAATACCATGACATGTTTTTTTTACATAAATGTTTTAATTTGAACCCATTAAGACCTGGAACGCATCTGTGTCATTTTAGATTTCTTTGGCTATTCAAAAATAGCAGATATACAAGCTCATAGCGCGGCACTGCTTGTAGATCTGCTATCTTTTTTTTTTATTGTGAAAATTTGTGCAAATCTTTGAATATATATATTTTTTAAAGCGAACATTTTTAACTCAAATCTTTGCTTCTGGGGGTCCCTGGAACAACATATTTTGAGATGGGGGTCCGTGGCCAAATACATATAATTTTGGAGGTCCTTGACATGAAAAGGTTTTGAACACACCACTGTACCAACATACCTTTTTTTAAACTGTCAGGAATTAGAAGATTTAGTTTTTATCAGCCTCAGGTCTTAATGGGTTAATGTTCTTTTATCATTCAAATCTCAGTGTTTTGCCAATCAGTTGGGCGGGGGGGCCCATTTGCAATATCCCCACGGCCCGCCAATAGGCCCCCGGCCCACAGGTGTTGAGAACCACCGCTCTAGAGGCTGTATTGTAAATATCCCTGCACAGCTTTATAGGGCGATAATGAGGGTGATATTTTATGGGATGGCTGCTGTGTCATGGGGGAGAGTGCTGCTAATTACGTTTAGATGGTTGTCTGGTGTGGCTTTCTGCAGGTCTTCTTGACCTACGCTCACGTCTCCTGTCGTGCATGACTGTTATTTCTGTTCCGTGAGTGTAAGTGTGTGTGTTTGTTGTGTGTCCTATACTGCATGTCTTTCTTTATGGCTTTTCTCATGCTGACATCAGCGGTGTTTTATGTTTATCTGTGCGTGTGTGTGTGTGTGTGTGTGTGTGTGTGTGTGTGTGTGTGTGTGTGTGTGTGTGTGTGTGTGTGTGTGTGTGTGTGTGTGTGTGTGTGTGTGTGTGTGTCTCCCCAGAGTAAGTCGGTGTCGTCGACGGACAGCCAGCCGGCTGAGGATCGCCAGGGTCCATCCGGAGGCTACTCCTCCTCACAGGGAGGTGCCGAGGCCAAGAGGAGGCGCTGTGACGACAAGGACTCCCTCCCACCCCACTCCTATGTACGTGTGTCTGTGTGTGTGTGTATAGTTCTGTGTTTATGTGTGGTAAAAAATATTGGCTACTCTAAATAAAAAATGTTTTAAAAAAAGTACAATTACAAAATAAAAATGGTAAGTGCAAGTATTTTTGCGTGATATCTCTGGCGTGTTCCAGGGCCTCTGTCTAGGTCTTGGCCCTTTGAATCATTCAGGGTTTCCCCCCTTAGGGTGCCCCTGTGACTGCATAATGGTATAGGCTTACAGTATGTTTATTTAATATCCCCCACTGTAAAACATAGCAAAAATATCCAGAACCTGGCCTGGAGTAGCTGTCCAGGCACCTAGGCTCAATGTAGCCTGACAGCGCGTCGTGGGTTCGAAAATAAATCATAAAAAAGAAAAGAAAGTATCCATGAACCATTAAATGATATGACTTATAAGATCAATATGTAAAAAATAAATGAATAAAATATAAAGAATATATGGTTGCTGTCCGGCAGGAACCAGCTAACTCCATTTTGACGCTTTTGCATTTTTTCCCCCCATAAATCAGGGTCATTGAACACCTCCATTGGATCCTCAATGTTCTGCTAAATCAGCTAACTCCGGTGGAGTTAGCTGATTTTGCTGACTCCAGGCTCCACCCCCTTTTGACCTCCAACCTCATTGTGAGCTTGGAGGTCCATTCAAAACCTCCTAACTCCACTTTTTTCATTTCCTGAAAAATGAACATTTTGGAGTTAGCTGGTTCCTGCCGGACAGCAGAGATACGTATATGCCTAAAAAAAACTTTTTGTAAACGTTTATAGTTTGTTAAACAAGTACCCGTTTACCTGAGTAGCCTGCACGTTTGCACGCCTAATGGGGATGATGTGCGCAGAGTCAGGGACCATTGTAATGCGAGGAGAGATGGCCAAAGCAGATAAGCTGTAATGAATAAGATGGCTGTCTGTTTGCAGTCCGGACCATTGATTGACACTCGGAGCCTGTCTGTGTGAGCCCGCCTTCAGCTGAATCAGATTGACACGAGGCAACATTCAATGTTCCCCCCCATTAGTCTACAGCTAGAGCAGACTGGATGGATTTAATGTCCTAAATACTTTAGTCTGCTATACCAGTGGTTCTCAACCTGTGGGTTGGGACCCACATGATTTTTTTTGGGGGGGGGTCCCCAGATGACAGTGAAGTGACAATTTAAGGACTTTTAAGACCTTTTTAATACCTCCAAAATAAAGAAAATAAAAAAGACCATTACTGCATCAAAAGTAATCAAAAAAATATAGTATAAAAACTGGTCAACCATTGGCCAAATTATCAAATAATATAAGTGAAAATAGCCAATCTACAAGCTCACACCACCTCGCAAAGCGAAGCGTTGTGAGCTTGTAGATCGGCTATTTTCACAATAGTATCTCCGTGGAACGGAAAATGTTATGCCTTAACTCCTACATTCCAAGTGCTTGTCAGGGTGGGGGGTCCCCAGTTCAAATATGATTATTTTGGGGGGTCACGGCCTGAAAAGGTTGAGAACCACTGTGCTATACCCTAGCTCCACTATATCAACACACTCATTCCCCATTTTCCCTTTCTCTATTTGACTTCCCTCTGTCCATCTCTTCCACTGTGTGTCTCTCTCCCTCTCTTTTTCAATCCCTTTCTCACTCTCACTGCCTCCCTCTCCATCTCTCTCTCTCTCTCTCTCTCTCTCTCTCTCTCTCTCTCTCTCACTCTCACTCTCACTCTCACTCTCTCTGATCGATTGAATACTTTTTTGTTTGCAAATAGTACGATTATGCAATGGTGCTAAATGGATAACACAAAAAGCCCTAAGGGCTTGTTTCCATTGTGGTCCTACGTATTCAATTCATCAAGACATTTAAAGACATATAATAATATACGATAATATACAAGACATCATCAACACTAGTAGCAATAAAACGTATATGTACAGTAAACAGTTGGGTGGGGGGGGGGGGGGGGCATTTCTGGTGTCAAATCTCTCTCTCTTTCTCTCCCCCTCTGTGTGTTTCCATACTCTTGGCGTAGTAATGGTTTTGACTCCGTTATAATTAGGAAGTGATGTCACTCCATGCCGATGTCAATAGGAATATCAGGCCATGATCACATCAAAGCACTGTTGCCATGGTGACTAAGTGCCATCGCTGTCACCCCTGTTCCAAGTGAAAGGAACATGGAGAGGAGAGACAGTAGTGATAGCTAAGAGCTGTGTGTGTGTGTGTGTGTGTGTGTGTGTGTGTGTGTGTGTGTGTGTGTGTGTGTGTGTGTGTGTGTGCGCGTGCGCGCGCATGTGCTTGTTTGTATTTGTATTACTATACTTGTGCTGAGGACCAAATGTCCCCACAAGTATTGTAGAATTTGGGAAATAGACACATTGTGAGGACCATTTGCCCGGTCCTCCTCACCAGAGAAAGGGTTGTTTTATGGTTAAAATAAATATATATCCCGTCAAGCTTACTATTAGGAAAAGGCTGAGGTTGTGGTTAGAGGTTAGGTTCAGGTGTTAGGGTTAGAGTTTTCCTCTATTAAAAACGTTGTTGTGCGGCGATGTCACGCAACGAAAAATAACCGATCTGCTTGTGGATCTGTTATTTTTCAGCTATTGTTCGGCTACTTTCAGCTATTTTCAATGCCGTCCTAAAATGTTTATGTCCTCATAAATATAGGAATACAAATGTGTGTGTGTGTGTGTGTGTGTGTGTGTGTGTGTGTGTGTGTGTGTGCGCCTCCGCCCATGTCTGTGTGTGTGTGTGTCTGTGTGTGTGTCTGTGTGCCTGTGTGTGTCTGTGTGCCTGCGTGCGTGCGTGCGTGTGCGGGCGGGCCTGTATCTCTGTCTTCTTAGATGTTGTATGATCTACACAGAGGCAAAAGGAAGCAAAGTGCAGGCACTGATATTGATTTATCGATCCGTCTTGTTTGTGTGCATGTGTGTGTATATTTATATCAGTGTATTGTACTGAACTGTACTGTACGTGTGCACCTATGTTACTATAATATAATACAGTCCTTCAGTGCAACTATCCATTATCTTCTTAGCAGTTATTCTATCGATTACTTTCTTGATATCTTATAATCAATTAAATAGATTTAGTCTGATTAACCACCTAAGCCCTATTTTATGCTTTGTCATACGACAAGCGTTGTAGTTCAGCTATTTTCTGTATTTTTGAAAAAGACAAAATGTCATATCTCCCCCTCCCACAATCAATTATTCTATAATTGATTATTTGATAATTGATTGTGGGGGGAGGGGGGCATTTTTTAAAGTAATTGATCAAATTGATTTGTTGGATTAACTCTTGGACCCCTACTGACCGTGTCCTCTCTGTCTCTCAGGACAGCGATGGAGACAAGAGTGAAGACAACTTGGTAGTGGACGTCTCAAATGAGGTGAGTTGCACATTTCTCCATCGTTTATGTACGACGATGACGACTCTTTGCGGTTCACCATCCACAGTGTCTGCTGTATACATGTGCTCCTCATAATTATTTACAGAAAGATGTACACTGTACATCTCCTAGAACAGTGGTTCCCAAACCGGTGTGCCTTGAGATTTTGTGACAACCACACATTATTAAAACAAAAGAAAGTGAAGTGCTGCCTGGGTTCAATCACAGTGTCTCAAAACAGGTGCTCTTCAGTGGAACGGGTATAGAAGCAAAGGAACCCAAAGTTCTGCTTGTGGTGAGGCAGACTGTAGGGAAGAAATACTGAGGCACAAATTAACACTTTTGACACGTGGGTCTGATTTTATGATTTATTTATTTTTTTCACCTGAAGATGGAGTGCCTCTGTATTTTTGGGCGGTGTAGCCGCCCCTATAAGTGGGGTTGGGACATCTCATTAGTATTAGTTTCCTGCACTGTGATTGGCCCAGCTGGCCCAGTTAGCTGTACTGTGATTGGCTGACTCTATTGGCTGACTCTATTCAGCACTGTGATTGGCTAGCGAGACACATGATGACATTAATAACCTATAAATAAGATTATGGACTTCCAAAAATCATTTTTTTTGGGAAGTGAGCTTCCATCACTATGATGACCAATAAAGATTCTTTTCAATAAATGTATTTATTTTTTGAAGTGAGCTTCCATCACTATGATGACCACTGTGATGACCACACCGCCCACTTCACACTGGGTGTGATTTTTTCCCTATTTTCTGCCTCACCACAAGCAGAACTTTGGGTTCCTTTGCTTCCCAACCACACATTATTATTGCAATATATACTATACAAACTATACAAAAGGAATGTGAAGAGTTATTTTTAATTTACTATATCAGCACTCATTTACCTGTGGAGAGACACATTCTTTAGCCTGAAAAATATTATTTTCACCAGTTTCAATCTGGCGTCCCTATCTTGGGGCATGTAATTCAGGCTTTTTCTCTTCTTTTATTTTCTCCACAATGTTTCAATAAGCGCACGCTATTTTCACTCTGAATACAGGTGTGCCTTGAGATTTTGACTTGCCCTTCGGCGTGCCTTGGGCACAAAAAGTTTGAAAACCCCTGACCTAGAAAATAATGATGTTCTCATAACCAACGGCTTATTACATGAGCCACGTCTCTATACGAGAGCCTGTCACAGAAAATATCTTCGACTTCAGCCTCGCCCCGACATGACTGTGCTACCGTGTCATTATGTAAGCATTATGTGTCCCTGTCATAAAGTATGTCTCTGACTTCAGACCAGCCCACATACTGTACAACCATAGAGTTGTACAATCCTGCCACAGAATATAACTCTGACATCTCACAAACCCACATATTACCGCGCAGCCACGTTGTCATGCAAAAGTTGTTCATCCTTGTCACAGGAAATATCGTTGACGTCGCACGGCTAAGCCACAAATGACTTGCAGTCTTTATCCACGCGACGCTCTCTTGACACCATGCTGCAGCCCACACATCAATAAAGCATGAGTCCCACATTAGCCGGAGCTGCAACGCTGGCTGAAATCAAGTCTAGAAGGACCCGACACAGCCTGGATCCATTCTCTGTCCTCACGCTAACCCTGTCTGTCTGGCAGCGTTTATCACTTGGAAGTGACACTAGTGAATCTGCTCCACGTTAGCTAGTTGGAAAGTGTGTCAGTCGTTCCATTTGTCCCTTGTGTAACCCTGTGTACTGTTAATGAATGTGGTGTGCTGTGCGTAATGCGTGTGTGTGTGTGTGTGCTGCTCCAGTGTAATGCGTGCATTTGTTCGGGTGTGTGTCTGTGATGGCGTGTGTGGCTATCTTGATCCTCTATCTGTCTGAGACAGGGTTGCATTAGATTGCGTGTCTCTGTGCCTGTTGAGTGCACTTGGTGTGTGTGTGTGTGTGTGTGTGTGTGTGTGTGTGTGTGTGTGTGTGTGTGCGTGTGCGCGTGCGTGCACGCTTTAGTTAGGTTGCAAGCCAGCACGCCTGCTGCAGCAGACACCTTGTAAATGGGAAGCATTCTTATGTAAGCTCATTTTCACACACCACTGTTTGTGTTGTCTCCTAGCGAGCCGTGTCGCTCCCACACACACACGCGCACACACACACACACACACACACACACACACACACACACACACACACACACACACACACACACACACACACACACACACACACACACACACTGGCTTTAGCTATCTCTCATTCCAACTTGATTGTTCCCTCTGTCATTCCCTCGCGACGTCTCTCTTAGTTGTCTCTCCCTCTTTTGTTGTTCTTCTTTTTTTGGGTGCCCTTTTCGCTGACTCCCTCCTTCTTCTTCTTCTCCTCTTCCTCATCCTCCCTCTCTCCCTCTACCCTCATTAGATAACTGCAGTGAGCTTTACTTAATATATGCAAAGCCCATTTTGTGCCCCTGGAATATTTTACTTCCTTAAATACTTCATGCGGTGTACCAAAAATATGTTTTATTTAACCCTTTAAGACCGGGAAAGCATCATTTGTGTCATTTTAAGATTTCTTTGGGCTATTCAAAAATAGCAGATCTACAAGCTCATAGTGCGGCACCGAGTGCCACGCTATGAGCATGTAGATCTGCTATTTTTGAAAAATCTTGAAAATTTGTGGAAATCTTGGAATATATATTTTTTTTAAAGCGAACATTTGTAAAATATTTAGTTCCAGGGACCCCCCATGCAAAGATTTGAGTATTTGCACACATTTTCATGATTTAAAAAAACAATAGCAGATCTACAAGCTCATGTAGATCTGCTATTTAGAAGAAATTAGAAATCTAGAATGACAGAGATGCGTTCCCGGACTGAATGGGTTAAGCCCTCTGTGTTTTGATATTGCACACAAAAGCGGAACCGGTCTCTTGTGTGATTTGGATTTCTGGTATAATGGGAGAGGGGGAAAAAAAGTGACAAATGTGTGTAATGGCAGGAAAAAAGAAGGGAAGGTCTCTCTGGTGATAGTGTTTGTGTGTGTGTGTGTGTGTGTGTGTGTGTGTGTGTGTGTGTGTGTGTGTGTGTGTGTGTGTGCACGTGCGTTGGAGTGAGTGAGTGGCAGAAACCTCTTATCTCCACATTTTGAACTTTTTATGTTTATTTGTAAATTAATGCCCTATTTCGTCATACTAACAGTGTCACACAAAAGTAGCAAAAGCTCAAAACGCGTCTCATCGCGACGCGTTTTGAGCTTGTAGATATAGGCTGTTGTAGCTATTCTTTTAATTGGAATCCTGAAAAGTAACAGTTTTGGACATACAAGGTTTCCGCCCGACAGCGATGGTTTGCTTGTTCATGTGTGTGTGCTTAAGTGACTGTGTGCTGATCACACAGGCCTATGCAGTGAGAAGTGCTTACTCCAGCACTATGGCGTTCTGGGGGAGGGAACAGTGGAAGTGGATGTAGTGATGAAAGCACAGCACACACAGGAGGAACAGGAGCACACTATCTCCAAGGCTGCACACCAACAGCATCGGCATCCTTATCATCTCCAGTGTTTGAAGTCTCCAAATATAGCAGATTCCCTTTAGAATGTACAACAGACTAAAGGCCTTTGCACACAGGGTGCGATTAGTCAATCAGTTTTTACCGCATGCGAAAAGACGCACGAATCGAACCGGGTTCGATTGAAAAAAAAAACGCATTGCATCGCCGCATCGCATCGCCGCGCGGGGTGTGCATGAGGTCATTGAGAACCATGTGTTCATTTAAAAAATGATATTGTCCGTTTTTTCCGTGCGGAAAATCGCACCCTGTCTGCAAAGGCCTTAAGGGCGGAAACTATCGATTATTTTCGTAGTGATATTCTATCGATTACTTTTTGCCATTAAAACTTTGTTGTTGTTTTTTCTTAAATGTTTTCATATATCAAGGAATCGATGAACCATTAAGTGTTTTTACTTCAGTGTGCAAAAATATTGAAAATACCCAATGTATAACCTCACAACACGTTGCGATGTGACACGTTGTTGTGAGCTTGTAGCTCAGCTATTTTCAAAAATGTTGAATGTCGAAGTTGGAAACGTATTGTCTATAATGACATGCCCAAAATAGGGATGTTAATTTTATGAAATATTAACTGTTGCAACCCTACAACAACATTGTGACTTGCAAGTAATTTTTTTGATAAAGATTTCATCAAGGAACTGAGACTTTCCTATGTTACATCATCTCTTGTTTAAATTATGCTCCCGTCATACGATGGTGTCGCACACCCAAATAGCCGGTATAAATCAGCCTTCTTGTCTTTCAAGTGGCCAAATATGGCAGAGTACGCTTTACAAAGTAATACAGAGATTATGACTCGCAAGTTTGTTTTTTATTAATCTATCTTCAGAGAACTGAGATTTATTCTCTTGTTATTCTTTTGTTTATTTTTCTTCTTCTTTTTTGTAGACAGTATTTTCTATTGAGAAGCAGACACCGCAGCAAAGAAATGTAAATCTGGAAAGTTGGCTGCATTGAGGTCACACTTTTAAGTACACTGCAAAAATCCACTTTTACACTCTCAGGGTTAAATTAACACTCGGTATAGCTTTGCTGTGTACAGTGGACATACTAGGGCAGGGGCCTTCAACCTTTTCAGGCCAGGGACCCCCAAACTGATGGGGAGATAGAGCAAGGACCCCCTACCTCGTAGGGTAGGGGGGGGGCTACCACATATATTGTATATTTATGTATAAAATTGTGTTTTATATGTCTAAACATGAAGAAATGGTTGCCTGCTCGCACCCCCAGTAGGTGTGCAAAAGGACCTTTCTCAACAAAATATGTATAAACATACCATGTTATTGTGCATTTATTTACCTGTTTGCTAAAATATGGTGGATTCATGTTATGTTTAAAGATAATTAGATTTTTTTGGGGGAAAAAATGAAGGAAAAAAAACTTTTAAAAGTTTTTTAAATATTGTTTAATCAAACAACAATGCTAAAAAACATGCTAGCTGCCAGCAGGACTCATATAGAGTCACACCCAGTCCATGTATCTTTTGATCACCAGCGAGCCGAATCAAAGCATCGGCGTTGTATTTTTCTTAGCCTAGTATGATGTTTACATTGGACATATTTGGCTGTCTCGACCGTGCTAATAAATAATGACTTTTATGAAGCTGGCACGCATGAAGAGAACCCGATAGCATCGCTAGCAAGTTGGCTGTATATCACACAGCCGCTGACATCATTTCTCCATTTGTAACTCGGAGAGTTGTACCGATATGTGTACACTCGCAGTGTTAAATTAAAGGGATAGTTCACCCCCAAAATTACTTTAGTTTTTTTCTATCGATTAGTCACCCAATGGAGACTTGAATTCATGGATATTTTTCAGTTTTTGTCTCATTCCTAAGCCAATAATTTGATGACCGGCAGCGGTTCCGGTAGGAGACACAACGAGTCGCCTTTGTGTCTTCTAGCGGAACCGCTGCCTACCGGTCCACTGGTCATCAAATTATTGGCTTAGGAAAGCGACAAAAAACAAAAAATATCCATGAATTCAAGGCTCCATGGGGTGACTAATCGATTTTTTGGGGGTGAACTATCCCTTTAACACTGAGGATTTGACTGTGTGTGTCGTCTCGTACTCCGGGCACTTCTTTGACACGTTTTCCCCACATTTCTCTTGTGTTTGTTATAGGAGCCTAACTCGCCCGCCGGCAGCCCCCCTCACTCCCCCCATGGAAACGGCCTGGACCGGGCCCCCACCCTGAGGAAAGAGCTCCCCGGCTCCCCGGGCGCCGGAGACTCGGCCTCTTCCCCCAACCCCCGCAGTCCGACCCCCGGGAAGGGCAAGGACCCCGCACAGGTACTAGCAGTGTTGATTTTGACAGCAAATTTGATTTAATTTTTAGTCATAGTCTTTCGAATAACATTCCAATTAGTTTTAGTTATATTTTAGTCATCTGAAATGTTTTAGATTTTGTCTAGTTTTAGTCGACTAAATATCATAAGATTATAGTCGACTAAATCCACAGTTGATTTAGTCGGCTAAAATTTATTTTGGCGGTGCCTTGATGGCGTCGTAATGGCTGATTTTACACTTGGTTGCATGCTGAAAATAGCCGATCTACAAGCTGCGACGCGTTGTGAGCTTGTAGATCTGCTATTTTCAGAGCGCAACACCCGAGCACAACCAACCATAAAATGACTTGTCTTTTAGTTCTACTGGATCTCTTCTCCACTAGTCCCTCACATAATATTTTAGTCTAGTTTTTATTTGTTGACGAAATTGTCAATATATTTAGTCATAGTTTAGTTTTTATTTAGTTTTCGTCAGTGAAAAAAGGTAGTCGACGAACATTTTTCGTCATAGTTTTAGTCGACGAAATCAACACTGTACCGTACAGCAGGAAGGCCTGGTAGAGAAAGCTTTGTAGAAAAAAGGTAATTTATCCCTGGTTGTTGTTATAACCCTTTTTTTTTATCATCCAGGGACTACTGTACTTTGCAGGCAGTGCAGCTAGACAGTGTAAACGTCCTTTATGGTAACCTACTACATAATGTTTTATGTTCTTTGTGTTTCACTGTGCCAGGAAAACCCAGGCCAATTACCTCGCCTTTGTTGTTGCCCAAAGAGAAAATTGTGCTTCATTTCTCTGCGTATACAGGCGGGTTGGGTCACCTTCCTTGTTATTTCTTACCATTACACCCACAGTCTTCTTTGAACAGAAAAAAGCTCTCTGAAGCCATCACACGTACAGTAGAACCATTAACCCATTCAATCCGGGAACACATCTGTGTCACTTTAGATTTCTTCAAAAATAGCAGATATACTGTACAAGCTCATAGCGCGGGCTATGAGCTTGTAGATCTGCTATTTTTTGAAAAAAAAAAAAAAATCAAATCTTTTTAACTCAAATCTTTGTTCTTGGGGGTCCCTGTAACAAAATATTTTGAGATGAGGGTCCGCGGCCAAATACATATCATTTTGGGTGGTCCTTGACATGAAAAAGTTTGAGAACCTCTGATAGCAACATACGTTTTTTTTTCCCCAAAGAAACTGTTGGGATTTAGAAGACATTTGTAGAATCCCCCAGAAGCAAAGATTTTAGTTACAAATGTTCACTTTAAAATATATATATTCAAAGATTTGCACAAATTTTCAAGATTAAAAAAAAAAAAATAGCCCAAAGAAATCTAAAAATGACACACAGATGCGTTCCCGGTCTTAATGGGTTAACCAAGTGGCAGGGTCTGAAGTAACTATCATTTATGTTTTCACGCAAGGGGGTGAAAACATAAACCTGCCTTGGAGAAAGGAGGCTGGGGTGAGTCATTAGGAGGGGTTTCCACGTGGGTGCCTCCCTTCATTATGGATACTGTAGGCCGCATTGCTTAAATCTTCTTCACTTTGATCCTCCCTGCAGATGGACAAGTCCCTGTCTCCGTTGTCCAAGTCTGGAACCCCGTCCCCGTCCCACCGGGAGGCCCTTACCCCCGGAGCTCCGGGAGCCCCTGGCCCCAGCACCTCCTGCCTTCGCCTGGTCAGCAAAGCTGCCTCTGGCGCGGACCCCCTGGGTGAGACCCTAGAGCTGTTAACACTGACCTTGGGGGTAGGGGGGGGGGGGGGGGGGGCGGGTAGCTGTGAATATCACCAGTGGTGGAAAAAGTACTCAAATATTTTAGTAAAAGTATCAATACTGCAATGTAGATATACTCGGTTACAAGTAGAAGTCCCGTATTCAAAATGTACTTGAGTAAAAGTACTAAAGTATCGGCATCAACATATACTTAAAATACCAAAAGTAAAAGTACTCATTGCGCAGAATGTCCCATTTCACAAGTTCAAAATGTATTAAAAAATCTTTTGAAAATAGCCGATCTACGAGCTCACAATGCGTCGCTATGCTTGTAAATCTGCTATTTTCAAATTGCTGAAATATGTATATAGGGCTGAAGTGGTTAGTGTGTTTTGTAATGAAAATTTTAATCTACAAAGTAACTAGTAATGTTACTAGTAAGTAAAGTTTTCAAACTATTGTAGTGGAGTAAAAGTACAATATTTGCCTCTGAGACGTAGTGGAGTAGAAGTAAAAGTATAGAGAAATGGAAATACTCCAGTAAAGTAAAAGTACCTCAAAAGTGTACTTAAATACAGAACTTGAGTAAATGTACTTAGTTACTTTCCACCACTGAATATCACAACTACTGGAGGGAACTCTGAGCCGTTTTTGTTGAAATGAAACCCTATTAATGGGTGGTAACTGTGTGAATAAGGAGCTGTTTTATATTCTCTGAGAACGGCTTGTTTCTGTGTTACATAGTAATATTGCTGTGCCTAATTCCTCTTGCCCTTGGGTGAGAGCTTAGAGAGGATACTTCACAGAACAATAGTGGGGAAAATACACCGCGAGATACAACAAGCCCTTTGTTTTGATTAAAATAGAAGCCATGGGTCAGAGAGAGAGAGACGGTCTGGGCAGGATGAAAGGGAAGACGCTGCCATGTGATCCTAGGCTAGTGTGGGAGGGGTTTGAACTGCTATATTACTGCCTATACTCTCATGTTTTCACACCGTGGCTCTGCAGGAGCCATCTATACAGTATTAAGAGGGTCAGTCTGTGTGTCTGCCTCTGTGTTTGTGTGTCCGGACTCCGGAGGTAACGTCACAACAAACCACTGGACCAATCAGCGGCCCAGTACTTGGGCATATACTCAGAGGCCAGTCTATGATGTCAGTACTATGACGTCATATTGTTGACATTAGGGATCCATGAGTTTGAAGCCGACCGGTCGGCCGGAGCGCAGCACGCGTGCATGTGCGTGCACAACCTGCGCGAAAAATTACGGGTCTAATTCGCGTCTAATTCGGTCTAATTCGGTTCTATTTGACCAATACAAATCACCTTTTTTCTTTTTCTTTTTGCTGTAAAAATATTTGTATCAGCGCAGGCGGGGCCCCCCCTGCTGGTGGCCCCCCCGCACTGCATCACTTGCTACCCCTCCGTTACGCCACTGACTGTATTATATCCATTGTGGTAACTTATTAGCGCCTGCTTCATACTGCATTCATGCCTTTTGATGTTTGATATAGGATGATTTCTGTGCCAGTCCTTTATAATGCACATAGGCTTTGATTTGGATATTGAGAAAATAGGAAGTAGATATTTCAGTGTGTTCTGTGCACAGGTCCTTGGCAAGGTGAAGTGTTGACATGTTCGTATGAAGGCAAGGTTTTTTGCTTTTTTTTTTTTTTGAGCATTCGGCTGATAAGAGCACAAGCTCTTATGATGTGTTTCATTAATCAATAGTGGAGAGTTAGACCATCATTCAGCCCAGGACACTATTGAGGACGAATGAATAATACTGTGTAAAACCTACAAGTGGATGGAGCGTGTAGAAGATGGAAGATTAACAAGATCCACTCAAAACTAGCTAATGGATGTAGAAGGAGAATTCTTTCTTTGGTGTAATGGACAGCAGCCACTCAAAACTCAGAAATAGCTACTGTACGAGTGGATTCCATGTGATGGATGAAATGCACTCAAAACTCATCTTGAAAACTACATTATTCTGAAAGTAGAGAGAAGTAGACAACATTTCTGGCTGTTTTGTTTCTTTGTACCATGAAAAGGACTTTAATACTTTTACTTTTGATACTTTTGCACTTCTGCCCGACGGTCGACGATTCCCTACAAGCAGATTTCCGCCAACAGGCGCTTTCCAACGCTTACCGCCGCCACCGACGTCGGTGCGTTGGAGAGCTACCTTTAAAATGAAAGTCCTTTACATAAAAATCATTGCAAGTTAACCCATTCAATCCGGGAACGCATACTGTGTCATTTTAGATTTCGATTTTTCTTTTGTGAAAATTTGTGCCAATCTTTGAATATTATATGTTTTTTAAAGGTTCTATGACATTCATTTAAAAAAATATATATGTTTAGGTCAATTACACCCAAAAAAACTGAACTTTCTGTGGTCTGGGGTTTTCTGAATAATTAGGCTGAAAAGTAATCTGTGATTTCCCCTTGGAGAGTGAAGTCACAGGCCATTAATCCCGCCCACTCTCCTCCTCGCCCCTCCCCTCCCCTATCCTTTCCTGCAGGCAATGATTTCTTTGCCTGCAGTTGAAAAGGCTTTAGAAATGTGAGAGAAAAACCACCTGCAATGGCTAACTGGAGTGGAATTTTCTGTTAAAACTTTTTATACACATTTGAAGGACCATGACCAAGACTTTTAATGTGTTGTAATGTGTCATGAAACCTTTAAAGGGAACATTTTTACTCAAATCTTTGCTTCTGGGGATTCTACAAAATGTCTAAATAACTGTAAAAAATTATGTTGCTATAATGTCAGTGGTTCTCAAACTTTTTTCATGTCAAGGACCACCCTAAATAATATGTATTTGTCCGTGAACCCCCCCATCTCAAAATATTTTGTTCCAGGGACCCCCATAAGCAAAGTGTAAAAGTTTATATATAAGGATTAGCACAAATTTCCACGATTCTTCAAAAATAGCCAAAGACATCTTAAAATGACACGAGGATCTTAATGGATTAAGGGAAGTGACACCGTCTCTCTGTGGTGGCTGTGGGTCAGTGGAATGGACACAGGATCGGATCGGGGGGACAGCATGGGCCCAGCGTGCTGCCTAGCGTCTCAGCTGTCTCGGTCCCTGGTCGCTGTGGATCAGGGGACAGCATGGGCCCCAGCGGGCGGCCCGCCAGGAGCGGAAAACAGGGTCAGTGTACTACGGACACTGGCTTGGATCAGGGGGACAGCATGGCCCCAGCATGCTGCCTCCATGTCCATCTTGCTGTTGCTCTCTGTGTCACCGCGGATCAGGGGACTGAGTGGACCAAGGGACCGGATGCCTGGGGGAACAGCATGGGTCCACCATGCTGGGGTCGGATGGATGGAATGCCGTAGAATCTGTTAGATAGTTGGAATGAGGAAAGCCGTTTAACCCATTAAGTCCTGAAGCCGATTCTACACATTTCTTCTAAATCTCAACACTTTTCTGAAAAACTATCATTATATGATATTTCTCTATCAGTGTGGTGCTCAAACCTTTTCATGTCAAGGACCCCCCAAAATTATATGTATATGTCTCAAATTATTTTGTTACAGGAACCCCAGAAGCAAAGATTTGAGTTAAAAATGTTCGCTTTAAAAATATATGTATTCAAAGATTTGCACACATTTTCGTGATTTTTCTAAAATAGCAGATCTACAAGCTCGTAGCGTGGCACTCGGTGAGCTTGTAGATCTGCTATTTTTGAATAGCCAAAGTGTAAAATAATGCCCTTTAGCTCAAATAAAACGTAACTTGCCCCACGTGGATCCTATTTCTTACGTTCTTTGTTTGAACTTTCCTGTATTTATTTAGGAAGGGTGGAATGTTGACTGAAACTCCCTCTGACACAATGGAAGAAATAAAAAAAGCCTTTGTCAGCAATAATTACATTTCCGGGGTTTAAAATGACTTAGGATGCCGGACTCTCGCACCATGGCTTCATCATCATCTGAACCTCGGAACAGCTTGCTAAAATACCTAATCATCCATTTGATGAAGAGCAGCTATTTTTTGTGCAGTCAATTATCATCCTGCAGGTGTTCAACATCTGGAAGGTGGCAGGCAGGCTTGACTGATTCTCCTCTCTACTTGGCATTACTCTCATTATGTTTTTGAAGAGGAACCTCATGGAACACATGGTCCATAGATGAATGTAATGGTCACACTGCTGACTGAAGCAGTGCTGCAGTGGAACAGTTGGGCGAAGATTGGGTTGACAAAGAAATGTGCAATATTTGCCATTTTCTGTGATACCAAAATTCCATGTTACCGACAGAGTTGGTTCTGCTGAGCACAGAATGGCAAATTCCACCCGCATTCACAACAGAGATGCAAAGCCCTTATTAATGTACAGTAATACTTACCCACCAAGTAATACAACTCGCCCCTACCACACACACTGGTTTTGAAATATAATAAATGTTGTGGACCACAGTTTAATCCTAATATTAGTGTTAACATTAGCAAGCACTCGACACAAGGCTGCAACCTACCTTATCAAATCAGTCCAGAAACATATCTCCCTATCTCGCAAACTTCGTGAAGCAATGGAAGGAAAATAATTGACCGTTAACATGGTCGCAATCCAATACAAAGTAGTCTGATTTTTGCAATTTTGGTATAGTTGACACTTTATGAAACAACTGACTATATACGTGACTCTATGCTAATTGATCTAACTCGCATTAAGCTGATTGCTCAATGACCCTGCTTTTTTGCCGGGCATATTGTAGTGGGATACTGTATGTACTCGTTAGGTCATTTCAAAGCCTGAAAATTGTAGGCCGGCTTGTATTTTCGGGCTTCTTCGGTTAACCACATGACCTCTAGCGTCCCTATTCTGGGGGGGGGGGGGCGAACATTCTGCGAAAATAGCCGATCTACGACGCGATGCGTTGTGAGCAGAGAGATTTGGGGAAAAAAGAGCAGACCCATTACAGAGCTGACCCGGGTCAACTAAGTGTTAGTTTACTAAGCACAGAGGGTTTACGTGGTTAAAGGAGGAGTTCACCCAAAAAATTACTTATTTTATATCAATTGCACGCCCCATGAAGCCTTGAATTCATGGATTTATTTTTGTTTTTGCCGCATTCCTAAGCCAACAATTTGATGACTGTGTGTATTTCCGGTAGGAGACACAAAGAATCTACTTTGTGTCTCCTACCGGATACATTAGTCGGTAGGAGACGGGAATTAAATTATCAGCTTAGGAATGCAACAAAAACAAAAACAAATCCATGAATTCAAGGCTTCATGGGGTGTGCAATTGATAGAAAATAAGTAATTATTTGGGTGAACTACTCCTTTAATATGTTAGACCCATTCCTGTTCGGCCCCTCAGTGACTGTTTGTGCTTGTGTTTTTTTCCTGTGCCTCCTCTCCTGTATACCCCCACCATCCTCCCACCCACCCACCACCCCCCACCCACCACCACCCCCATTGCCCACCACCTCCCCACCAGCTCTCCGCAGTCCCATGTCTGTGCCCTCTGGTTCGTACCCGTCTCATTTTGGAGTGGTGTCCCACGCAGGACTGAACGGGGAACTGGCCAGTCCCGGAGGCTTCGGCGGGGCCCTGACCCTCTCGCCCCAGATCAGCGCAGCAGCCAGCGCCTACACCCGCAGCCCCATGGTGAGCAGCTCTCTCTCCTCTACACCAGTGGTTCTCAAACGTTTTCATGTCAAAGGACCCCCAAAAATTATATGTATTTTGGTCGCGGACCCCCATCTCAAAATATTTTGTTCCAGGGACCCCCCAGAAGCAAAGATTTGAGTTACAAATGTTTGTTTTAAAAATATGATATTCAAAGATTTGCACACATTTTCACGATTTTTCAAAAATAGCAGATATACAAGCTCATAGCGCGGCACTCGGTGCTGCGCTATGAGCTTGTATATCTGCTATTTTTGAATAGCGAAAGTATAAAAGGTTAAAGTGGTTAAAATTATTGTGACGCTATACTAACACGTTTTTCTGGGGACCCCCTGGAACCCCCCCCCCAAGGACCCCTGGGGGTCCCCGGACCCCACTTTGAGAACCAACGCTCTACACTACATTTCTCTGAAATTGCATTGGAGCACAACGTTTATTATGGTTTAGCATCTTTCCATTCGTTTTTATTTTCGTTTCGTAAATGAGAAAGAACTAAAACTAAGGACTTTTTCTCTACGATTCTAGTTAGTTTTTGTTAGTTTTGTAAACACACAAAACTTTATTTTCATTTCAGTCTAACTAAAATGTTTTTCCAATTCCAGTTTTCGTGATTTCGTTAGTGATCTGTAATAACCCTGATTAGAGCAGAAACGAATTGAACAGAATCATTTTAGATAACATTTCTATTGCGGAATGCCATCTTCTGTTCTTTAGTCTTATAATGAGGTCATGCTTCTTCTTCTTCACTATGTAAATCTTTTTGTTGCCACAACAAACATCTCGTATGAGTGATTTTGAAGTCGGTCCCTCTCAAGGAGTTGATCATCGATCCACCTGTCATTGTCCCCACCAGGTGGCTTATGAGCCTCGGTCTCACCTCAGGGCTCCTGGGCTGTCCTCATCGATGCCTGGCTCCTCCGGAGGCAAGCCGTGAGTACCCTAGCCCCATTATCTCATTACCGTATGAAGGCACATAATAATATATGCATCCTGTCAGTTATTGATGTTGTAGACTACGCTTGCCCTGTCTGAGAACCATGCAGCCTACGTTTCTCCAGTGGAGACACCATCTGGGTTCCCGTTAACTCGCCAGCAATGCCAACAGTCTGTCTCTATGGCTGTCATGAAGTTGCTGCCTCCCCATACCTTACAATGTCATTAATTCTCACTATTTCACGGTCTGTTGACAGCGCAGACAGTCGAAATGTGTGAAAGCTGACATGGCTGGCATGATGACAGGCTGACAGAAATAGATATATATTATGACAAATAGATGTTTAAATTTGGTTCACTGACAATCTAAAAATACATGGCTTAGAAGGGAATCTACGGTACAAGCAGAGGATGGGTTTGTACCAGCATGTTTTTCCACTCTCTGTCCTAGCATTTTGTGTGTATCTCAATCCAGGGATTGTAGCTCTGTCTGAGTCCTGAAAGCCCTGGCGACTGGAGGTATTTTAGCATTCCAAGTGTCCAGTGGTGGACATTAACAAAGTGCATTAAAGGTTTCATGACATTCAGTTTTACAACACATTAAAAGTATTTATCGTGGTCCTTCAAACGTGTATTAAAAGTTTTAACTGAAAAATTCACTCCAGTGATTTATGGCAGGATTTTTTCTCTCTGATTTCTAAAGCCTTTTCAACTGCAATGAAAAAATAAATCTTTGCCTGCGGGTGTCCCCCCCCCCCCCCCCAAGGAATGGATAGGGGAGGGGAGGGACGGAGAGGAGAGGGGGCGGGATTAATGGACTGTGACATCAAAGTCCAGGGGCCAATCACAGATTAATTTTCAGCCTAATTATTCAGAAAACCCCAGACCACAGAAAATCCACTGAATGTTCAAAGTAAAAAATTAATGTGAAAATGAATGTCATAGGACCTTTAAGTACTGTACTTAATTAAAATATTTTAGTATGTGAGCTTTATTTGAGTATTTGTGTTTTTTGGACACTTTCACTCCACTACATTTCAAAGACAAATATTGTACTTTTGACTCCACTACATTTCTAGGAAAGGAAAAAAGTACATTATGAATTAACCACTTAAGCTCTATTTCAAATAGAGTGAAAATAGCAGATCTTCAACCTCACAACGCATCATGAATCACGATGCGAGCTTGTGAGCTTGTAGATGTAGATTTTCACTATTATTTTATGTTTAAATTCTAATACAGCAATGCATGCATTTATATCAAAAAGAAAATGTACTTTGTAATTTGTACTTTTGAGTTTTGAATATTTTTAAAAGCATGTACTTTAAAATACTTTAACTCAAGTGCAAATTTGACAACTTTCACTTGTAGTTGAGTAATATTTGACTAGGAGTATCTCTACTTTGACTCAAGTACTGGGGTTGAGTACTTTTCTTTTTACACTACACTACAAGTGTCAATCAATCCCACTCCTGAGCATTATATAAACTCACACCTTTGCTTTTGTTCACCGTGGAATGAGCTGGTAGTTGGAGTCCAGCAATTCTCCCTCTCGCTGCTAATTTGAAATCATAAAATAACCTTGACTTCCCACTGCTACAGTATTGATCTGCCATTAGCGATGGCACGTCGACTTTCTGCCTTGTAATACAATCTGCCATTATTATGCATTCCCACCTACGGCTATTGTGAGTGAAGTAATTGCCAAATATTTGACAAATATTACTATTGGAGCTCCAAGGCCATTATGCTGTCAATCTTTACTTTTGTTAGTGAGCGTGTGTGTAGGGGTGGGGGTGTATGTGTGTGTCACGATTGCATATACAGTACTTATTAAGTTAAGCTGCAGCTCTTTCTTTCTCTTTTGTTCTTTTATTGATTGATGACTCTTTCATTCTTTTTTCTTCCATCATTCCCCAGCATACACACACACACACACACACTCCCTGGTGGCTATTCATTCCATGTCATTGAGTGTGTTTAGCAGCAGCTCTTACTCTTTCATTCATTCCGCCGTTCAAAGTATCTGTCGTGACCTTGTGCGTTGGCAGAGATCTTTCAAGAGTCGTCTCTCTTTCGGTTCTAAAAGCCGAGTTCAAATAACCCATTCAATCCGGGGAACGCATCTCGTGTCATTTTAGATTTCTTTGGCTATTAAAAAATAGCAGATCTACAATATGAGCTTGTAGATCTGCAATTTTTTGGGGGAAAACTTGTGCAAATCTTTAAATATATATGTATTTTTTTAATTATTATTATTTTATTTTTTTTCAATATATATATATTTTTTTTTAAGCGAACGGTCCCTGACCCCCCCCCCCCCCCCTTCAAAAATAGCAGATCTACAAGCTCATAGCGCGGCACTCGGAGCCGCGCCATGAGCTTGTAGATCTGCTATTTTTGAATAGCCCAAAGAAATCTAAAATGACACAGATGCGTCCCCGGACTGAACGGGATAACAAAAAGCTCACCCCTCATGCACACTTTATTTCTCATTTATCCCCCCCGTCCCTTTCCCCCTTCTTGTCTTTTCGTTCTTGTGCCCGTCTATGTCTCCAGCGCCTACTCGTTCCATGTGAGCGCGGACGGGCAGATGCAGCCGGTGCCCTTCCCTCCCGACGCCCTGCTGGGCCCGGGCATCCCGCGCCACGCCCGGCAGATCCACACGCTGAGCCACGGAGAGGTGGTGTGTGCCGTCACCATCAGCACGTCTACGCGCCACGTCTACACCGGGGGAAAGGGCTGTGTGAAGGTGTGGGACATCAGCCAGCCGGGCAGCAAGAGCCCCATGGCACAGCTGGACTGTCTGGTAAGGAACGCAGGACGCTATACAGTAAAAACATTACGGATCCATTTGGTTACATTTTGTATACCGTCGCCCTGTGTTCCAATGGATCCAATGTAGTTATTATTTATTCACAAGCTCTCGTCAATACTTTTCATTGATTATATATTTTTTAAACCCACAGAAAGAAAAAAAAGAGAAATCTCGCGTGGTGAGCTTGTAGATCGGCTATTTTTGCTACTTTTGTGTGGCACTGTAGTATGACGAAGTAGGCATTAATTTACGGAATACGGAGATACAAGGTTTCTGCCCGACAGCAACGATATGCACGTGCCATCACACATCTGCATGTGCGCTGCACTGCACACACGCACGCACATCATAGGTACACGCTCATGATGGGTTTTTCCTATTGACTTTGTCCTGCTTCATTTTGATTGAATCCCCTTAGACTCATTTTGAGACTGATAGAAATTTAGACAGGAGTCAAGAAGTCCTTCTCTGTGTCAGTTTATTGGACGGATCGATCCGGGGAGTTCTCCAAAGAACATTGAGAATACAGAGGGTTTAAATATGCTTTCCTCGCACAACATTGGCCAGCCAGTCACACGGGATTCTTTGTATTCATCTGGGGTCAACTTGTGGTACCAATTACAGGCTGACCTTTACCGAACCTAGATCATATAAACATTCTATCC
>NC_137607.1:21758750-21796250 GCF_963280865.1 Gymnoscopelus braueri | reverse complement strand
GGAAAGCAGAGAGAGAGAGGGAAGAAGCCCAAACGATAAGAGGACAAAGAGTAGGGGTTGGTGGAGCATGAAGATAAAGACACAAAGAGAAAGAGAGGAAGGGAAAGGAAAGGAAAAACAAGAGGACGGGGGCAAGGAAGAGAAAGGGAGCGAGGAGCGAGAGAGGAAGAGGTGGCAGAGAGAGAGAGAGAGAGAGAGAGAGAGGGAGGGTAATTACGGCTGTTTCCTGATTAAGAGCTCAGTGAAAGGGAGGCCCCCAGAGGAGGAGGGAGAGGAGGGAGAGGAGGGAGAGGAGGGAGGGGAGGGGGGCACTGTGGGAGTAGCAGCCAGGAGCACTGATACCACACAATCGATTCATTAGCCAGACAGTGGAGGCTTTAATGAGGCTGACGCCGCAGCCTCGTTCTCCCCCAGCGAAGGGTGTCAGGGTCTGAGGAACGCTGACGTCCTCCTGACACGCGGGGCTTTGTACGTGTGTACAGCGCTTCTTAGCAAAAACACAGTGACGTTTACAGTGTACACAGACAGACACGCCGACAGCCAACAACACATACACTCGAGATACTCGCGCACCTCTCAAACAAAGAGGGTAGCTCGCTCGTGCACAAATACACAGACACACGTGTACGGATGCACGCATGAACGCACGCACACGCACACGCACACACGCACACACACACACACACACACACACACACACACACACACACACACACACACACACACACACACACACACACACACACACACATACACACACACACACACACACACAGAGAGCGACCAATTAAACATTCATCACGATGCTCCCTAGCCCCTCCCTCTCGCTGCCTAATATCTATTTTATTTTGGTCTGACAAAAGGCGGCGTCTAATGAGCAGTATGTAGTCAGTGGGATTCTCCCAGAGGCCCAGAGACACAAACAGAGAACATCAGGCGAGCTGTTCTGTCCTCTAATTCCTCTGGATTGTTCTCCTGATACCCAGCGCTGCACTCACCCTGATTAAAGGCACCGTCAGCCAGATGAAACGACCACCAACACGCCAACCTCACTGTAAAGGCAAAGAGGTTGAATTAAACTTGACGCGTTTGCGCTATCCTTAGCCGTAAACTAAAACAGCAGCCGATAAGTGAGCTGGATCCTTTGGCATTTGTGTAATTGATCCCTGATTATGTTTCATATTCAGTTTGTTCCATAACGAAATCACAATAACAACTTCAGAGTAATGCGTCCCAATATTTGTGTGCTAACAAGCTAGCGTTCCCAGTGCTCGGATTAAATCACGTTTGATCGATTGCTATTCATTGACACAACACCCTAGGACTGATTGTTCCTTTGTAATCCTCCTTGTATCATATTCCAACCTGGGTGACAACTTGTATATCAGAACTCACCGCTTTAGTAGAACTCTCATCACAAAATGTGTAGATTTTAAAGGCACATTCAAGCTTTTTTTAGCCATTTATTTTGATATTTTGTATTAATAGTGTTTGCTTGTTTTATGTAATTATATGTTTATGTATCGGGGGAGGGGCTATGTTTGCCTATACCTGTTCTTTTTGGCTGTAGGAGTGAACAATGAGGGATGTACATCAAATGTGTGTGCATACACACACACACACGCACACACACACACACACACACACACTCACACTCACACTCACACTCACACTCACACTCACACTCACACACACACACACACACACACACAAGCAGGGGTGGGACAAATATTTCAGCCATTTTATTTTTGTTTTGTTTGAATCTTTTATATTGGATGTGTGTGTATCCTTGGTGATGGTGACAGGCAGTGGGACAGCACTGTAAAAACAGAAGTCCTATATACTATATGAAAAGAAGAGTTCTTCTGCTCCCGGTTTGTTTTTCTCTCTTTCCTGTTTTTTGTTTTGTTTGTTTGTTTGTTTCAAAAACAGAAGTGTTAATAACCGTACATTAGTCAGATTTTGGTCTTTATTACTATTTGATAATGCTACTTAAGTGTTTCTGTTGGGTCTGTGGTCTGTATGCAGCAGGCATTGGCTGGGATGAGGGTTACGGGTTTAGCCACTCCAGAGGTCTCAAATTTCATTAGGGCTGGGCCTTACGGACAATATGTTTGACTAAATACCTCAATATTCATATTGTGAAGCTATTGTATTGTGACTATAATATTGAAGTCATAATGTGTAACATCCATTTGATCTTTTTGGCAACATCTATGTTAGTGCCGTTTGAACTGCGATTCCCAGAAATCAGTTTGAAACAAAATCAGGGAAGAACCTCTCCAAAAGGAACGCTGCTAAGGTCATCATGGTTGTCATGGCATTTTGCGCGAAAAAATAGTTTTGTAGTTGTAAAAACACACTCACACACACAAAAAAAAAACATTCATGTGGAGTGGTTATTGTGAAAAATATACCAGTGAAAGATTATATCAAAAATAACTTTTGTTTAATTGAAAGGTTACACAGTATGACATTAATAATATATCACGATATTACAATATCCAAAATTCTATATGATATCTAGTCTCATATGATGATATTGATATAATATCGATATATTGCCTAGCCCTGTCTTTCACTACATGCCACGCTGGCTGTCATTGGAGAAAAACATTTTTCTTTTTCTTTTATAGTTCTTTTTAACGTATCCAGAACAAGCTGGAGGCCTGCTGTGTAATGTACATCTTTCTTTTTATATATATATATATATTACGGATGAAATATTTGTTAAAACATCCCTCTGCGGTGCTAAATGATGGCGGACCTCTTTAGTGGCGATAGCGCTGTACGAAGGAGGGGAGAGGTGAAGACAGAGTTCAACATAATATGACATGTATAATATAATGCCTGCTTCTTTTCCCTATTCCTCACTTCCTGTCAGCCATGGGCAGATCTTAATGACGCCGTCCTCCTACCCAAGCTGGCATACTGCTCAGAGTGACACTGTTAAATGGCTATGCAGTGAGCAGCATCAGTATGCTGGTGTGGATATTGGGACATACTGTAGTATGTGATGCTCTTTTTCCACTGTCAGTAACATCTATCACCCCTTGCCTGTGCTTACTCTGTTCCAACAGTTTTATTTGAAATGCTCATGATTAGTACTCTTTTAAAAAGCCAAGGAACTACTTTTTTTTCTTTTCTTTTTTTATGCACTGTATTTTTCCTCCTGACGCCATTTGCCATGTGTTGTAAAAGAAATACTATGTGTGAAAAATAAATACGACTTGTGTTCATCTTTTTAAGTTTTTCCAGTGTCAGTCCTTTCTTTGAAATGTTGAAATGTGTGGGCAATTGAAAATACTTGCTTAACTATGTGGATCTAGTTTAGTTTGCTTTTTAACTGTTGCGTTTACAGCTCTTTACTCTGAACTTCTCTCAGCATGGTTGGAGTGAATTTTTGCTCACATCAAAACAAACCTAATTCACGATAACAAAATGAAAGTCTTTACTATAAAATGAATAGAGTAAATAAGTTAAAAAATGAAAAGAAAAAGATGATGGTGAATCAGCCTAATTTACAGTGGAGTGCTTAGTCCTAAAATGTTATTGTCCCACTTGCTCTTCTGGTAAATGCATTTGTGGAACGTGAGTGTTCTTGGAACACTACAAACAGATATGGAATGTATGTATTGTACACATGTACTATATGTACTGTTGAACAGAGGCTTGAGAACACGATATGATATATGATATAATTTTTTCAATTATTTGCTATACGTAGTGACCAGGATTTATCTGTGAGTTTGCCAGTCAGTCTTATGTGTCTTCTGTATTTTTACTTTTATGTTTTTTTTTATCATTACCAACAGTACTTTTCATCTGTACACTTAGGACATTTTAGACATACTAGAGCTTCGGGCATCACATTTAGAGTTCGGGCCGCTACGCAGCCCTCACACCTACGTTGCACACCGATACTGTAAGTCTGAGTCATAGTGTCAGGGGCTTTGTCATAGTACCCATTGTACCTGTCTGTCTGTGCCCCTTTACCTGTGTCCCTGTTATGCCCATACATGGAGATGTCTTCAGTATATGCCAATATATCGGCATGCCCATATTCACCTGTTTCCTAGGCTTTCCACTTCCTGTGTGTTTTCCACTTCCTGTCGATTTGATCCAATGAAATCCAATGAAACTGGTCAGATGACTAATGATATCCAATGAAATCCGACAGGAAGTGGAAAACACACAGCCTAGGAAACAGGTGAATATGTGCATATCGGTTGAATTGGCGGTTCTGGACAACTGCATATCGTATAGAACTGGATATCCTATAGGACCTATAGTATAGGTATATAGTGCACTTTAAAAAAAAAATTAAATACAAATCTTTCTTATGGGGGGGCCCCCCATAAGAAAGATTTGTATTTAAAACTTGTGCCTTGCCAATCCATGGCAAGCCACAGCTGGCCTGTGAACCAGAATGTTATAGGTTTGATTCCTATCCCTGACATTGTGTGAAAGTATCGACAAATTTGGAAAAAATATATGTATATTCTTTTTAAGTATTAAATATAAATCTTTCTCATGGGGGTTCCTGACACTACATCTTTTCACATGGGGGCCTTGACCTCAAAATGTTTTAGATCCACAGATACCATAGAAACAGCTGTAGGTGAATGGATGGAGTGGCTGCATAGTGAGCCGAAGGTTACAGGTTACCTGATTGCTGCAGTATGATCCTGAGCAAGACATAGGCCTACTCCACTGCAATTATTTGGTAATAATACTGGTACTTTTACTTGTAACAAAGTATTTCTACATTGTGTGCTACTATTTACTTAAGTACACAATGTGACTACCTTTTCCACCACCGCTAGTAATAACAGAGAAACAATATAAATATTATATTAAAATAACTCAGTGGTGAGCAATACTCAACCATAGCTGAGTGGTCAGTGAGCTCACCTGGGGGATCCAGAGGCTCTGGTCAATCCAGGTTCGATTCCAGGCCAGGTGCCTATTTCACGAAAGCATAAGGGGTTAAACCTGGATTTAACACCTATCCTGGCTTAATTTAGCCAGGATTAGCGATGAATCGGTTTCATTAAAGCTGAATTATCTTGCCAGATTAGTTTAGCCAGAGCACCCTGGATAAGTTTATCCATGACTCGATTTCACGAAAGACAATTTACGCAATCCTACCTTAGTTACCATGGAAATTTAGCTGTGAAGTTAGCCTGGTAGGGACCAGGCTAACAGCCAAGCTTACAGTACTTAATCCAGTGCCTTGTTCTTCAAGTTTTTCCACAGTTAATTCAACACATGTGTTTGTATATGGATGGACTCATTGTTACTCATTGTCATGTTAGTTGAAGCTCTTCATTATATTCTGATAGTATCATTGCTCTAGAATTATATATTTTTTCTGTCATGGTCCCCGTCTCCCCAGCTCTTTAAACAGAAAATACATTTTCAGGTCAGCATAAAGGTCATTGATTTGCTTAAATTTCATAGTAACTTTGTCTGCTTATTTTTTTCTCCTGGACAACTCCTGTTCTTCCATTTCTCCTGTTTTTCTCTTGTTTTTGGGGATTCCACCCTTTTTGTGTGGCCCTATCACTGATATGCAGCCACGGCCATTCATGTTAATTTACTAGTTCCTTGAGTTTTTGAATTTCTGAAAGAACTCTGTCTAGCTAACCTTTCACAGAAAGAAATTCAAAAGTGCTGGAGTATTTCAACTTAAAAGTAGGGTAAGTGATTTTCTTTGGTTAAAATAAGTGTTAAATAGCTCTATATTCTGATAGTACTCATTGCTATAGAGTGTTTGTTCAGTAAAAGGAGTCTCCTTGTCTCTCCAGCTCTTTATAAACAGAAAATGCATTTTCGTTTCAGTTTCATTTCCAATTTTATCCAATCAGGATAGAGAGAACTCAATCAGGATATAGATTAAACAAGTGAAATTGGAAGTGATGACACTAAGAAATGAGCAGGCAAAATTGGACCTGGAACACTATAAAAATGAAGCTTAAAAATGGGTACTTTCTCCTGATTGGCTGAGATTTTGACACCTACCGGAAAATACATTTTCTGTTTATTAAAGAGCTGGAGAGACGGGGAGACTCCTGTTACTGAACAAAGTAAACACTCTATAGCAATGATTACTATCAGAATATAGTGCTTTAACCTTTTAACAAAATACTTTTTGTTTTAACCCAAAAATATCACTTACCCTACCTTTAACTGTACTAACTGAGGGCTAACATACAAATGAACGGTACAGTAGTTTACTAGTCGACACATATACAATATGTGGTTGAGTGATGTTGTGGTGGTCTAAGCATCAGACTCTCAGTGCAAGAAATACGTTGAAACGACGTCGACTCACGTCTGACTCGGACCGGACGTCGTATGGACGGCGTATACACGGCGTTTGGCGTTGTTGTATGTGTACCATACCTGCCAAGCTAAGACTGTCCGATAACAGGAGATTTTTTTTCCGGGGGGGGGGGTTATTTTAACAGAGTAGATGTAATTTCCAGTATTCTGGTGGACTTTGGGAGTTTGACACTTTTATCAGGTTTTACTTACATAGCCACATAGGATCCATTAAAAAGTTAAAAGTAGCAATAAAAGAGCCATATTTAATAATAACATTTTGCTGGGGACCCCCTGGAACCCCCCCAAGAACCCCTGGGGGTCCCCGGACCCCACTTTGAGAACCAATGCTTAACGCTTTTTTTATATTTATATAAAATATATATATATTTATTTTTCATATTATATACTCATTTGTATATATATCCAGTATATTATTAATTCATATCAGCCACTGTATTCCAGTGGGGCAAGGCAGCCTACTGTAAGTCTTAAACAAAATATATAAAACATAACCCTAACCCTCAACAGTGGGATAAAATCAATATGGTAACGTCTTATGCAAATGAAAAAAAAAATCGAATGTAAACAGATCGCTAGTGCAGTCTGGATCTGTCATGACCGTCATGGATGAACTTCAGCCTGGTGTTTGCACTTTCTCCATTTTTGACCCATTCATTCATCTACATAAACGTTCGGATTTCAAATATAAAGTTTTTGACCCTGGCGAGGGTGGGAGTTGAAATTGTGACTTCTGCTTAAATTGCGGCTGCTCTATCCATAGCTTAGTCAGAAGAGCTCTTGACCTCAGACCACAAGATATGGGATCGAATCCCAGCACAGGAACCTTGGCATCTGAGCAATCTGGCTCCCACGGGTCTACTATCTTTTTTCGCCTTTATCATAAAGGTAGCTGGACAATATATAGAGGATGAAATGCATAATTTATTAAATAATATAAAGGTAATATCAAATACATTGTAAAAAATGAGAGACATGACGCTTCATTAGCAAGACAGTCTTTTATTATATTATTCCTCATTTTGCTGGTTTCCCCTGAAACCCCTTTACTGTTACAGAGTAGAACTGCCTTAAAATCTCTGCTGATGATGTGGCCATAGCTGAATGGTTAGAGAGCCTGCCTGGCAGGCCATACCTCCCATGTTCACTCCCAGGTCTCAGCAATGTGTTAAAGTGTCCCTGAACAAGCTAAAAAATACTTATTTTCTATCAATTACACACTCCATTTAGCCTTGAATTCATGGAGATTTTTTTGTTTTACACACATTCCTGGACACAGACTCAGACATTTTGGTTGGATGCATGGCGCATATAATCGCATTGTAGATTAGTAGGCGATAATTCCAATATTCACTACACTTCTCATGTTTAAGCCTATATATATATGGACATATCGGTTAGATTGGCGGTTGTGGACAACCGCATATCCGAACGGCTCGACGGCGGGTACCACACTCCCTCGAGTCCTTGCCGACGTGTGTGCCGAGGTTTGAAGTCGGTCGATTCCATATACGCATGACCATATATGGGCATAGTGGTCAGATCTGTGGCTCTGGACAAACCGGATCTCCATATATGCCTACAGTATATATGGGCGTATCGGGTTTGTTTATGGTTATGTCTGAGTCATATTGACCACCGACCCTCCCATTAGCCAACTTCTCACCAAGGCATTAGAATAGGTAGGACCACATCCGTGATGCTGTAAAATGTGATGGCAGACCACTCACGATCCTAGGCGACATGGTGGGGTACCCTTTCTTCTTCCATTTGTACAATAAAACAAAGTACAACTTTACTTGTAGACCCCCTGACATCATAATCCCCTAAAATATAGTTGGGGCCCTTAACCCCACTTAACAGACACTTAACCCTAACTGCTCCCTGGGCTCTGTTTAATAGTGCCCACTGCCCCTAGTAGGAGCGGTAAATGAGAAACTCGGCTGGCGCAGTGGTAAAATACCTGCCCACCATGTGGAGTCTAGGGCTTCCAATCTACCGCGGTTGGCGGTTCAATCCGGCTTTGTCAAGCGTCTATACGAACACAATAGAGCATCGCAGTTCCCGCCCACTTCCTGGTTTTTCCTGGTGCCGGAAGGAAAAACTCAATGCATTTTTCCCATTGACATTTCCAAAAATATTTATATCAATTAATTTAAGCCTAGAATCAAGCCATCCAGGGTCCTGGTGAATCATGACCATAAAACGTTTTTTTCCGTGATTTTTTTTTATTTTATATTTAGTTATATGATATACTATATTTAATAAATACCCTTTGTTTTGCCGTTTTCAAAAAAAAATATCACAGAATCAAACGTTTTATGGTCATGATTCACCAGGACCCTGGATGGCTTGATTCTAGGCTTAAATTAATTGATATAAATATTTTTGGAAATGTCAATGGGAAAAATGCATTGAGTATTTTGCGGTGGAACCCGGAAGGGGCGGGAACTGCGATGCTCTATTGGCCCATGTTCAGGGGAGGGTAACCGGGCGAGGATCGTAATATTTGTCACTGCACAAGGGCGGGAGGAGTGGGACGGAGGCGCTGTGTCCTCCCGGTGGGGACTCCTCACTGGCAGGTGAGCCAGTAGGGTACAACAGCAGTGACAATACACAGAATTGTGTGTGGGGAGGAATTGATAAAAAAATAATTGACTACTCTAAATTAGTAAAACATAATAAAACTAGAAAAAGTGCTCCTCGGAGCACAGGTCTCCGCCAGGTTAGGTAGGTTATTGTTGCCTCCTGGTGGCGCTATAATAGGGAAATGTGAAAAGGGTGCCATTTCACGGCAATCGGACCTTGCATTCATGATTTGAGGCATTTTGTTCCAAAAATGTGTTTTGCTAAATTATACCTGCTGGTGGTGCTATAACAGGCCAATGTGAAAAGGGTGGCATTTCTTCCTCGACCTAGTGGGAATGTGCGTGTGAAATTGCACGGAAAGCACAAGCTGCGTTCATGATTCGAGGCATTTTGTTCAAAACGGACCAATCGAGCAAATTTTGGAAGCCAACCTTAGCCAATGAGGATGGAATATGGAAAATCGGACAGATCCGTGCTGATCACATGACTGACTATAGAGATACTGTGTACCGATTTGCATGACGATTGGATAAAATCTGTTGGAGTAAATGGGTTTTGCATGAATCGGCCTCCTGGTGGCGCTATAACAGGCCCATGTAAAACATTTGGGGCAGAAGTTCTGAATTGGCATCCAGGGAGTGTGTGTGCACAGTTTTGCAGCGACCGGGCCAACGGTGCCTGAGATTAGCTGCTCACAGACAGATGGACGGACGGACACACGGACACACACACGGACGGACGGACAGGGGGTAAAACATACTCTCTCGCCATGCCTTTCGGCCTGGCGGAGACAAAGATGAGTAAATGCAGAAAATGAATTGCAAATGTACAACAATGATAAACACCCAAACAACAACAACTAAAGGGCACTAAATTATTATTATTATAAATATGTGAAATTATATCAGTATCATGGTCAGTATACAGGTCTTTTCAAAGTTATATGTGGGTGCATTTAAAAGCCTTTATTGACAGCGAGAGTGGAAAAAAATAGAAATGTGGAAAGAGTAGGGTTAACATTCAGCAAACAGTCCAGCCAGGGACTTGCTGATCAGGGCATTGTGCCCATGTGGTATGTGCCTTAACCACTTGGCCATTGGGTAACCCTATGCAGGTGTAACATTACCAAACTTACCGTTTAATATAAAGTACATTGTATTGCATTATAATTCATCAAATGTGCTATATAAATAAAAATTGCCTCATTGAGTGATATAATTGCCTTCCACCATGTAGACATGGCTGTCCCATAGGGCCCCCCTATACATAGCAAGCCCATTTCCCATCCAGAGAATAAAACTGTCCTCAGTGTAAAATCATTTATATTTTCAGTGTCCTGAAAAAAGTTGCATTTTCTGTAGCTGGTTTGGCTGGCTTCCCCCATCAGCAGTGATGAAATATGTGTGACACACAGGGGTAAATGTTGGCTGCCAATGGCAATAAACAGAGAAAATTGGTAACACACGTATAATCATGCACGCACACTCGTGCACACACACAATTTAATTCTTTCTTCGTTACTCAAGTGTGACCAGCGTTTCATGTGAGTCTCCTCTCTCGTTTAAGTTACAAACACCCAATCCACAGTACAGAGTGACACCAGATATTATGTACATATATTTCCATACGTGTGGAATAATAAAAGATACAGAAAATATTAAAGTGCGCAGATCTCCGCCAGGCCGGGTTCACTACCCAGGGCCCACAACATTTTTAAGTCAATCATAGCCAGTTGGAATATAAAATATCTGACTGATACATCTTGATCACATGACTCTATATAATCTGTACCAATTTGTGTGAGTTTTTGACAAAATCTGCAGGAGTAGTAGGAAAAACTGTTTTGAAGCAAGCACAAAATGATGGAAAATATAGTCCGGGACTTGTGTCATGCGCCAAGGCTGTGAAGCGGCCTGTTATAAATTCTATGAGGCTAAGTAAATCATTATCACAAGTGGCTTTTGTACCACCAAGGATGAGTTTTTTCCAAGTTTGTACCTGGCTGTAATCTTTCACTGACGAGCGTCCAAAATAATTGATTCGATTAAGTGCAGAGCACACATTAAGTGCAGAGACTTTTAGTTCAAAACTCAAATAAACTTTTTAGAACAATTAAACGCTCCATCTAAATTCTATGAGGCTAAGTAATTACGTAACCATACTTGTCACAAATGTTCTCTTTGTGTCTGTGTGGTGCATAATTAGTTGTCACAAACATCTGCAGTTAAGTTAGGGGGGCAGCTACTGGGGGGAAAATGCTGTTTTTTTTATGCACATGTACCTTTTTTACGATTTCTATCATTATTCTGTTATTATCTATGCTGCTGCATTGTCTGAAGGAAGACAAACCAAAATAAGTTTGACTCTTATGTACCTGTACACAAGATGTAACAATACATACAAGTACAACCTTGAACCTTGCATGCTTCTGTGGTGTAGGAGATAAATCAGTGCTTTTTGATCAGAAGGTTCTTGGTTCAAAGGTTTTGAACCAAAACTAATCATTGGTTTTGAATCAAAACCAAAGATTAGTTTTTTCCCCCCAAGTTTGTATCTGGCTCTAATCTTTCCCTGAAGAACGGAAAATATAGTTTCAGTATGAATCACAGTGGTAGAGTGGTAAGATCATAGGACTTGAAGAGCAAAGCCTGCAAGTTCAAATATCAACATCAACTAAATTATATTTAACATTTAAACACCACTCTAAATTCTAAATTCTATGGGGACAAGTAATTACCATAGTTGTCACAATTATCTTCCATGTCTCTGTCTGGTGCAGGATATTTGACAGTGTTTTATAAGCAGACGGTCCCTGTTCAAATCTACCCTTTGGAACATTTTCACTCATGGTTCTGTGGTGCAGGAGATGCTTTCTAATCAGATGGGTCTTGGTTGAAAACCAAGGATGAGGGTATTTGTCAGCCTCCTGGTGGTGCTATAACAGGCTGATGTGAAAAATGTATGGCCTCCCGGGAGTATGCGAGCAAAGTTCACACCGATTGGTCTAGCTGTGCCGGAGATTAGTTGCTCACAGACACACGGACGGACACGGACGGACAGGGGCAAAAACATGTCATTTGAGGTTTGATTTAACATTTAACCAAATCAGCAGTTGCTGGCAGTCACTCACTCTGCCCTCTGCATGCTGACATTCAAAACTTACTTTGAGTTCAGAGTATGGGCAATGAACACATTGTTCCCTTGAAGACCCAGATCCACTGAGAACTTTCTGTTCTCTAATCTGTCCTGTCCTCAGAACACTGGCTCCCAAAAAGTTCCCTTTATGTTTAGGGACTTGAATGTACTCAAGCACCATTATTTAAGTGCTTATCGGTTGTCCTCTGACAACCTTTCACTCCTTTGAATGCTTGTTTTAATTTAAAAAGTAACAGGGCTTGAACATCTGCTCAGCTGAAGTTCTGCAAACACAAAGCCAAGAATTCTTGGGCTACCCGGCTGGTCAAGCAAGGTGAAAATTAAAACAAACCTGGCATTGCCATTCATCCGCTTTGCTGCATTCACCCGGGCAGATACAATACAAAGATACAAGCTAGCATTCATTTTCAATGGAAGCCAGCGACGTGAAGATGCAAAGCAACATCCGACGTTCATAGCTGCTACAAAAGATACAACGCTACAAATTCAAGTTGAGCTGGGTTCAACTTCCCCATACAAAGATACACAACTACGACTGTAGCTCGGATGACGCAGCGCTTGATGACGTCAACGACCATATGAGCAACACAGATACAAAGCAACAGTGACAAATATGCTGTGTATTTTTGTATCTTTGTAGCTGCCCGTGTGAACGCAGCATTTGTCTATCACTCTGTCCTCAATTACAGGTATTCCCAGCATGCTGTTCCTTGATTGGGGGGAAAGGTTAAGAAGGTGCTGCTGAAGGTGGTTGTGCGCTGAAATTTCAGATCGATTAAACGGATACATTTGATGACGAGATGATATGAATATGGAACGTGAGGGCTTTGATGATAAAACTCAAATGCATTTGTATAGCCCTTAATCATGAGTGCAATCTAAAGGGTCTTTAGGCCCACACTTTAGAAACAAACCTGACCTTAGAGACTCAATCAGCAGAGCTCTTGCTTGCATGTATGAGTTTCCCACTGATTTCGAAGGAATTTTTATGAAAATGATGCGCAATACAGTCTTATTATTTGAGGCTCTCCCTCGTTTAATGCAACCATATACCAGTGGAACGTAGTCTCGCGAACTGTTGCCTCCCACAATATGCAAATGCTTCCGTCATACGGTCTGGAGCACGGAGGCGCTGACAATGATCCGGGGGTAAAGCGGATCTTTTAAATATATATTTTAAATATATTTTAAAATATATAAATACAAGGAACAAAAAGGCAAATAACTAATCCTAGATATGGTTTAGTCCCCCCCCCCCTTGATTTACTCAACCAATTCAAGTCACAAAAGCCATCCTCATTTGCCTTTAGATAACTTTATTTACACGTCCATATATAGCAAGATCAAGATTCACGATGCAGTTGTGAAAATACCTGTCTGCCTATGTGCCCTAACAAATACAATAGAAAAACACACAATAATGAGTGTTAATGATGACAATAGTTGTAGTAGTATCCACTTCCCTGAAATTGGAGAGTACCTGTTATGAGCACTGAGTTAAGTCCTGTTTCATGTCCTGGGAGTGGTGGTGGTGGTGGGTGGTGGTGGTGATGGTGGTGTTGTACTGTTCTGGGAGACGGGTTTCCCAAATCCATCTTGAAACCAAATTTAACCATTCTATCATAAGCAAGTGGAGCAAAGATGAACATCAGTCTCTGGACGCTTTTGAGAAACCCAACACGGTTCTGTTCAGCCTATAGAGTTCTGTATGTACCACAGATAATACAATCATGTTGCTGCAGAAACCTAATCAGGAGACAGGTCATTGGAATCTCACAGCACTCTTGTCCCGCCATCTGCCACACACCTGCTACCCCAAGAGACTCAGCAGTGGGAGCAGTTGTGCATTTGAAGACTGGACTGCGCTGAACCAAACTCGGACCCAAGTTGACACAGGTTGAGCCTTCACACAGCGCAAGAACATACCGCCTTATCTTTCGTGTCCAGCCCTTCCTGAAGCATTCCCTCACCCATCTCTCTCCTTCCTTCTACCCACATAGTGTGGTCCAACAGCTCAAGAAGAATTCAAAGGCTAAAAAAATAAGTTTTTTTTTTCCTAATTCACTACAGAGGTTTTATTTTGTTAAAAAAAGGAGGAAAAAATGACAAAAACCAAAAAAAAACTAAAAACAAAGTTCTTTGGAGGAATCCCACATTTGTGCAGCTATAGACTAACCAGCATTCTCAGAGCATTAAAAACAAAGTTCAACGTTGGTTTTTTCCAGAGATGTGACTTTGTGGCCCTTTGCTTCCGTCTGTCTTTCTGTCTCTCAATCCTTTCACAAATGTAAACAAAACAACAAAGTACGAGTAAGTGTCTTGTTTCCATGCCACCAACTCTCTGTACAGTCATTGGTGCAGGGGGCCCAGGGACCCCGCCCCCTGATTATTTTTCTTCTTTTTTTCCCCTCCAGCCAATAAGCATTCTTCTCAGTAGATAACTTCATAGACTGTGGCCTTCTTGTCCCCAGAGCCGGTGACAATGAACTGGTCGTCAGGAGAGATGTCACAGCTGAGGACCGACGAGGACTCCTTGGACTGCATTTCACAAAGAAGGGCAGCCATGTTAGTCATTAGCCAGGAACATTTGACAAATCATTGTTTGGTGCAAAAAATATGAATGAACAATACCACACAGGTCTGATAAAAACGGACTAATCTAGCTTTAGGACATGACAAACATTGTCAATATTAGCTTTTTTTCCTCAGCTCACATGGCCGGCTGACATAATTGCAAGGGGTATGCCATGACATTTTTAATACAGTAAATATTGAGGCATTGGCTTCAAAGGTTAATAAAAACAAAACAAAAAAAAAGAATCCTGAACAACCGATTTCTGGTAATATGACATCTTACATGAGAGATATGTTCGTCATCGATCATTCAGTGGAGACAGACAGCAGCATGTGCATAAGCTGGGATTCTCCGATATTGACAGACAAAATCCTGTTTAAATTCAGAGCTGGAAAACACATACCTGGAATATGCTGGATCCATACGGTGTCCGCCATGCGTTGAGGAGGTTATCTTTGCCTGTGCTCACAAACCATTTACCTACAGGACAAACACACAAGATCAAATGATAATTCTCAGGGGAGGAGTGCATATGGGTTGACAGAGAGGAATAGCTACGTCGCAGAGCACAGGAAACGCAAAAATGAAGGGATGACGCTTCACAGTGAAGAATGAGGAAAAAGCAGACATTTGTTCAACTTGTCTGTGATTAAATGGCCTCTGGGGGTATGATGCAACCAAACCATCAGTCTGGAGGGAGTGTGTATATGTGTGTGTGTGTGTGTGTGTGTGTGTGTGTGTGTGTGTGTGTGTGTGTGTGTGTGTGTGTGTGTGTGTGTGTGTTACTTACCACAGTAGGCGAACTTGAGGGAGAGCACACAGCTCTCATGGAGGTGCAGCTGGTACTTGTCAGGTTTGGAGACGTGAAGCACTTCCACATTACTGCTCTCCATGCCTACGGCGAGCCACTCACCTGTCGGACAGTAGCCCAGAGAGAAGATCTGCACACAGGGAGGATGGAAGGAGGGAGGGAGATGGATGGATTGAGGGAGAGAGGGAGGGAGGAGGAGGAGAGAGAGAGAGGGGCAAGGAGTAATGGAAGACGTGAAGGAGCGAGGATGGAAGAAGGGCGAGACAGGAGGACACAAGTGGGGAGAGAGAGATTTAATTGACACTTCGTAGTTCCAAGAAATAATAGAGCCGTACCAGAATAACTATACCGACCTATAACATCTTTGATACAGGTAAGGACAACGTTAACACATAATCCAAATAAGGCTAGCAAATCCTCAAAACGGTGTCAAGCCCATTTCTCAGAAGATAAGTAATCTTCTTACGAGTAATACGGAGGGGGGAGTCAGACTACCACATGATCCTTTGTATCTTTATTTTAGCCTTGAGCTGATGCTCATGATGCTGAAACACTGGCGGGTTCGTACTGCTCCGGTAGGATATTTGAGTCATTATTTCATGTCTGAACACATTCAAGTAGAAGTATTAGAGGTTGTAACTCAGGTAAAAAATAATGGGTCACTCTGCATAGTTTATAGTTGATCAACTATCTTAAGTCAGTTAAACTCTGAGACATAAGTCAAATATTAGCTCATGTTAACCTTTTTTTAAAGCTTGTTCTTGACAATCACCCGTTAGCGCCATGTTGTGTATATAACGGTACTGACTAGGGGTGGGACGATATGGGTACCTCACGATACGATATATATCACGATATTAGGCCCACGATAACAATATATATCACGATATTCGACGATGTTCGATATATTGCGATATCACGATATTCGATATATATTGCAAGAAATTTCACCAACGATATATCACGATATCTGAAAATATCGATATATTGCGATATCACGATATATTGCATGAAAATTCACCAACGATATATCACGATAGTCCTTGTATTCAATTCATAAACACATAAAATAGCACCAAACAGTTCAAAATCATCATTACACAAATACAGAGTAGGAAAAACAACGTATCACAAAAAAAAAAAAATAATAATTTATATCGATATTTTTCGGCAGGATATCGATTATTTATCGCGGGAGAAAGTATCGCGATATATCGATATATCGATATATCGTCCCACCCCTAGTACTGACCAGTTCTAACCTTACATGCATTATTATGTGAACCATTTTCTATGAAAAATATAACAATATCAATAATTGAATATAATCGGTCTGTTTGGTTTTTTTTTACGTGATTTTGTGGGCTTTTTCTGAACCTTTATCTGATTCAGTGTAGAGAGGAAACACAGAGAGAGTAGGAGAGTGACAAGCAGCAAATGGTCCGGCTGGCTGAGAATCAAACTGGGGACTCACTGTCAGGCATTAGAGTCCATGTGGTATGTGTCCTAACCATTCGGCTATCGGGTCGCCCCGATAGCCGAATGTAATTTCTGAGCTCATTTGACAGCACTACTAAGGATCAGAGCTCATCTGATAACGGAAGCTATAAAATGGCATTCAGCAGACTGTCAGCTTTCTCATGCCGGCTAGTCTAGTCTAGTCTGTAAAACCTGTGTGTGTGTGTGCTGTGTGAGTGTGCGTGTGCGTGTGCGTGTGCGTGTGCTTGCGTGCATGCACCTGCGAAGTGAAGTCGTGTTGTTGGAGCTGTCTTCCCTCTCGGAGGTCCCAGCAGCGCACTGTGTTGTCCAGGCCTCCTGTCCACAGCTTGGTGCCATCGTTGGAGATGTCAATGCAGCTGGCCCCGTCTGTGTGGCCCTGGAACTGCCTGCATGGACGAGACACAATGGCAACACACTGAAAAACAATGGCACTTCTCTCTCTCTCTCTGCATAATGGATCTTCTGCTCTCATCCCTCATGATCTGACTAGAATATCATCATGGAGGATCGACAGCCTTTTCTCTTTTCACCTTCTGCAGACTATTACGTCCTGCTTCTATCTATTCAACCTCTCCTCCTTCTCCTCTCACCTTACCTGACTAGGGTCTGGTTCAGAAGGTGCCATATATTACGATGTTTTCTCCCTCTCACCGGCTCCTATTCTCTCCTTGTCTCCTCTCTCCTTACCTGACCAGGGTCTGGTTGTGAATACCCTGCCCCAGCTATTCAGGTCTAATATCTGGTCTAGAGAGGCGGATTAAACATTTCCAGAGAAAAAATCTGTGGGTTCCTATTGGTTCACCGATCTGTGCGCCCGCCCCCGCCCTGCACCCCTCCTCCTCCCCCAATGTGCAGCCCAGAGCCCTGACGTCACAACGTTTGGAGCGACGCCCACTGCACTCTGGTTGTTTGGGGAAATGAAAGGTCGACTCCCACTTCCTATGCCAGAAATGTCAACAGCTTGGTCCAGCCTTTCTTTTTGAGCAAAACGCGAAGGAAACTAAAAGCCTGGAGATCGAGGCTAGGTTGTGAAGGTCCCAGACTACTATGCTTCCTCCCTCCTCTCCTTGTCTCCTCTCTCCTTACCTGACTAGGGTCTGGTTGTGAAGGTCCCAGACCACGATGTTTCCGTCGCTGCAGCAGGAGAAGCAGACCTTGTTGTCGGGGGAGATGGCCAGAGCGTAGCAGGCGGGGGCCGACGACGTCAGCTCCGCCTTGATGCGGGGAGTGGGCGTGGCCAGGTCCCAGATTGACAGCGTGCTGGCCTCCCCGCCCACGATCAAGGTCCGCCCGTCAGGGAGTAGCTTGCAGGAACGGATGTAGTTATCCCTGTTCTGATGTGACAAGATAAAAAAAGAGAGGCGTTTTATTTATATATTTATATGCAAATGAGCTACGACACCGAGGGATAACTCATCTATAAAGTCTTCAACTTAAGCTGCATCAGCAGTATCATGGTGAGATAAGTTCCTGGTAGATTTAGCTTAAGGACAACAACATGAGGGTAATTCATCATATTCTGTGTGTGTGTGTGTGTGTGTGTGTGTGTGTGTGTGTGTGTGTGTGTGTGTGTGTGTGTGTGTGTGTGTGTGTGTGTGTGTGTGTGTGTGTGTGTGTGTGTGTGTGTGTCTTCATTAGAATCACGTATAATCGCCAAGCACAATACATAATGTACAGGAATTTGTCTTGGTGACACCAGTGCAGAGGCAGTACTTTCATTCTCACAATACATGCTGACACAATCACAGCTCAAGGACAGCAGCACCTCATATAATATAGCATGCAAAGGGACAGTGCTCAGTAGAGCACAGGTTCTCTTTCATGTCAAGGACCCCCAAATTGATACATATTAGCCCACGGACCCCAATTTGAAAAGATATGCCAAGGACCCAAATAAGAGAAGATTGTTACGGCGTGGTTCTATAGCAGTGATTCTCAACCTTTTTACATTTCAAGGACCCTGTGGCTACTGTGTTTTTGTTGTATGATGTTTTTGCTGTATGACCTGTTGTGAAGTGCACAGAGACCCCTTGGGGTGATGTTGCACTGCAAATAAAAATAAACTGAAACTGACCCTCAGTTTGATAGGCATGAGGCCACTGACCTCCATTTGATACCTTTTCTCTGGGACCCCAATCTACACTGTAAAATTGTTAAGTGTTTATTTAACTTGGAGAGGGTACAAATGGAACCGCAAGGGTCCATTTGCTTCCATTTGTACACTCTGAGTTACAGACCCATAAGGGTCAAAGCTGGGAACCACCTGGAACCCCCTCAAAGACCCTTGGGGGTCCCCGGACCCCACTTTGAGAACGTTTGAGTTCATGCTCGACATGCTTAGGTTTCTTATTTGTTTCCTCGGCGTCCTGCGTTTCTTACCAGACAGTCCAGCTGTGCCATGGGGCTCTTGCTGCCCGGCTGGCTGATGTCCCACACCTTCACACAGCCCTTTCCTCCGGTGTAGACGTGGCGCGTAGACGCGCTGATGGTGACGGCACACACCACCTCCCCGTGGCTCAGCGTGTGGATCTGCCGGGCGTGCCGTGGGATGCCCGGGCCCAGCAGGGCGTCGGGAGGGAAGGGCACCGGCTGCATCTGCCCATCCGCGCTCACATGGAACGAGTAGGCGCTGGAGACGAGACGGGCACAAGAACAAAAAGAGATGGAAGAAAGATGAAGACATGCTTCTGTTAAACACAGAAGCAAACACAGCCGTTCAATCACAAAGATAACCTATATCTTCTAAACGCTTGACATTTTTAAGTTCACACATTTACATCTGTAAATGTGTGTTCACACCGGTGCAAAGGTGTTTGTTCAAGTGGTGTGATTACCTACGTCAATGAAAAGACGCGTCTTGGCGTGACATTGCAGCGAGCGGCGTGAATGAGGCGAACCAGACAACTGAGGTGACGTTCGCTTAAACATTCAGGAGCTAATCTTTGGCACCATTCGCCCGATTGCAGCGAAACCGTGCACGCATACTCCCTGTTTTTTTTTCAGATCGACCTGTTATAGCGCCACTAGGAGGCCGAAAACAATTTTTTTAATATTACTCCTACAGATTTTGTCCAAAAACTAGCATTAAAGGCTAGTTCATTAGCATTTTTAATTCACTTATTTATTTTTCATTCATTCAGCCACTTTCTGGGTGCCATAAAAAACTAAAACAAAACCAAAATATATAAAAGGCAAGTCGACTAAGTAAGTTAGAAAGATGATATTATGGTATTTGTGTAGAATAGAAAGGTTCAAAGGAGACTCACGGTTTTCCTGAGGCAGCGGCTGACTGCAGGCTGGCAGGCAGCCCAGGGACCCTCATATGGGGGTGGGGGGACTCATAGCCCACCTGGAAGGAGACCAAGATACATTAACTCTGGAGAACAGTTGACAGGAGAACCCAGGTCATGCGGTAACATAACTCACCTTCAGAACGAAGGAAGAGGACAGGAGTGGCAAGAGGAGAAGAGTCAGGCAGAGTAGTATAGGGGACTAGAGTACTATAGAGCAGAAGCTTGGAACAGGGCTCGAAATTTACTTTTTCTTGGCAACACTGTTGCTCCCAAATCAAAAAGTGACGAGCATCAGCAAAAATTTAGGAGCAACCAACCAAGAAGTAAGGAACACCAACGATGTATGTAATTTACATGTATTACACATTTTTAATATAAAAACCGACAATGTAACGGTTTACAAGTAACATAAAATGATTAACGTAGCTTTAAAAATACATGGTATGCCACCACTATGGGCTTTATGCAATTTACTGCCTAGCGACTCACACACAGCCCCGCCTCTCATTACAATCTTTCTCTCCGCAATCGACTAATCTCGTTTCTCAACTTGAAAAGTGTCTTTTCTGACACATTGTGCGATCGCAAAGAAAGCACTGAAAATGTTGGTCAAGGAGCGCTTAGAGACATCACCGCTCTGTTGTGCCAAAGAGCAAACCATCTCCATGCTACAGAGCACCAGGGCTACTGACCGTTCACAAGGTACGTTTGGTTTTCTGGATGGCAGGGCAGGAGGAGCGCTCCATTCAACTTCTACGTTTTTATTTATTTTTATATATAAATATATACAGTGGTTCTCAACCTTTTCAGGCCATGAGCCCCCAAAATAATCATAATTGAACTAGGGACCCCCCACCCCGATAAGCACTCATAGGAATGTAGGAGTTGAAGCATTCAATATAGTTTGACTTGATTCCACATATAAATAGCCGATCTACAAGCTCACAACGCCTGTGAGCTTGTAGATCGGCTATTTTCGAACATTTTGCCTCTTTCTTATATCATTTGACAATTTGGCCAATGTTTGACCAGTTGTCATGTGGGGACCCCCAACCCACAGGTTGAGAACCACTGTGGTAGACCACAGTCACACCAATCTGCAGAAAATGTCATTTTCTGAAGAGGGCAGAGACACAAAGACAGCCATCTCTCTCACCACAGGTGATCGTCCATAGCCCGCGGCGGCCGCAGCGACGGCAGCGGCAGCAGCTGCAGATCCATTCATCTGAGGTGAGACCAGGTGCAGAGCGGCGGCGTAGCCTGCCGCCCCTGCCAGGTCGCCGTTCACTCCTGGAGGCAAGCCGAAGGCCCCTGGAGGGTAGGCACCCTGGACCGCCATGGGGTTCCTCAAACCCAGAGCTGGAGCGAGAACATAAAGTAGGGAGAGACGGTAGACGTGGAGGGGACAGGAGAGGCATCAGAGGAGGAGTAGAGGGGAATAGAACAGAGAACAGACTATTGGTTATGGCAGTGGTTTTCAACATTTCTGTGCCCATGACACACCAAAGGGCAAGTCAAAATCTCAAGCCACAAAATTGTCTCTATAAATGTGTTGTCACTCTATTAACATTTATTACAGCGTGGCTCTGCAAAATAAAAGCAGTCAGGGTCTGTCTGTCTGTCTGTCTGCCCAGAGCTAATCTTGCAGACCACTGGAGATATCAGTGCCAAACTTTGTATGCACACTGCCAGCAGGCAGTATTTAACTTGATGATCACGCTGAAACTTTCCTTTTATTTACTAATGCCAAATAAAGTTTAACCACTTCAAACCAAGTTTATTAACCACAGCCCTAATTCACAAATATTCAATCAAAGCAAATATAGACACTGAGGAATTCAAGTGTAAAAAATAAGATGGACTCATATGGACCTGTAGGGTCTACTTTCACCCTCTGAGAATGAAATGAACACTGAGGAGTTTGACGTGTAGGATTACACTGTGGTACTGACTGCAGCTTGAGATAATTGATATGATGTGGCCGTGAGCTAACCCGGAAAACCCGACAAATCTGCCAGAGCAAAATCATTTGCTCCTGTGTTTTAGTCTGGTCATGCCAGGCTAGCTGGTTCAATTTCCCCCTCTCACTCTCTCTCTCGCTCTCTCGCTCTAGAATTTAACTAATGCATAGTTTAGCCTTTGCCTTAGAAAATGGCAGAATGAGCCTGAATATTATTAATATTATAGGAGAGTTCCTCTGCAGAGCCTTTCAGTCTCTGAGGCATCCATGACTGACGGCCTGTGAATAAGACGCCAGGCAGCCACACAACCGAGATGCTGCTACAGTCACTGTGGCAGTCTACAGCACTAGACTGCTACTGACCCCTGCTGGCCACAACACCTCTCTGCACCCACAAAATACGTATAGAGACGCATATCTGTGTTTGTGTGTCTTGTATGTGTGTGTGTCTAAGAGAAAAAAAAGTGTATATATATATTTATATATGAGAGAGAGAGAGAGAGAGAGAGCGAGACACACACAGAGATAGAAACAGACAGACAGAGAGAGCGAGAGAGAAGACAGAGAGAGATGGGTTGAGAGACAGCATCAGAGGGATAGTGCTGGATAGAGACAGGGTGATGCATCACAATAGATTGGTCCTCATTACGAACCAGCTCACAGTCACAGCCTGTTACCTCTCCTAATCTTTCCGTTTATAAAAATCGACAAACATTTTCACCCACAGCTGTTTGTGGCTCAAAGCAGTCTGTGGCTCCAGCCTTCCAACTAGGTTCTGCCCACGACACAGGTGGGTGCTGCACACAGATAGCATCACTCAATGTAGCAGAGTGATTCTCCATTAACCCATTAATACCTGGAACGCATCTGTGTCACTTTTAGATTTCTTTAGGCTATTCAAAAATAGCAGATATACAAGCTCATAGCGCGGCACCGAGTGCCGCGCTACGAGCTTGTAGATCTGCTATTTTTGAAAAATCGTGATTTCTTTTTTAAATTTTTTTTCGAAAAACTGTTAGGATTTAGAAAATGTTTAGAAGCGGCCTCAGGTCTTAATGGGTTAAAGAAATTAAATAATAAGTCTTCATGTGGCTTAATGTTCCAGAGTGCTCCCCATTGTGCGTACGCAGTGAGTGTGTGTGTGTGTGTGTGTGTGTGTGTGTGTGTGTGTGTGTGTGTGTGTGTGTGTGTGTGTGTGTGTGTGTGTGTGTGTGTGTGTGTGTGTGTGTGTGCGCGCGTGTGTGTATCTATGTCAATGTCCCTGAGCGTGGCTGAATACATTTATCTGTCCATCTCATCTTTTGGCATTTGAAAAAGAGACCAACAAGGCAAAGAAAACGTATAGAAGGTAACTCTCCACGGGCGGGGCCGTACCCAGAGGGTCCACAGCAGACTTGCCAGGGACAGGGCGGAACTGTGGGGGGCCGCTGGGTCCTGGGGCGTTAGAGTCCTGAGACATGGGCGTGCCTGGCTTCATACCCGGGGTACTGGACTTCTCCCTCTGGGAAAGATGGGGCAGAGACAAGAAAGAAGGGAAGGTTATAAATAAGAATAAAGCATATAACATGAAAGGGAACAAAAAAAAAAAGACAAATAGGGAAAGAAAAAGGAAGCACAAATAAAAAAAAAGGAAAGCATGGGTGATTGTGCTTGGAAACTCGGTGTGTTTGGTGATGTGCGAGTCTCCTTGAAGCAGTAGCAGACAGACAAGTCAGAAGAAGTACATCACGTGTATTTGGTGTGTGAGAAATGACTGCATGTGTGTGTATTTATTGACCCTATTCACACGGCAGCCATTTTGCTTTTACTTCATCCTCGTGGGGGTGGGGTGGGAAACCCCCCCCCCCCCCCCCCATGAGAATGAAGTAAAAGCAAAATGGCTGCGATATGAATACAGTCTACTGCATTAATGTGTCATTTTTGGTGCGCACGTCTGCGACTGTGTGTCATGTGGGTCGGGTGAAATACAGGAATAGTTTATAATCAGACACGTGTATCTTATGTGTGGGCATGCGTTTGCATATCGCCAGTTACTTTACAGGAAATAAAAAAAGTGTTCAAATGGATCCAATTATGTTATTATTTAGCCACAATCTCTTGTTAATACTTTTCATTGGCTAAATATTTATAAAAGCCACAAACGTACCCACTTTCACCATCAACATCTTTCCAAAATAGCGAAAATAGCAGCTATTTACACTACTTTTGTGTGTCATTCTTAAACGACGAAGTAGGCCATTCATTTACGAAAGAAAACCTAAAAAAAGTTGAAATCTGGAGACTTTCGGTTTCTGCCCGACAGCAACGATATACGTGTGTGTATACCTGTGGGGGGTCCTTCCCACGGGATGGGGAGGGTGCACTGCTGGAGGATGCCAGAGAGGCGGGGCTGGCTTGAGGGGGGGCTTCCTTCCGGGTGGGAGGCATCTTGTCCAGCCCGTTCTCTCTGGACGAGTAGGACTGCACGCTGCGTGGGGACGATGGGTCCTGTGTTTTATAAAGGGATAAAAAAAGAAAAGAAAGACGTTTATTCTTCTTGCTGCATGAACAGACAAATGTCTGACAATGGCACCTTGTAAAAACCAATGACAAAGTAAACAACTATTTGCCTTTTTTATTGTTATAGTCTGTAAATGTGAATGTTCACACAAGCCGCTTGGGTGTTTTTAAAGTTAAGACACCAGTGCACAAATCGATTCAGCGGTTGTCACTTTCCACTTGTGTTTGCTTTTGTCTAAGCAAATTAATTAAACTAATGGATCTACAAACAGTCGCACATAAAAACACAAAGGCATTTGTAAACAGTTTAATAAAAGCGCAGATGTTTTTTAATACGTTATAATAAGAGTGCGTCAGTGTGCATGCATTTATCAGTCTGTTTGTGTCTGCGCGCGCGCGCGTGTGTGTGTGTGAGAGTGTGTGTGTGTGTGTGTGTGTGTGTCTCTCAGGGGAGGGTAGTGGGCTGTATTATTATTCAGGTGGTCCTGCTGTGTGTTTGTATGTTCTATGCAGATGAAGGCTGTGAATTGAGGCAGTCACAGGCTAGCGGCTGACTACCAACCTCATCCACCACCAAATTATCATCACTCTTATCCGCATCACTGCCCTAGGAAGACAAATACAGGGAGATAGGCATTAGGGTTACAGCAACTCCTTTAAGTTGTTTACAGATTACATGTGGAATAGTTCACACAACATGCACACCTGATCAAACATCCAAAAAATGACATTTTGGTTGCTATCATATCAATAAATTAAAAAACTGATTACGAATTATTATAAGTGAAATGCAATGTGGCAATACCACTTGAGCTAAAGCTATATTTTCATATATATATTTCCTTGTAAATGTGCCATTTGCAAAAACGTATCAAATTGGATTTGGAAATGTGTGAAAGATTGTGCAGATGATATGCCGAAAATGGGGAAGTTAGGGTTACATTTGTTAACTGCATGTGCACTTGTACTGAAACATGAAGCTCCTCACATAGTCTGTCATGAACTCCTTCTCGTCGGCTTTCCTCTTCTTGCCATTGCTGAGGTAGTCTGTCGGGCGCCCCTTATCCCCATTGGACATAGAACTCTGAAAGGGAGGTAAAAGATGGAGTAGAAACAGAGGACAGAGGGAGGCGGGGGGGGGGAAAGCAGAGAGGAGAGGTGAGACGAGATGAGGAGGAGGAGGAGATTTGGTGGAAAGGAAATAAAAAGTAAATTGAGTGGAGAGAGAGCGAGCAGAGATGAAGAGGAAGGGATAGAAAGGGAGAGGGGTGGCGGCGGAGGAAAGGGAGTTGAGGGCAGGGAGAGGAAAAGAGGGTGATAATGAGGTGAGAGGGACTGCATAAATCATGTCAGACTCATAAGCAGTGGAGATGAATGTGAAAGAATATCAGCCTCCATCGATTGGTCGACTCACTGTAGGAGTGAGGGGAAGATGGGAGCCGTCTTTAATACAGTCCAAAAAAACAGGGGGTGGTTCCACTATGCTATTCTTGGAATCAAACTTCACACGGGAGTATTACATTTTTAAGTATTTTGTCTTTTTTTAGGTTTTCTTTTAGGTTTTGTTTGGAGTCATGTTTGAGCCCTTGGTTAGGTTTGGCAAACTATATTGTGGTATTATCCTGTTATTCAACTTCACTATGTACTTGGGAATGTTTGAACTAAATCAAAGCTCAGTCCTTTTGCCTCATACATTATGTGGTGCTATAGTTTGTATTGCAGCAATTTGTCTTTATCTCTACATCACAGGCTTTAAGCGGATTCTCTGATCCAGAGCAACTTGCAAGGATTGAAAAGGCAAGGTTTTAAAGCGGAAGCATTTTCCTACTTTTTTGACAATTTGGTATAAATACAGTAATGTCTATGAGACACATGACATTTCTTTCACCAAAAGATTGTTCGGTTTCACCAAATCTAGTTTGGTGTCCAGTGACAAACACCTACCTCTAATGTGAAAAGGCTGTTAGGGCATCATATTAGCATTACATTACAGATGAATAACTCCATCTTTAGGGAGACACGGAAAACATTTTTTGGCTTTCTGACAGCCAACAGCAGCACACTTCCAATGACCATATTGACTTGTCATTTCACTTCAGTTGTGGTCCAAACCGTAGCTGTAGCTAGCTAAACTAGAAATGCAGTCTACCTGATACAGATTGTTCAAATTTGTTCCTCACAAGGGAGGGAATTTCCGAAAGGCTTGTTGAAACATGTCGTCACATAAAATTCTGGTGATACGAGGAGTCCAGGTTAATTCTAATTACAACACTTAATAACCTCTGACAGCAAAATCCACCCCAAGACCAGACAAATCTTGTCCATAATACTGCCCCCTTTAATGCCTTTTCGCAAGAACAGCTTGAAGGGGCTACGCTATGGGGTTAATCACAAAGCTCTGTAACCATTAGGCTGTCATTCCACCGAGTCCATCCACTTGATACACTGAAAAGCTCTGAAACTAAACATGGAAAGATCTGACCATGGAAAATGTGATGGTGTGTACTTTGCCTTACTCACCGGCCCAGCTTCACGATCTGTGTCCATTCCAGGCAGCAGCATCCCAAGTCCCCAAAAGAGAGAACACATATACAAACGCACATAACATTATCTCCCATCACTTCACATCACTCTGCGGCTAATGACTCAGTGGAAAATATCTCTGAGGCATGCCATTATCAGTATCGATACAGTATCGTGCCGAAATGTCCAAGCCAAGCTAAGCATTAGTTTAGATCAAGCCAGACCTAGGGCAATTTTCTTTATCTAAAGCCTTCCATCTCAAACAGTTCAATATATACGTAGCTCTCCCCGGTCCCTTAAAGGGGGCCTATTATGCTCATTTCCAGCCATTATATTTTTTATTCTGAGACTCCAGTACAGTAGCTTTGCATGATTCACAGTTCAACAAACTCCTTATTTATCTTGCTCTGGCTCTTTACGCAGCCTCTCATTTCAGCCTGTCTGAAACAAGCCATATTAGATCCCGTCTCTTTAACGTCCCCCTCCTTAACCCATTAAGACCGAGAACGCATCCGAGTGTCATTTAAAAAATAGGGCTATTCAAAAATAGCAGATCTACAAGCTCATAGCGCCGCACCGAGTGCCACGCTAGGAGCTTGTAGATCTGCTATTTTTTGAAAAATCTTGAAAAATGTGTGCAAATCTTTGGATAAAGCGAACATTTGTAACTCAAATCTTCTACAAATGTCTTCTAAATCCTAACAGTTTAAAAAAAAAACATATTTGCTATAATATCAGTGGTTCTAAAAAATTATATGTATTTGGCCGTGGACCCCCATCTCAAAATATTTTGTTCCAGGGACCCCCAGAAGTTGATAGAGAGTCAAAAATGTTCGCTTTAAAAAATATACATTCAAAGATTTGCAGAAATAGCAGATCTACAAGCTCATAGCGCAATGACAGAGATGCTTTCCCGGTCTGAATGGGTTAAAAGCACACTTTATTCTGATTTGCCAATTTCCCTTTTTAGATGGATGAGAACCGTGTAGAGGCAACGTTAGCAGAACAGATGACCATATTAAAGTAGGAAAAAACCCAGCTGGAAACCTAGCATTCAGAGCAGTCTGAATTTTTGAGCAGTCTGAATTTTTTGCCTTTTGTTTACAGGCATGATATTATAATTGGTTTACCTCATTATTTGACAATTTTAATATGAACATCCTTCATTGTAACATTATATAAGACAGAAAAATAAGGAAAGGCATAATATGTCCCCTTTAACTCATGTATAATGTTATGTAATTAGTTTTGCTTAAAGGACAACTTAGTTTTTTTTACAACAAGGGTTATTTTATTAGTTTTTAGTAATTATAATAATTAAAAGACGAGTGTTAAAAAAAAATCATGTATTGCTTTCTATCGTTTTTTTTATGATTTAGTGATTTTTAACTGGGGGGCGGGGGCATTCGATCCATCGGTAAATAGTCATGAACGCAGCCTCCGATTTCCGTGAAACTTTGCTGTAATAGGCAGATTCATGTTTTGGCCTAATTATAGGCCAAAACGTAAATCTGCCTGTTATAGCGCCACCATGAGGCTGATTTCAAAATTTAGGGTGGCCTTTCTCTGCGTACAAAGTTTCACGGAAATCGGAGGCTGCGTTCATGACTATTTATTACCAATGGATCAAATGGATGGATAAAAATCACGAAATCATTAAAAAACGATAGAAAGCAATACATGATTTTTTTCTAACACTCATCTTTTAATCATTATCATTACAAACTAATAAAATAACCCTTGTTGTAAAAAAACAAAGTTGTCCTTTAAGAAAGAAAGAATGCCATTGGTTCTGGTGGAATTAGACCTGACTTGGCTCATACAGCATTTGTAAAAAATAAAAGTTAGTGTTTTTCAAATCTGCTCTTAGAACCAGAGCTGGGATTAGTTGTAAACAACGAGAAGAAGAATGTTTAATGAAATTTCTTTTAATACTTTTCTGTGATTGTCAGAATTTACCCTCATGTGTTAAGCCCCACCCATCAGGGGATTCAGTTAAAACAAAATGCTACAAACTAGTTTCGGTGATTCAATGTTTGACGAGGGCCTAATTTAGGCCACTGCTCCCGTTTTCCATTCCTGATGAAATGGAGCACTCTCCAAGTCACCATCACCTAGGATGATGAAATCATCTTTATCGCTTATCATTGGTCCCCCATCTCGAGGGGTCTTACTCCAGTCCACCCAGTCCATTCACTGTTGTCAAATTACACACATGCACTTTCAATACATCTACATGTTAACTGTTCTTGAAGCACTGTATGCAGGATGCATTGATGAGGTCTGATGACAGATAATCCAGTGTCATGTTCACTGTATAGTCTTAGTTCTTGGTGTTTCTTAACAGGATGTGATATTGTTTGTCCTGTTGTGTTTGCATGGATTTCTAAACAGTTGTCTTTTGGTACTGTGTTAAATAGCAGGACAGTAGTAGTTGTGCTGGTCACAGGATCCCACCCTAAGGCCTTGGGCTGTTCGAGATGTAGAGGAGAGCAATCCTCCAGGTGTCTGAATGACTGAACCATTTTCTTGTTTTGTTTTCGTTACTTTTCAACACAACAGGTGTCAACAACATGTTGCATTAATGTCAAAGATGGAGGTCAACGTAATGTACGTGTGTCCATAACTAGACAGATGTGTTGAAAATGACACATCCTTTTTCAACAATGATGTTCCCCTGCCCAGTCCCTGTTTTCCAGACCTATACCTCTGTGGTGCGCTTCGGCGGCTGCCGCCGCGACCGCGGCCTCCATGTGGGCCCTTTCATCCTTAGCGGCGAGCTGGGCGCCTACGCCTAGAGCGCCGGACAGGGCCAGGAGGCCAGACCCTCCGCCCAGCGCCAGACCGGGATGGGCCAGTCCAGACGGGTGGGGTCCCATGGGCAGGCCCTGGGCGACGTGCTGGGAGAGGTGCTGGGCCTGGAGCTGTTGCTGTAGAGAGAGATGGAGGGGAGAAAGAGAGAGACAGACAGAGAGAGAGAGACAGACAGACAGACAGAGAGAGAGAGAGAGAGAGAGTGTGAGAGCGAAAGAGAAGTGGGGGACAGGGAGAGAGGAAAAAGTGAGTGACTTACAGGTACTGAAAAAAGTGATTTACCAGGGAGTGACAGAGCAGAAGGAAGGGAAAAGAAAGAGAAGGAAAGAAAAGAGGGGTGTGACGTGGAGGAGGGACACGTGGCCAGGACAAGGCGGACTGGGCTGACGGTGAAGTAACGTGGCAGAACTGTGAAGTGTAATATTGTTTGAATAGGGCTGCATTTTTGAGGATATTGGAAATCACTGAAGGTTCAGGGAATGTAGGTAAGGCTAAACGCAACATTTAAGTCAATTAAGGGGATCAGCTGTTATTTGCATTTCCAATAATTGGGAAAGCAAAAAAAACAACAACACTGCACTGGGTTGAGCCCATCTTTCAAGGAAAACTAACTTTTCTTAAGGTCATTAAGATGCCAAGAGCATCTCAAAGCATTTTGAAATATATTAAAAATATAGATTTCTTATAAACTACATAACCTCGGTAGGTCAGGGCTCGTACAAGTGTGCAACAAGGGATCAATTCAAATAAATAATAAAGGAATGTGAAAATGGAGGAGAAATAAAGGTTATGGGAGGATGGGGTACACACGGTATGAGTCAGAGGGGGGAGTCCACGTACCCCTATCGATGCATTTAACTCCCCCATAGTCACCTGCTTGGCGCGCTCCATGGCCTGGACCACCTGTTGTTGGTGCTGTGGAACAATCCAAGATGTCAGTGAGCACGGGGGTGTGGAAGGCTGAATAAATAAATTTGGCTTAGCCTCAAACATTTTGACTCCCGTCAACACAAATGCACATTCCTTACTTGGAATATTAATTTAATCATTACTTAGTTATCTTAATCAACGGTAACTTTGAAAGTAGTGTTTTTTCGCAATTCTGGATATACATAATGTAAATTAAATTGTGTCAACATTTGATGATAGAGGGAAAGAGTTCTTTGATGCTCTGTCAATCCACGGTGTGTGTATGTGGTGTGTGAGTGTGTGTGGGGGGGGGGCGTGTGTGTGTGTGTGTGTGTGTGTGTGTGTGTGTGTGTGTTTCACTAAGAATTATTGGTTACCGAGTGCATGCATGTCTTATGTGTGGGAGGCTGTCAGACGAAAAAAAAGCCCAAAAAATAGAGACCGAACGTTACTGATGTGTTAATGTGCATAACTGTGGTGTGTGTGTGTGTGTGTGTGTGTGTGTGTGTGTGTGTGTGTGTGTGTGTGTGTGTGTGTGTGTGTGTGAGTGCATGTGTGCGCGTGTGTCATCCGTACAACCTCCTGTGACAGGAATGGGATGAGCTGAGCACAGATCACGTTCAGCCGCTTGGCAATCTCCGTCTGAAAGGGGGGGAAGAAGAGAGTGGGTGGGTGAGCAGGATACTGTCACTTTGATGAATACACACACACAGACACACACACACACGTGTGCGCACGCAAACATACACAGCCAAGATCTCAAAGCGTGCACAAACAGAAAACACACATACAAAGAAAATTGTACACACACACAAACGCACGCAGTGTGGATGTGGCCTGCTTCTCCCTGGGCCCGTGCGGTAAATATTTCAGCTGCTTACATCTGGTCTATGCAAATGGAAACTCTGCCAGGGAGCCTGGCTAAAATATTCATGGACAGCATCTGCTGTGGCCACAGCCAGCCCACACAACGTGTTTGCGTGCGTGTGCGTGTGCGCGCGTGTGTGTGTGTGTGTGCGTGCTTGCCTGCTTGATGAACCAGGCCGTGTGTGTGCACGTTCTCTGCTTGTGTATGCATGTATTTGTTGGGCGCGTCCTTGTATGTCTTTACTCTGTGTGGATGATGATTGGATATGTGTGTGTGTGTGTGTGTCAAGAGAGTGCACGTGTGTCCTCGTGGGGGGTCGAGCCTGATTTATACTTAGTCGTGTGCCGGTATCTGGCACCGAAAAGACGATCTACAAGCTCACAACGTGTCAAATTGTCGGTGCACGACACCATGCCCAATCGAGTATAAATCAGATGTCAGTGGTTTTTCCTGCGTCGGTTCTGACGTGCTCTTCTACACAGCCCAACAACCAACTTTTTTAATCCATCTCTCGGTCCATCCATCCATTTCTCTCACCCTTTATGTCTCCTTTTCATCTCTCCCTCTGTCTAATCAAACCCCTTTCCCTCCATCCATCCATCCATCCATCCATCCATCCATAGCATTAGTGCAGTAATCAGGCCTATACACTCTGCCATGTGACGCTTAACACACACACACACCCACATGCACACACACGTACGTTTAGTGGCAGGCACAACAAGGCCGTTAGGGCCAGTAATGATATGCATGCAGAGATCATGATGACAACATCATTACGGCCACGGGCTGTTCGTCTTGTTGACAGCTAGCCTCTGTGTGTGCGCATGTGTGTACACACACACACACACACACACACACACACACACACACACACACACACACACACACAGTCTCTCTCTCTCGCTCTCCCTCTCAGTCTCCCTATCCCATTCTCTCTCTCTTAAGTGATTTATTGATGTCGGGCTGAACTTCCACCCCCTCTTTTTTCTCGCTCTCCTTACTCATTCTCTCCCTCCCTCCATCTCTCTCTTCCTCTCCTTTTTGCTTGCCCATATCCCCCCCCCCCTCCCCTCCCTCTCCATTTTGCAGCCAGGCAGTTGCCCCCCCCCCCCCCCTCCCCGTTTCCATGAATCCATCAGCCGTCTCCCCAAGGGAGACACAATGATTTCTTGTTAGAGAACGCAGACTACTAAATGACATCTTCAGAGGAGAGAGAGAGAGAGAGAAAGAGAGAGAGAGAGAGAGAGAGAGAGAGAGAGAGAGAAAGAGAGCAAGAGAGAGAGAGAGAAAGAGAGCAAGAGAGCAAGAGAGCAAGAGAGAGAGAAAAGAGAGAAAGAGAGAAAGAGAGCAAGAGAGAGAGAGAGAGAGAAAAAGAGAAAGAGAGAAAGAGAGAGAGAGAGAGACTGGCTGATTGAAAGAGGCAGCAAAAAAAGGATGAGCAGAGTAAGAGAGGGAGAGTGTGCACGTGAACGAGGTAGAGAAAGGAGGAGGAGGAGGAGGGGGGAGGACAAAATGGGAGAGCGGAAATGAAAGGTGGAGGCTGGGAGAGGAGGGGGCGGAGGAGGGCTCCTCTAGTGCAGTTGAGGAAATGACAGCCAATGAAGCAGGATGTATGAAGGAGAGAGAGAGAGAGAGAAATAGAGAGAAAAGAAAGAGGAGGAAGGAGTGTGTGTGTGTGTGTGTGTGTGTGTGTGTGTGTGTGTGTGTGTGTGTGTGTGTGTGTGTGTGTGTGTGTGTGTGTGTGTGTGTGTGTGTGTGTGTGTGTGTGTGTGTGTGTGTGTGTGTGTGTGTGTGTGTGTGTGTGTGTGTGTGTGTGTGTGTGGTTTGGCTGGGCATGTCAAAAGCAGAGCGATTGAGATGGCGAGGCACAGGGAGAGAACAGACGCTGGCAAGGCAGTGACCTGATTTAAAGAGAAATGCAGCATGGACTGTATGTCTGTACAGAGAGAGACAGACAGACAGACAGACTTGAATACAGAGAGAGAGACTTAGAGAAAGAGAGACAGCGATGTAGAGAAAGAAGGGGGGAGAGAGAGAGAACGAGTGAGAGTTCAGTTGAAAGGAAAGGTGAATAAAGAAAGAGGGGAATAAAAAGATAAAAACAGAATAAGAGAAGGACAGAGATAGACAGACAGACAGCGAGAGAGAGTTGAAATATGGGAGAAGGGCAGGCAGATTGGGAGGGTAAGATTAATGGAAAGAGAGACGAGCAAAGGGAAAAGAAAATGACAGAAAAGGGGATAGAGAAGCAGGGGATGAGTGGGACAGGAGGACAGGAGAGGAGATGCAGAGGCAGTGATGGACAGGGATTTATGAGGAGGGGAGGAGGATAGTTTGAGGAAGTACAGTCTGCACCAAAACCCATTGTGTTTGTGGATCCTATTAATGACAGCTGTGCTATATGTCAGTGGTTCTCAAACTTTTTCATGTCAAGGACCCCCAAATTCACACTTATTAAGCCTGTGGACCCACATTTGAAAGATATGCCAGGGACCCCCCATGAGAGGAGATTTTTATGGCTCTAGCAGTGTTTCATGGCATTTCTATCTCTGGGACCCCAATTTATATAGAAAAATCAATGTTAATTTAACTTTGAGAGTGTTAATTTAACTCTGAGAGTGTACAAATAGAACCAAATGGAACCTAACGGGTGCATTTGGTTCCATTTGTACACTCTCAGAGTTAAAGACCCATAAGGGTCCATTTGGTTCCACTTTGAGAACCAATGTTATATGGAACCATCACAGAACATTTACATTAGAAAAGGATGAGAGCGGGGCAGAAGAACTTCAGGAGGAGAAATAGGAAGAGGTGGCAAGAGAGTGAGAGAAAGAGAGCGAGAGAAAGAGCGAGAGAAAGAGTGAGAGAAAGGGAGTCAGAGAAAGAGAGAAAGAAAGAAAGAATTTCCTGAGGAGCATTAATTAATGATAACATTAAATAATTATAAAACACCAAATTGGGGCAAAACAAAGAAGGAAGTAGAGATAGAGGGAGGGGGAGACACACACGTGCGCTTGTGTGCATTTTTTACATCTCATTTGTGCATAATGAGGCAGAGCAAATAATGTAACCCTGTATGACTAAGGAAGGAGTGAGAGAAAGTGTGCATGCGTGCGTGCGTGTGTGAGAGAAACAAATTTACCTGTTTGTGCATTTCAATGTTAAGGCCATAGGACATCTCATAATACTGAAAAAGAGAGAAGGAAAGGATTAATTCTACATACTGTTGGAACACAGATCTACATACAAGAATGTGAATTTATGCAAATCTACACACTGTGATGTTGATACAGAGCACGTACTACAGGAATATCTTTTGGTATCTGGTAATATTTGGATATCCGATATTTCACATAACTGAGGAACCCCGTAATTTTTCTCCTATAAAAAGGAGCACAAAAACAACCTGTCTCATGTTTGTCTTCTAAAAAGAGTGGAAATTATACATATAAAATCCTCAGCACAAGTTATTTGTAATAAATTCAGTTCAAGTTTTGTTTTATTATTTCCATAACAAAATACAAAGTGAAGTGACTTAAAAAAGCAAGAAGAGGAATATTATAATTAATGGAGATTAGATTAAACAGCCCAAGGGATTTGTCAAATAAATCTCACAAAGAAACTAAAAATAAAGATGACAAAGACAGTAGAGATGAAGTCTTGTTTAATGCCTTTGTCATTTTGAAGTTATACTGTTTTTACATGATGCAACAGCAAATATTTGTTTTATCAAAAAAGACTTAATGTGAATGAGAATACAAATATATTAGCAAAGATGAATCCAATATATTAGCAAAGATAATTTGTAACCAAATAGACAGACTAACAAACAAACAAAAAACATTACATTTTCACAACACTAATGATAGTGCCGCCAGTGTCTGTCAAACAAATCTATGAAGCCATCAAAGCTGCAGCATCACTTAGAGACAACCCACAGTCACTTAAAAGAAAGACCTGTGGAATACTTCCAAGCTATAGTCTCACATCTCTTAACAGTCAACAGACATTGATGAGACAATTAGCTAAATATGGTGAGCTAGCTTTTTTAAAGCCTCTTATCAAGTTGCATGGAAGGGAAAATAATAATTATAACACTGCATGAGATCATCAATGTCCGCATTGCAATGCATCTTAGAATCGATTATTTTCCACACCTCTTTTGCACGGGCGAAATAGGCACAGAGAGAGAGAGGGAGATCCAGGCACAGCAATTGGCATAATCTCATCGCCAACCAAATATGGTGTAACACCACAACATGATCTAAAGTAAACTAGTAATGTTTGAGTAAATTTCCTTGCAATGCCAGGAACTGTACATAAATATGGATGCCAGAAGAAATAGGATAAGAAACAGAGGGAGCTGGCAGGGGCTTTAGACCCACATAAAAATGCAATGACCAACTTTTTACGGAATCTCATGGGTCGACATAAAATCAAATCATGTGGATCTGATCAGCGGTTTGTGAGATTAGCTCTGGACACACACACACACACACACACACACACACACACACACACACACACACACACACACACACACACACACACACACACACACACACACACACACACACACACACACACACACACACGCCTCCTGCAAAGCCAAGCCTTAAAACCGTCCAACGCCATACCAGTGTCCGTGTACGCGAAATGTACATAAACTGAAAACAATAAAGGACTACTTGCGCTGCACAATGAGCCAGGAAAAGCTGAATAACCTGGCAATACTTGCCATTCAGTGTGAAGTGAACTAGCAAAACAGAAGGCCTTCGAAGACATTGCATCCAGAAAGATTAGCTGTGTGAGAGGTTGCATGCACAATTACGCACCATCGATGCTGAAATGTAGGCCTATTGTGACCACAGTCTATTTCACAAGGGATGAAAATAATGCTAGGCGGATAGTCCGTGGGAGTGTCTTTAATGCCAATTCCTGAAAAGTCTTGCTCTTGCAACTACATTTTGAACCTTTTTTAGGACAACTACAGACAATTGTAGAGGAACATTTCATATCCATCAATTCACATTATATACACACTACCACTGATCAGTCAGCATAACAAACTTTAACAGACAACAAAACATCACGAATATGAGCACGACTCATCAATTTTTTTGTTTAGGTGATGACTGCAGCAGATTTATGATTTTGCAACCACATTTCTTTCACCCAGTGCCAATTGTCAAAGTAATCCTGAGCGCTACACTCCCTCTGCCAGGCTAGGGAGAGCCCAGAGCCCAGCTCATGCCTCCTTCAATGCATGAGAGCTAACGGGCCTTCTTATCACCTGACAGGGGGAGTTTTCCCCGGTAGGACGTAGCGCGTGGAAGGAACACGTTATTCCAACCAGTTCCTTTCCCCTCCATCAGGCGCCCCGGCTGACCAGGGGGAGGCAGTATAGAGACCAGGATTAATGCATGTTTTTGTGGGGGTACCTACAAGCCCCCAGAACCACGGTAGAACAGTGAAGCGGCCAAGCCTGGTGGTCAAACCTGAGAATGCACTTAAAATGCTTCTGCGCGTGCATCTCCCTTTTGTGCGCATGCTCACGACGCGTCACGACGACCCATGGAACCAATGGAATGGATCCATATTGGTTCCTAGGAACCAATATTTCTTACTTCCGGGTGCTTCAAAACACCACTG
>NC_137607.1:21731250-21753750 GCF_963280865.1 Gymnoscopelus braueri | reverse complement strand
ACGGAAGCCACGATGTGGACACGGATGTAAACAAAAGCTGTCTGGGGGGAGGGGGAGGGTCTCGTCTATCCACCGGAACAAAAGCATTTTAACCACGACTATGGCTCGTTTTCACCAAAAAACGCAGTCTGGGAGAAGAACACCGAGCTAGATGTGTTTTTCTAAATCTCATAACATTGGAGTCAACAGAGTTGATTTTTTTGGGATGATGTATTTTGCGCTTCTATCATTCTCTCGCAGTTAAGGGATCATTCATAGGTTGGCGAAGAGCGCCCTCTAGCGTAATCACTAAAAACATGATTTGTTTTAATTGACGTAGAGCTGCATCAATGGCAGGGAATGGGTTAATAAACAGAAAATACATTTCAGGTAGGTGGACAATCTTCAGCCAATCAGGAGAAAGTACCCATTTATCAACTTCAATTATAGTGTGTTACAGTTAAAAATAATTCTGCTCATTTCTTTGTGTCTTCACTTCCAAATTCCCTCGTTTATCCTGTGCCTTGCGTGAGTTCTCTCTTCCGATTGGATAAAATTGGTATCCCGGCCTGAAGGACGCATTTTCTGTTTAATCAATTTGTGGAGGGACGGGGAGACCCCTGTTACTGAACAAACACTATCTATACCAAGCAACGAGTACTATCAGAATATAAAGCAATTTAACACTTATTTTCACAAAAAATACCACTAACCCTACCTGTAAAATAAGAGCAAAATGGCTGCTCTTACTTATGGACAATTTTAGATTTGCACCCTTGTGCACAAAAAAACACCTGGCCCGAGACTAACCACCTTTTCAACTAAAGAACAGCAGGTGGCTTAACGATGAAACACCAAGAAATACAGTGGAAAGGTCAATGACTCGACAGCAATAATATACATCTTTTTTTGTTTTTGGGGCAACATTCACATTACATTTTTACTGTCATCTGAATACACACTCGCAATGTACGGTACATTGCATTGCATTAGAGTCAGTCATACTCAGACGGCAAAAGCCATTCTCTAGAAATGGACTTCAACAAATGGAAATGATTGTGCGCGCGCATCGCGCATGCACGCGTGTAAGCAGGCAAGTGCGCGTAGGCGTGTGCGCAACCTACGAAAACTTTGTGTGTCTCCTGTGTCATTATGTGACTGCAGGAGCATAAAAGAGGTGGGGGAGAGGGGGCGCAGAAATGGGGGAAAGAGGGAGGGGGGGCAAGAGAAGGACAGCGGTGAGCAGGCAGTGAGTATTTCATGTAGAAATGATTGCCTGTAATAATTAGTCCTTGGCTCAGCAGCATTCAGAGCGAGAGCGAGAGAGAGAGCAGGAGCGGGAGAGGGAGAGGGCGAGAGAGAGAGAGAAATCAAGAAATGTTTGTGTGAGAGAATGAAAGGAAAAACAGGAGTGAGTGAAAGAGTGAAAACAAGAGAGCAACAATAAGAGTGGGGCAAGCAGCAAAGAAAGAAGCGAGATGTGTGTGTATGTGTGACACAGAGAGAGAGAGAGAAAGAGAGAGAGAGAGAGGGAGAGAGAGAGAGGGGGGGTCGCATGCACGCTACGGTGGGCTCAGTTCCTCCAATCTCTTCCTGGCGGTGACAGCAGATAAGATGATCAGCCGAATGCGCTACAAATCTGCAGGCTGCCAGCCTTTAGACAGCTCTGTCAGTGCTGCACCGCTACTCAATGCACGCACGCACACACACACACACACACACACACGTGCGCAGGGACATGTGCACATGCATACATATAGACTTGGGAGCACATAACAGAGACACACAGATGCACACTACATGCAATTATAGCCCTTGCACAGGTACGCACACATGCACACATGCACACACACACACACACAAATTGGACGTATTTAGGCATGTACACGCACACACATACCCGTTCTGGGAGTACACATGTAGACACACTGGCTTACACACCTAAACAGACACACACGCACTCACTAATGAGCACACACGCACACACGCAGTCAGCATCTAATTAAGAAGCTGTACTCTGTAGAAATGTGCCGACTGCCTTGTTAAGCTCCAGCGTGAGTTAGACTGGGCTATTGGGTATTGTTAAGACTTACTCCCGTTTCAATGTGCATTCCATTTAACAATGCAGCTCTTTAAGCATTTTCTCTTTTTTTAGCAAAAACACACAATTATTGATTTTTTTTGTTTTTGCCAAAGGAAGGTCACTCATATGAGCAGCAGGACAACACGACTGGAGCGTCAATAGGATCAATCAATTGATCCTATTGATTCTGGTGTGCCGCTATCGAATTCCATTCACTCATTTTCTACCTCTGCTCTGAGTCAAGAAATTCGAATTGCTTGTAGACTGGGACGTGTGGGTCCCGCAGGGGAACAGTTCCTACCCCACATTGGGGTTTGAATCCTCTGCGGGGCATCCGGCTTGGCCGGGTGATCCAACAAAACACAACTGGCCATGTTCATGGGAACAACACTGATATGCATGTGTTACACCCTCATTTGAAACTCCTCGCTGTCAGGTGAAAAGAAGCGGCTGGCGACGCCATGTGTATCGGAGGATACCCGTGCCTGTCACTTCCCCATGCATGACTGACAAATAGGGGTCAGCAACAATGAAAGGGACAGGGAATTGGCATAACGACGTAAATAAAATAAAAAAGTTGCTGTATAGAGACAGTTTCAGGTTGTAGACAATTAACACCACTCTCTTGAATGTTTAAACACTTCCGAGCTATCAAGAGCATGTGCCGTCAGTTTGCTAGCCCACGGAAAAAGTCCAACAAATTTGTATTCATTATGTGTTATTATTTTAAATTAGCGTAGCGGTGTTTACAGCCGACAGGATGTTGACAAAGGTTTTCACGTCTCCTAACAACAAACAGACTGCTGAAATCGTCTATAGTGCTTGCTCGCCTACGACGCCTAGGACAGTGAGTAACAACTGGAAATCCTAGTTTAAATATGGAAATGCATACCAGTGGGGAGACAACAACACACAAACACACGCGGTAGGAGGGCTGGTGTTTGGGGAGCAGTGTGGTGGCTGTGGCTGTGCCAGTGTCGTCCCTTTGAACCACCGGGGCCATTTAGCCCCCTCCAGGTGTGTGCATGTTCATTTTACATCTCATTAACTATTAATGAGCTTTGCCGCTCTGTTCGGCTGTGGTGCTGGAAACACTCGCCCTCTCTTTCTCCATCCACATTCACTGTGTCTCTCACTACTTCAAAACACACACACACTCACTCACACACGCGCGCGCACGGACGCACACGAGACCCACCCAGCTTGCATGTGTTGTCTTTCATCATCTCCCAAGGGTGTGTACACACACACACACACACACACACACACACACACGCAAGCTAGACAAAGCTAGGATGTTGTCACAATAGCAGACCAACCCCACTGTTCCCTACTGCCTGGCTGGCCTCGATTGTTTGAATGGTTTGGCATTCGTTCAGTACATTTACTTTTGAATCTCAATTCAGATCATATTTGTTTTTAATTCCTTTTTCACTATTAATAAGTACATTATTTTTGCATATATCAATGAAGGCGAACTGCACCCGCTAGTTTAAATGAAACTGTCCATTCACAATTCTAGTAGGTGGACTTCAAAATAAAACTTGCATTGACTGATCATATGTTGAAGTTTTGCATAGTACCAATCAAGGCAGGTCTTATTTTGAAGTCCACCTAGTATCTACAGGAACTTTTTTTTAAAAGTTTTTATTGACACGGTCTTGGTGCTGGTGGGAGGAAAACATAAGAAATGGCTGGATTTAAAACAAGATTTTGACTAAATTAACTTGTGTGATGCGAGATAAATGCAGTTGTGATAGACACAATATATGCACTGTGGAAGTGCCTTCTCTTTTGACCTCCTTTGCAGTAGTCGGTACTTGGTAGTGAGTATGTTTATTTATCTCATGCTGGCTATTCGTTTCGATTATAATTACTAGTCGTGACATAGGACTATCAACCAGGCTTAATACATTACAGAGTAAATGGGATTTTGTTAATTTAAAACGTTTTTTAATGATGACATCATATGACAGACATTCGAAAGCCTCAATAGAAGATTAAAAAAGACATTCAGTACAGATCTACTCTACACAGTCAAATCCGGAGTTTGTTGATTTTACTGCAAATACTAACCAGAGACAGGTATTTGCTAGCTATCAAAAGTAACCAGATAGGCTGTACATGTGTGTATATGTAGTCTCATCTCACAAACCACCATACCAATCAGCGCCAAATTTCTTGTGCACGCTGCCAGTAGGCCATCATTCCCTGAATATTTTTCACATGTTGTGAAAAGTTTGTGAATACTTTTTACATTTTGTGAATTCATAATCTCCACCATCCCATCTTCCCTCCAAATTTGGTCAAGAATGATGTCATCAGTATGGCATAAGAGATTCAAAGGGAAGCCACGCCGTTATTAGATTCCGTCATTTTTTAAGGCTTATAGCAACATTAAATGAGCGTAATGGACAATGGTGACTCTTTTCAAATTCGCTATCTGGGAAGCATCAGAAAACTCTCAGAGTCGCCGTTTAATGCCATACGAATTCCCCTAACTGAGTTTTCGGTCAGCTCTTCTGCGATTGTTTGGCAACCTGGAATTGTGTACCGCATTTCATGGTTATCTATCAATTATGTGAAACTTGCACTACAAGTGTTGACCAGCCTCATGTCCATCACAATAAATGTAATAGTGCATTCAGTTATGTCCTTTTTCTTGTTTTCAGACAATTCAAAGTTCTTTTACTTTGTGTTGTTGCAGCCAGTACCGATGCAATCTGTTACTGTAATATCTTTCACTAATACCATCATACTACTCTTTCATTAAATCATCTTAGCTAATTTAGCTACTTAACCAAGTGAGCGATAACATGAGCCAAACAGAAAATTCAGAGAACACTTTTCAAATGATTTGCCAAGTTCGTAGTAGAATGATGGCACACCAGTTTCACTTTATATAACTGGCACTGCACTTTTTTTTTAGGATCATCATTAGCATCTTAAAATGCTTCCAACCTCCCAATTTCACTGTCGACACCTTCCAGTGTCATATGAATAACCCACATCCATGTAAATAACTTCACGCCAGTGATGATGTCTTGATGGAAAACCGAGGGGAAGCATCAACAACAACTCTATAAACACCAAGAAAATGAACACACTAAAGACAGTGTTAACTAGAAGGTAGGCATGGAGGGAGGAGCTTGTTGGACACACACAGCATTGGAGAGAGAGCGCGTGTGTGTGTGTGTGTGTGTGTGTGTGTGTGTGTGTGTGTGTGTGTGTGTGTGTGTGTGTGTGTGTGTGTGTGTGTGTGTGTGTGTGTGTGTGTGTCTGTCTTAGTAGCTGAGCAGAGAGGAGTGCTCTCAAGTGCTGAGTGGCAGCATGTTAGTGCCAAGTGGAGAGAGAGACACACAGGCAAATGCCAGTCATACACCAAGCGTGTGTGTCGCACATTCCACTGGGCTAACCTCTCCTTGTGTGTGCGTGTGTGTGTGTGTGTGTAGAGGGAGAATTACAGTAATGAGAGCTCTGTGTCAGCAGCTCCTCCTGTCTCCCCTCAGTCTGCTGATTACAGCCTGTTTAAATAACAGCATCCAGCGTACACATACACACACAGGAAGACGACGGCACAAGAGGTGATCCACCCATGTCACTTTGATTAATTAACACTTTCCTGTCCCAAGCTTCACTTAGCCATCGTTCACCTTTCCCTTCAATATGCATGGACACCCACCCCCCTCCCTCTCTCACAAACACACACACACACACACAGAAACAGTTACACATCAATCAGATGCACCTAGAGACACACATTTAGAAAACACAGCCTGCCACCCACCTACAGTACACACACCTCATCAGTGCTAATCTCCTTGCCACAGTTTCTTTCCTTTCGTCTAATCCAACATCTATCAGAATCCAGCCATCTTCCATGCAGCAAAAATACACAACTAAGCCCTGCCATTTATAGACCCCAGCTATCTCTGTGTGTCTGTGTGTGTCTGTGTGTGTGTGTGTGTGTGTGTGTGTGTGTGTGTGTGTGTGTGTGTGTGTGTGTGTGTGTGTGTGTGTGTGTGTGTGTGTGTGTGTGTGTGTGTACGTCTAGGTCATGTTTTCCTTGCAGTGTGATTAGTGGGAGCGAGTCTGGTTACAAGAGGTGTAGTCTACAAAGTAAAATCCTGATTAGCGATTTGTAACTCTGAGAGTGCACGCATGGAACCAAAAAGACCCGTAAAATTGAGGATTTCACATTGTGAGATGGGATGTGGCCCTTGGCAGATGTGGCCCAAGGGCCAGATGTGGCCCTTGGGCCACATCTGCCTAAGCAGGACCAATGTTAATCTCATTGCCCGTTGTCTGTCCAGTTTGTGATCCGTCCCGTGCTGTTGAGGACAGTTTTAAACATTTTTTACAGTGTGGAAGAAGGTCAAGCCATCTAGAAAGGGTTTGTCTGTATGTATTAGGGCTGGGCAAATTGCAATATATCAATATTATATCGATATCGTGATGAGACTAGATATCGTTGGAATTTTGAATATCGGAATATTGTTATAGGGCGTAAGTATTGTCTTTTCCTGGTTTTAATCACTTATGTCCCATTTTATACTTAAAGAATTTGCATTGTTATCCCAATATCGTGTATCGTATCCTGAAAGTAGTGTATTGTGACACCCTTAATAGCTACATGTTTCACATGGCTGCGATGCCATTATTATACTCAGTGTCTTGGTTTCCAACCCTGATGTCATTACATTCCGTCTATGACTTGAAACCCCCAGCATCCCTATGCTGGGCATGTCTAGCCTGGAACCCAGACGAATCCGCCAGTGCTCGGTTGTGATTGGATTTCCCTTGCCCCGAAGTTGTGGGGCACCAATCAGGGCCCAGTATGCAAATATGGGGCGGGTTTATCACTTTTCAGCGTTTTTTTTTTCGCCCCTTGTAAATGCAGGTTCCACACAGAGATTCCAGACTAATATCTACGCAGTGATATTATTCTGGCCATGCCAGGCAAGGGCATGTCATAATGGGCAAACATTCAGCGAAAACATTTGCCGAAAACAGCAGATCTACAAGCTTGCAACATGTTGTGAGCTTGTAGATACCATCTAGCTATTTTCAGCGAGACTAAGTATAGGCCCCTGGGGGACACCGGTCATGTACAATATCTGAGTGTTCAACCACTCTCGCTAAAAGAGTGGTTGAACAAACTTGCTTGATACACTTTATGTTAAATAAAAAATTTACTTTATATTAACATTATTACTTTATATTAAAGAACTGCACCTGTTACTACACCCCTATACGGTTATTTTTGTACGCTAATTACCAAAGAGCCACATCATGCATTCCGGTTCCCTCCAGGGCTATTCACTCAGGCCAAATAACCATCTGACTAGTATCACATGAGAGAAAACAGGAATTATCTCTTTAAAGAGATTAGAACAAATTGTTGCACAACAGTTGCATTAAATCACAGTTTAAGTAATCCACAGTCTGTCCAATCTGTCATCCCTAAAAGACTTCTGGGCCGCTGGAGAAGCCAAACACAGTTAAACTTTCTTGGAACCAGCAGGCCTACAAAACCTACAAAAACAATGCACTGAGACTTTACTGTGCAAATTAGCTGGGAGGTGGCGACTATAATTACTGACTCATATCTCCCTCTCTCCCTCCCTCGCTCTCATAAAGACTACCATCTTTCTCCCTTAATCTCTTCATTCATTCATTGTTTATCCAGTTAGCTTGGTTCTCAGTAACAGGGCTTGGCGATAGGGCAGCATTCCAGGTGTTTTTGTAAGAAGGAGGTGTGACACTGAACCCTTGCCAGGAGAACTGATCACTCCAGCTCTGCCGACACAACATCCTAGTGGGTAGGGAGATGGGGGCCGTGGAAGGCCAGGTTCTGTCGACCTCGGTACAGTCCAAAGTGTGTGCACACATACTGCCAGCCTTGTCACACAATTAAATCAGTCTAAAAATTGTGTGTGCGACGAATCAGTGGACTAATGCCAGCCAATATGGATCCATTTCAGTACTGTATCCAAAGCAGCTAATCTCGCCAATAGAGATGGATCATGGATGGCATTCAAAGCAGATGCACACATTTGGAAGCATCGATAAACGCAAACACAAAAGTAGAGCAAACTGAGCTCAAAATGTGTGCAAAAGTCATACGGAAGAGGAAAGCTAGCTTAGCACCAGACCAGCATCTATAATCAGGGACGTCAAAAATGTACAATCAGGATGAGTTTCAGGGTAGGAGCGGGCCAGCCATGCTATACACCCCACAAGCATTGTGTCATGAGGACTGCTGGGACCGGGGGAGCTAATCTGTGCTGCTGCTGTGTGCAAATGAAAGCGATAATGATGGTGGCGGTGATGGGGCTATCCAAAGGTATGCATGGAATCAGACAGGCTCGGCCAAGTCTCCATATTGTTTGGACTGGAAGCCTTTGAGCTGGGGGCCGAAAGGACTGGACACACACACACACTCACGCCAGGGTGTGTGTGTGTGTGTGTGTGTGTGTGTGTGTGTGTGTGTGTGTAGGGGCTGGAGGTTTTTGGGCTGTACAATAGGAGTTGGAGCGGAGACAGAGAGGAGGGGGAAGGGGGATCCTGGCCAGATGAATCAAAGCAGAACGCTGGGTGAAAAGAGAGAGAGAGAGAGAGAGAGGAAAAATACAGAGAGATGGAAAGAAAGGGAGGGGACCCTGTGAAGGTGTGCCAAGAGGAAGACGGGAGGGGGGTACAGGGGGGAGAAGCATGGGTCGCCACTCACCAGCACAACATTGAAAGCCATTCTGCAGACATTTCTGCACAACACACACAGTATAGAGAGTACCACACACACACACACATTCCTATTTACCCGCTGTATTTGCATACACCAACCCTTGTGTGTCTGCGCGCACACAAGCCATTTTGATTTGACAAAAAGAAAACCCTCCAATGTCCAGAAAACTTTGCCAGGAAAATGGGTCCGCCGAGCCACAATATCTCATAGCATAGCTGCACATACGCACAGCGCTACAGCTATAGCCTAGATAATAATGCCCAGGAAAGGCCTGGCTCACATTGCTCTAAAGCAAAAAACGATGAAATCTGGACTGGAGCCTTTAGCCACTTGCCAAGCATCGGCCTTGCACAGTAAAACCCTCGGTGTTAATTCAACTAGGCCTGGAACTCTGTGAGTGTAAAAATGTTGCACTCAGATTTAAATGAACACAGAGGTTTTTATTGTGTACATGTCTCGGTTTCTTCATGTACTTGTCTTTCTTTGAACCTTCCTCTAAGCTTGTCTTGCAGAGTGGTCTGTTATTATTTATGAGTGGATTCAAAAAGTGTGTGTCGAGTATGATAAGATACAGAAAGAGGTGTGTGTGTGTGTGTGTGTGTGTGTGTGTGTGTGTGTGTGTGTGTGTGTGTGTGTGTGTGTGTGTGTGTGTGTGTGTGTGTAAAGCATTTGTGTAGGATCTATTGACAGTGATTTTCAACCTTTTAAATATCAAGGACCTCCAGTTAGAATAGTAAAATCCTCAGAGTTGTTTATTTATTAAGTTATGTCATTTTGTAATCTTTATTTGGTAGAGCCACAGGAAAACACTGAAAGAGTAGGGGAGTGACATGCAGCAAATGGTCCAGCTGGTCGGGAATCAAATCAAATCCCACAACCCCATTTTATGGTGGAAACGCCACACTTTATTTATGGTGCAATATAAAGAATATCTTGAAATAAAAGCATACATTGTTGGCCTGTTATATGAATATTTTTTTTGTTTTGTTTTTTTTTCTAAATTTTTATCCCGCGATTTTTGTAACCCATTTTTTTCACCCGGTGCCAATTTCCTAAGTGATCCTGGGCGCTACACCAGCCCTACACCAGCACTACACCAGTCCCCCACAGTAGGGAGGCCAGGGCCGAGCTCATGCTTCCTTCAGGCATGAGAGCCAACTGACCTTCTTGTCACCTGACAGGGGGGAGTTTCCCTGGTTGGACGTAGCGCGTGGAAGGAACACGTTATTCCAACCAGTTCCCTTCCCCTCCATCAGGCGCCCCGGCTGTCATGGGGGAGGCGGTATAGCGACCAGGATTACTACATGTTTTTGTGAGGGTATTAACTACCCTAGGAGACACGGGGAGAACATGCAAACTCCACACAGAGTAGGCCCTTTCGCCGACCCCACCTAGGGTATGGGCGCTGATGACGCGGAGGAGAAGACACGCCCCCAGCGCCCACAGCCTCCCCGGCGGGAATCGAACCCAGGACCTTCTAGCTGTGAGGCGACAGCGCTACCGACTGCGCCACCGTGCCTCCTATATGAATATTTATTATAAAATGTAATTAAATCAGTGATTCCTGCAGATTTGAAAGCCTATCTTATAAATGAAATATTGCAATGTAATAATATTGTGGGGCAGCTTGTTGCCTCCTGGTCTACCGACAGGAGAACGGGGGTCGACTCTAGCTCGGAGCACTAAACGCTACAATATATCAACACAAAGCAACAGAACTGTGTTTCTTAATGCAGGTCTCAAATTCATTTTTGAGGCCAAAGGTTTGCCCACCGTGTGTTTGTCCTTCATCCCGGCCTACAGGTCGAGTAAAGGAAGTTTCAGACGGGGGACTATTGACCCGGAAGTTCTCGATTGGATTGGCGGGAACGCGCGATCATTGTTGTTTTGTCCTCCTGCGCGTAGCGTGGAAAAAAAGCTGTTGCCGCCCGCAGGCGTGTGCATGAAGCACGAGAATTTCACCGGACCGCGTCCGCTTGCGTCTCCGCCCCTCAACGTCTCCGCATGCCCCAAATAATCGCCCGCCTCTCATTGAAAATTAATTACTAAGGTGTGTCACTCGCTCCGCGTCTGAAACGGCCTTAACTCGAGTTGTCTGTGAGAGCAGCAGCACCTCGGCGACGTTGCAAGCCGTAAATTACGGGTCTTACGGGTCCATTTGGTTCCATGCATTTTACCCACCTGAAGTAGCAAAAACACGCAAAACACCTCTTTTAAGAGCCATAATTACTAATAAATATCATTCATCAGCAGTAAAAATCAGTTCAAGGCCTTGTGTTGTGAACTTGTGCGTGTGCTGTCTCTCCCATGTTGCTGGTTCCCTGTGTGGGTTGGAGTTGGATGAATTAGGGAGTCAAGTGGCCGTCTTCTTCGACGTCTTTGCGTCGGTCGCGACCCCAACGGCGCCTCCCCGCGACCCCACTTTGGGTCGCGACCCATAGTTTGAGAACCGCTGGGCTAGGACACTGAACATGCGCTGCACTGACACACAAGCACACAGTAAAACTACAAGCACACTAAATACCTGTGGTACTGGGTCTGAAGGAACTGGAACTCCTCTTTGATGCGGTCTAAGGTTTCTGGGTAGGTCAGTTTCAGTGACTGTGGGGCGCCTGACGCGGCCGCCGCTGCAGCCGCCGCTGCCGCCGCAGAGGCCGAGGTCCCCGGGGGTGGCTGCAGAGGTGCCTGAGGAGGGGGAAAAAAAGCCAGTTAGGATTTAACAATCATCAGTTTACCGTGGAAACAGAATGCAACGATATATTGATTTGAGATTCACTCAGGTAGTTTTAGATGCATCATTCCACATTTGTGGAGTACAGATATCGATATTCATTTTCAGAAATTTCACCTTGGAATTATAAGTCATGGTTAGGTTTCCACGAAAGCCGACCATCTCATATACAGTCTACCAACTGCATTTTCAAATTACGGAGCATCAATCTGTGCGTGTCTGTGTAATATCTATAAATCTATATCTATATAGATAGATATAGATGGAGATATGGAGATATATACGTAGGCCTGGCCGATATGTCATACATTATGTTTACTTATATTTACTTTTTTGATGACATTGGTATCGACAATTGTGCAGCCAGTGTGTCCTGATTTTAAACCACAAACTGGTGTCTCTATTTGGGGCATGTCATTATAGGCGAACATTTTCAACAATAACAGATCTATTAGTTCACAACATGTTGCAACATGTTAAAAAAATATTCACTTTTAATTTCAAAATTTTGCAGTCAAGCTCTAGTATGTACTGTAAGAATTGTACGGGTTTGTCTATTGCTGATACATTGTGACTTCCAACGGGCCCAGATGTACATGTGCCACGAGTTTGGAGATGGCCACACATCGAGCTTCATAGCCAAATGAACATACTTGTTTAATGGCAAGTCAGGCTGGAAGCGAGACAAGAGAGAAAGTAGTGGGAGGGGGGGGGGGGGGGGGGGGTCCCCATCGTGGCTGGAGACCCCGCCACCCCCCCCATCATCTCCCCTTCTCTGCAGGGTCCAGAGCAATTAGGAGACCTCGGGTTGGAGGGGTAATGCTGCGGGACAGGCAGACAAAAGCGAGCAAAAGCTGGGCTGGGGTGGGGGGCAGTCTGTCTGTCTGGCTCTCTGTCAAACTAAAGCTAAAGCTGATCGTGCCAGGGACAGACGCTTCACACCAACACCACCAACACAGATAAAGATGGTCTCTGAGGAAGGCAGAGGAGAGGAGAGATAAAAGGGGGAGGGGGTAATGTGAGGGTGAAAATATAGGTGTCTTTTGTTTTGACTCACGTAGTCATTATCTCTAAAAACATTTAATCTGTACGATGAAGATCGTAGAGAGCTTGTAGCTTGGCTATTTTTGCGTGTGTGTGTGTGTGTGTGTGTGTGTGTGTGTGTGTGTGTGTGTGTGTGTGTGTGTGTGTGTGTGTGTGTGTGTGTGTGTGTGTGTGTGTGTGTGTGTGTGTGTGTGTGTGTGTGTGTGTGTGTGTGTGTGTGTGTGTGTGTGTGTACGCGCGCCAGGCAAAAAGAGAAACATAGAACAGAGATATGAGAGAGAGAGAGTCTATGGGGCGAGGTCTATTTTGGAAGGTCAAATATTATCTTCGAGACGAAAAGGAAATACAGTTTCAGAGAAAAACAGAGGGAGGAGAGGTGAACAGAGCAAAGGGGAAGAGGTTGGGGAGGAAGATAGGGGAGGGAAAAAAAGAGAAAGGAAGGTAAGCAACAGCAAAGGGTAAAAATGTAGGAGAGAATAGAGTGAGAGGAGAGGAGAGGAGAGGGGCTGTGGCCTCATTGTTCCTCTCTCTAACAAGCTGCTCTCAATCTGTCGGCCAGATCCCCCTCTCAGAAACACACACACACACACACTCATATGCACACAAACTCGAGGATGCAAGTGTGTGTGCATGCACACACGCGCGCACACACACACTTTGTCTCTTGTGCTCGCCCAAAATTACTTGTGTACGTTTATACACTTCCGTCAGTCTGGCGCACACACAGTCACACAGTCCTTTACACACAAACCCACTACTAGCACACACACAAGCACATTGTCAATCTTGCTTACATACACCCTCCCCTTCGCCTGCACACAAACCCACAATTACACGCACGCACACTAATGCTTGCACACGCAACACACACACACACACACACAGCAATTACTCTTCACAGGGGAAAGGCTCCTCAGGAACAAGAGCACCAAGGCCATTTTGTAGGAGGAAAGGGGGGGGGGGGTTGCCCTTCTCTATCTCTTTTCCCTCTCTCTCTCTCTCCCCCCCCTTTATCTCTCCACCTTTCCCCTCTCCCTTTTTTTTCCACCTAGCCGTGTGCTCTAGACTAGGACAGGTGCAAAGAGAGGCTGAGTCTTGCACATAAATGAAAGCGGAGAAAAGGCTAGCAGTGGGCGGCTGCTGCCCTGACACTGGGGAGGCAGAGCAGGGGGTGGTGTGAGAGAGAGAGACTTTTTTTTTATTTTTTGAGTGTGTTCAAGGGGAGAAGTGAAAAGATTTATTAAGACGTTGGAAAAAGTGCTGCCCCGCTCGCCATTGCTGGGTCAGCCATTCGGGGGTCTGACGCATGGCTCCAGTCAGGGTTGTTATTATGATGATTCAGAGTGCACACTTGGACTGGACGCACGTCACAGAGAGACGCCGTCCCTGAAAAGGCACACGCACACAAAGGGTAGATGTTGCCCCAGAATACACAACTTTGCCTCTTTCCCTCGCTCTCTCACAACGAACACCTGCTTTCAGATGATCCCACCTGGCTCTTGGCCGGGGGTCAGCTTAGAGCTGATTGGCGACCCATACTGTGTTGCGTATGTATGTAGGCTAGGACGACATAAGGACAGACATCCCACAATGCCACAGTCAGTCACTCCACAGCTCAGCAGCAAACGGGAGATGAGCCACATCATGCCCTTGAAAAATAAAATAGCTTACGTAGGCTAAACAACATCCAACCATCGTGTAAGAAAGTCTACGCTGACGATATGTGGCCTAATTACACAACTTTGAAGTTTTTTTACATGAGGTTCTGTAACACTGGTGACGGGGTGATGTCTAGATAAGCTTTTAGATTATGGTTGTATATTGTTGGTGATCATCTCATTAATGAAGTCTCTGGAGTTAAATTGACACCGACAGGGATTGAACATCTACCTTATGTTAAGTTACCAAGCCTGATCTGATCTGTCCCAGTTCAGAAAACCAAACGGCTTAAGTTACAGCGTGTTTGTGGTCAACTCTTGCACAAGAGTTTTCTCTATGCTACTATGATCATTTATTTTACAAGTAAGACGCGCGAACGCTGGAAGCGAACGCAGCTCGAAAATATTGTGTATTTACGGACTTGTAATCCGTGTTATTTCACTGTGGTGTGTGTGTGTGTGTGTGTGTGTGTGTGTGTGTGTGTGGTGTTGCATTGCATTGTCTAAATTCCTGCACTCTGGCGCCCTCTACATAGGTACTGCATGAACACAGACAGACAGACAGACAGACACACAGACACACAGACACACCCACAACCCGAGCAGGGTTACATAGGGTGCGTTCGGAAATTGCGCACCGGAGCGCACTCGCCTATTAGTTTGTATTGGCCAGTGCGCTCAGTGCTGTATTTCCGAACGCACCCATAGTAAGCTCCACTTGGTCGGAGGCGCGGCTCCTTCCGCGTTCGCAAAAATGGTAATAAGGTGGGCAAAATAAGCTTTGGCTTCAGGCCATACCCTTTCGGCCAAATCATCTTGTTGACTAAGTTGTACTGTATGTTCAACTGTTTTGTTTAAAAAAAATCATGACCGAAATAAAAATAACTAACTAACTTACAAGAATTCACAAGATGTCCCATATATGACCTTATCACATCCTCTGACCATGTGTGTGTGTGTGTGTGCGAGTGTATCCAACACACACGTATACGCACTAATCTGTTCCTCTGGCTGTCCTGTAGCCAGAATGGCCTAAGTCAATTGCAGTGATAAAATGAGGCCCTGCCAAGTGTGTGTGTGCATGTGTGTGTGGGGGGGGGGGGGGGGTTAATGATTTTAATCAGGCCCAAGGTTTCTTCAATGGGATTTTAAATGGGCGAGTATGATTCGTCCAACCAGGCTTTCTTCTCTCTCTCTCTCTCCAGTCTCTAACCAGCCCAAAAACCCAGTGCTGGGCTGTATGCTGTAAATTAGGGCCGCTTCATAACAGATCTGGCCGTGATTAAAAGGGTGGGTTATGCTAACACACTCTCATGCAAATCTCACACACACACACACACACACACACACACACACAGCTGTTGTTAAGGGTTGGTTGAGAATGTGGCATTCCTTGAATGCAATCAATGTTGTTTTCATTTGAGTTCTCTCTAATTACACCACAAGCAGCAAACCACTATGACCTCATATCCCCGCTCCAGCCCACAAACACACAAACTCTGGAGACAGCATGCCCACCACATAGACCAATTGCAAGCACACGCGCGCGCACACACACACACACACACACCAACAAATATCGACATTTGCAGTTGAATATTAAGGATACCGTGAATGACATGTGATCTTAACAGGTGGTTGTGTGAATATTAGGCTCACTTGAGGGATCATCATAGAGATATAAAACCATAGAGGTGACATGTCATTTAGAATCTCAATTCCAAAATGGTATCATATTGGCAGCCATCTTACCCGAATCCTGTACTAAATTTGCCATAACCGACATGTGGAAAGCAATCTCAGCATCTTTGGTCCTTTTAGTAAACAAATAGCCGCTGCACAGGAAAAAAAATCATATTGTTGCCCACATGGCAATTGTAAACAACAATACCCGGGTAAGATGGCAGACAGTTATCAAATCATTGTTGACACTGCATTTGTTACGGCCAAATTAACCCGCTAGATTTGATCAATAATCATAATCAGGAATTTTAACAACTCGCCAGTGGTCATAATCAGAGCTCAAACAGTTAGCACATCAAATACAGGAGGCGTCTATTGCGGGTACTCGCCTGATTCTCTATATAGCATCGCAGATCCACACTCTCTGCGGCAGTGTTCCTTACTAGCCTGGAACCCAGATGAATCTGCCAGTGCAAAAAAAAAGAAAAGCCCTCGGCAGATTAGTCTGGCCCCGCTCGGTAACTTGTGATTGGATTTCGCTGCCCCCGAAGTTGTGGGGCACCAATGAGGGCCCAGTATGCAAATATGGGGCGGGTTTATCATCAGAGGCTTTTTTTTATCCGCCTTGGAAATGCAGGTTCCACACAGAGATTCCAGACTAATATCGACGCAGTGATATTAGTCTGACCATGCCAGGCTAGTTCCTTACTTCCTTGGCCAGCTCCATCCATTACTCCAAAGTAGCGATCCTTGCTCCTTGGAAATGTTTAGTGTTTTTTTTGGTGCGCGCTTTATTTTATTTTATAATGTAATGACAAACTAAATGGGTACAGGGAACAGAAATTGTTATAAATGTCTGACAGTCACAGTAGCGATTCGCCATACAGTATTTTTATCGTGTTTTCATTACCAGTCACGTGACGTAACCCATATGACCCTGATCTCATTGACCAATGTACGCCAAAAAACACAATATTGTAATCTGAGATCTGACAGTGACATATTGTGACATTTACATCTCCCACTCATCAAATTGGGATGTTCACATTGGAACGTAACACATCTGTACAAGGAACAAGGAACAAGCTAGAACTCTTGGTTCCACCCCCAACCTGTAGGAGTTGCTAGAGCAGTAACAGAGAGATCGCCCTCCCATAAACACTGGAGCAGCTGACCAACCACCACAGAGGATTCAAGGATTCAAAGCCCTAGTCACCCGGACGTCCGCGGTGTCACGTTTGGATGTCACAATGGATCATTTGTAGATAATTTAGTTTGGCCATTGGCTGTTTTTGAAATTGTGCATGGTTTTAATAAAAACGCTTTCATTATTTTATTATTTAAAATATTTCATTATGTTTTCAGAGAACTAAGGACCACGGTTATGTTAAATAATAACCTAATTCTTTCAAGCTTGTTCGTTGAAGGCAACATGCTCTCAGCGGATGGATACATTACTCAGTGGAAGAGAGAATATAGTAAGCATACTGTAATGTTTACTTTGTACTCCATACGACGGTGTTGCTCACAGAAAACAGCAGATCTACAATCTTACAAATCAGGTATCAGGGGGTTGTAATGAGAGCCACGCCCGAATTATAGGTTTTGCTTAAAGTTTGGTTACCAAAAATAAATACTACCTTAGTTATTTTACTGGAGTGCATAAAGCTCATAATGTCTTATTGGGTAGTACCTGACTGAAACTCCACACAAAAATACCCTTTAATTAAATCAATCCTATATAAATATATGCGCAAGTATACTTCCATCTTTCTTTTTGTGTAAATATAACCTCTCATCTCCCTCCATCTCTCTATAGTCAAGTAGGTGCCATGTAGCTGCCCCTCTCGCTTGGCCCATTAGCCAAGCTGCTAATTAAACTGCTTACCCACAGAGTCAGTCGTTAGAGTAAACATCCACCGTGGTCTCGCTCTTCCTCTTGGTTGCCTACCACCAAGGACACAGTGACAGTGGGGCTCACCCAGAATAGCATCAGGGACTCTCTCTCCATTTTTCGCTGTCTAAATGTTTGCCAGGCTGTCTCTCTGTCCATCTCTGCACCCCCCCACCGACCACCACACATACAAAAACATTGCGATATACTCGGGTACCATAGTGGCTTAACCTGACATAATGACTATACAACTCTATGTAATAACATAATAGTCATAGATTGCCAAACAGTTCGTTCATATGAAGTTCGAGGAAGTGATTTGCAGATGTTGAAGCAGCTCGCTGGAAGAGTGCGTGTGATACGGGGTCCATTGACCCTCCCTTAGACCCCAAGCAGCTATCTCCCGGGCTCAGCCCTGCAAGAGAAACGTCTCTGTAATCTCTCACTGATTCCCCTCACTTAGGTGGGAGTAGAGGGATAGCTAGGCACCCGTTTCATTAGCATCACATCTTCCTTTTCTGTCCCGCTTTTACTTTCTTTTTACTTCCCTCCCTCAATCCATCCTCACTTAACCCTCCCTCCCTCACTCCTTCAAGCCTCGTTATTCAAATGTCCCTGCTGTCAGCCCACATTAGCGGAGCATCAACAGTTTGGCTGTCAGCTGGCTTAATTGCTGGAGGTGCCTTCCTTCGTTAGGTAAACCCCTTCAACCCGTTGTTCTTTCCTTCTCAGAGATGCATCTCCACAACAGCTTGTGTACACCTGAGATCACTTCAGCCTCTTCTACGTCCGTCTACCCCCCCCCCCTCTCTCTCTCCAATCATTAGCAAGTGGTAGGCAGGCTGCTGATCAATAGTGTAGCTCTCTCCACAGGACAACAGACAGGGTAAAGAGCTATGGCATGCTGGGAGTCCGGAAGGGAAGGCTTTGCTTCTGTGCTCTGAAGGTGGATCTGAGGTCTCTGCTCGAGGACCTTCTCATCCACCCTGCCTAACCTTCCCCAAATCAATCTATTCCATCCCAAAATCATGTTAGCAATAGGGTATGTTATTTGTTCATAACTTTATGCTATAACCTTATTCTACAGTATGCCTCTTATCAATACTCTATAGGCCCTCTGATGTTCATTAATACCCCTGTCGAGAATCTATGGGTCCAACTGGCCTCAAAGGTGAGAGAGCATGGTGACCTAGGTGCCGCCTGAGTCCCCACAGCACCATGGTTGTAATTGTAACGTAAGCATTACGTAAGCATCCATATCCATGATTAAAGCAAAGAACACTCTTTCATTAAATACTTTTATACAACAGTTCCCAATGCAAGTGTACAGTCTTAGAATAAGAAGTTGTTTGTTAAGCGGAACGTGGATAACGAATTACAGGCATTACTGACCATGTTGTCTATGCTAGCAGCTGTTCTGTTCAGTTAAATTCTGCATTTTATAATGCTACTACTGCCTACACATGCACAGGAGGCAAGCTTTTAGACCGAGGGCACCCGTGGATGTACTTACATTCATGAACCACATTGTTCATGAATGTATAGACAGTGCTTGAATATGGCCGGTACTCATCGGTACAGAGTACCAATTCTGCTGACTTTTGCCCTTATTACTTATAATTACATAGCAACACTTACTGGTGGATCTAGGTACGCATGTAGTGAAGCTGAGTGCAAATGGCCACTTTGTTCTCCCAGCACTTTCAAGGCTGCCCGCGGCCACCTTGACTGAGGAAATCCCTCAAAATTATGGATTTAATGGAGTTTCAAAGTTAGATACAGTGATTAACCGCTACATATGAGGCTAAAAACTGTCACTACAGAATAAGTGGGGAGCACTAACGAACGCAGCAGCAATGCCCACACATTCAACCTCATTCGCAAAACATGAGTGTTATAGCCAGGATTTAATCTTAAGAACCTTTCCACTAACATAGTGGCATTCATCATTTCTTTTCTCATCTGAACTTGTTCTTTGGTACATGACGTGTTTAGAAACATGTGGGATGGTATTATTACGCTGACATTGCTTCTACTTAGTATGGTCCTATTCTTTGAGCAAAATCAATAGTGGTACTGAGTGCCAAACCTCAAATGAACAAAAAAAAATGTTCAGTACGTTTGTAGATAATCAGGCTTAAGTTGTGATTATAACCATATTAACAGCACCACGCGCACACTCACTCCAAACGCACGGTTCGTACCAGGCACGCTAAAGAAAGGCCTCTGGACACTGCAGACGGAAAGCTTCTGTACAAAGTATGACATAAATTATATGGCACACACACATTCCTGTTTAGTTCTAATCCTGAAATCAGTAGCCAAATGTTACCCATCATGCTTTGTGCTTGTGACCGAATACTATGACAGCATTGGTGCATTTCTCAGCAGACGCGCATACATAAACAAAAACCTAAAATTAGTTTGATACCCCTGCGATAGCTAAATTCACAGACTACATCAGCAGAAAGTGGAAACATAACATTCTTTGAATGTACAAGCATTGTGTGACTAAAGTAGTCTATACTGTTTCATGGATGTTTTCGTCAAATGGCTGTCAAATGTCAAGTGTGATATGCCCGGCCGCCGGCAAACGCATGCCCATTGCCCAGTGTACACGAGTGGACCTGTGATATGCGTTTTCAGGCATGGAGATGATGGTTTTCATTTTAAAATGCATTTTTTTACAATGAAACATCTTAGTGTGGATGTAGCCCGAGCTGCAAACAGGGCCTAATCACCACCAAGGACTTTCAAGGGACAGGCACATTTGATGATGCTGTGAAGGTCTGTGGTGGGCTGAAATGAAACAGAGCTGCTGGTCTAAGCGTTCCACCCAGGCCTACCACAGTCTGCGCCTCTCTCCCCAGGACGCCTGGCCATACATTAAGATGTGGTTGGGAACGCTCACAGGAACACAGCGAGGAGAGGCTGGATGAGAGGGATTGGGTTTAGAGTGCAAACCACAGACCCACAGTCTGCCTCCCTCACTGCCTGCCTCCAGCCAGCTACGCTATAATACACAGCTGATAGTGCTAATATGTGTTTGTGTGCCTGGCAAGCTTATGAGTTCCCTTTTCTCACTGTGACCATAAGACAGCATGGGCTTAGTTCAATTTCAGACAGGACAGTGTATGATTTAACTTAACATACAGGGAGGGTTTTCCTGTGCAAGTACACCAGAAACAAAAACAAAAATGAATGTACGTTGTCCTGGGTTACATGGATTTTCACCTGGTTGGATGTTAATTGACATCAAACCTACATGAGGAATAATAATATGCACATACGATACATGTGCACTTACACACACGCCTGTGTTGTTATACATAACATTGAGCTCTCCTGGCCTCAATGCATAGGACTCTCATTGGTGGGGCATGGTGGAGCAGAGTATAGATGGAAATATGCAAATGAGCAAATCTAATTGATACTTCACATAACCAGAAGACTTGTGTTATCGGGTTTTTTTCCAGACAGCTCAAAAGCTCTCCACATACAACTAAAAAATAAATAAATATACTACAGCCACATGGCATCCATTCCATTCCACCCGTAACCGTGCAAAGACCTACCCTGAAAACAGAGATAGATACCATGCCAATTTGTCTTTCATTTTAATCACAGGCCCTATATAGTAACACCTATAGTGGGTTTTTGGCAATAATGGTAGGCCTCATAAGCACATAAGCTACTTTGACAGAAATGTATCAAATAAGAAATATCTATCATCCTGATATGATTACAAAAGGAAAACATATTTTTTTAATGAGTAGCACTTCACTGGGGCAGATCATTGAGAGAATGTGTCAACAAGCCAAAGCTGACTCACTCACTCCCTCACCCTGTGTCGAAAGGACAAACATAGACACTTCATCATCTAGGTCAACTCCTCCATACTATAGATTATACAGAGGCTCCATGTTCTAGCCAGATGATGAGGAGCACCAAGGACACGAGATTTGCACACAAAGAGACTCAATAAAAGTTGTGTATTGTTTATAAACCTTTGCTTTCCCAAAGCCCAGCTGGTTATGGTATAGTAGGGCAGGAAACATATCTCGATATCTGACCTTTGTAAGAAAAACCTTGCACTGATCATATCTATAAATACAAACTACATAACAATGTATACTCGCCTTCAATCTAAAATACATTTATTTTATTTTTATTTATTTTTTACCACAAATGAATTCCCGGAAACAACTGGCAAGGATGACAAAGACATGTATCACTGTAACAATTCCAGCTAGGGCTAACTTAGGATCATATTAGCTGGACTGAATTCAAACCCAATTAGTTTAAAAATAATAATAATAATAACCTCACTATTACGGGCATTGTGTGCTTATCCATGCTCTGGTTTTAGACAGAAATACACCCATTAATCGAGGGTGGAGGCGAACAATCGCCGACTGGTTACATAGTAGCGTTTAGTCTACTTACCGGTGGCCGGTTTTGAGGAAACATTGTAGCCGCTCGACTTGTGTTACAGAGCTTCTATTTTCTTTCTCTCTTTCAGTGCTAAAAAGGGTCGGTTGGGAACGGAGAAGACGATCTGCTCGTGGTGGTTTCAGAGAGGCATTTGGCCTGCTTTCAAAGGCGGTTAATGTAATGGCAGAGCTAGTCTCAGCTCGCTCATTCCTGGCTGAAGACTCCTTTGTTCTGGTCTATCTCTATGTC
>NC_137607.1:21666250-21726250 GCF_963280865.1 Gymnoscopelus braueri | reverse complement strand
GGGGGTAAGGGTGTGTGGTGGGCTGCCCGCCCCCCACACCCACCCACTGTCTCAGAGATGGAGATGGGGACGTCTCCTGCCCGGCATGGGCCTGAGTGACAGAGAGACAAGGCCACAGTGTTGTCAGTGTACACCTCCCCCCTCCCCACACACGCACACACACACACACACACGCACGCACACACACGCACACACGCACACACACACACACACACACACACACACGCACACACACAAACGCCTCTGCCTCCCACTAACACCGCTCCCACCCCCCCCACCATCACCGCCATCCCCCCTCAACGCAGACAAGCCTGGTGTCAGCGCAGAGACGGCAAGGTGATTTATTAGTCTCTACTCCCCTGGGAGCCCCCCACCCCACCCCACCCCTCCCTCCTGCCTGCTCTGCTCTGCCCCCTCAGCCCCCCCCCCCCCCCCCTATTCCTCCCATCACCCACTCTGGCCCCTCAGCCCCTGGCCCCCCCCCCCCCTGCTTCTGCTGCATGGCCCCTTGGGGGAAAGAAGGGGTAATGACCCACATCAGCAGCGGCTATGCTTGCTCACACGCATGCACACACGCGCACGCGCACACGCACACGCACACGCACACACACACGCACACACACACACACACACACACACACACACACACACACACACACACACACACACACACACACACACACACACACACACACCTCTTTTTCCACTCAAAGACACACATGTGCACATTAGCACACACACTTCCTCTCTTTCCCTCTCCCACACACACACACACACACACGCACATGCACACGCGCACGCACGCGCACGCACGCACGCACGCACGCACGCACGCACGCACGCACGCACGCACGCACGCACGCACGCACGCACGCACGCACGCACGCACGCACACGCACACACCACGCCCCCAGGCATGTGTATGTGGGAACTGAGGAATTCCAGTGCTCTGTCTTGATGTTGTGTGTTCTGCTCCCTTCCTGGAACCCATCTCTGATACTGAGGAGATCAATAGCACCCTGCTACATCTCACATGCATGCATTCTACCATACTGGCAAGGTAGTTTTCATTTTTTTCCTTTTTCTTTTTTTTATACAACACAATATTCAAGTTGTAACCTTTCCCCATTGTAACCCTGGAAGAGGGAAATTCCACCTCTCCTTTTCATAAGAAAATTGTCTTTGTAAAGCAGAACAATGGAAAGATTTGTCTCTCACCACCACAGTGAGGGGGAATATGATCTGTTTTTGACTTCCCGAATATCTATGAAAGAGCTTTGACGAAGCAAAATTTGGCCTTGAGATCGTGAGATTGTACCGTAAGATCACACAGGTAATTGTATTAGAATGGGGAAATTCAAAGAGAAACCTTTCACTTGCTCTCCCAAATAATTATCTACACTCCAGCTGAATATAACCAGACAAGGTCAGTAGCAATGATTTTCACACCCTTGTCTGGGTCCATCATTTCAAGTGCAAAACGGCACCTGTAGAGGATGATTTTGGAATTCAGACCCAGAGGTTAAATCTGAGCATTGACTTGCAAATGCCGCCACTCCTCCACAGGCGCACGAGCGCACACACACACACACACACACACACACACACACACACACACACACACACACACACACACACACACACACACACACACACACACACACACACACACACACACACACACACACACACACACCATGCTCACCTGCCGGTGCTGGTGCAACCACACAGGTATCAGATTATCCGATTCAGAATCAGACATTGGCCGAGCAGATTCACAGATACAGGGAGTCATACAAGCACAACTTAGCAGTGATAGTTGGAAAAGGCCTGTTTCCTGGCCAGGACTCAAACCCGGGCAGAGGTGGTGAGAACGTCAAATCCTAACCACTACTAGACCACCAAGGGAGTTGGGGGAGGGGAAGAGTTAATAAAAATCCAAAATTGTCTTAGTCTTTATTTTAGGCATGTGGTTCTCACTGCTTTCCAGTTCATCTGAGGCAGGCCAGGCAAGACGGAGTTAGGCAGTGGTGTAAAGTGACTAAACTAAGTACATGTACCCAAGTAGCCTACTGTACTTAAGTACGGTTTTGCTTCTACTCCACTACATCTTTTCAATTAATTGAATACACTACAAGCTCACAATGCGTCGCGAGCTTGTAGGTCTGCTTTTCCAAAAGCTTTTTTACAAAATGTATACATTTGAAAACCTGTGAAGTGTGAAATGGGACATTCTGAATAATGAGTACTTTCTACTTTTGGTACTTTAAGTACATTTTGATGCCAATACTTTTGTACTTTTACTCAAGTAAATTTTGAATTCCGGACTTTTACTTGTAACAGAGTATTTCTACATTGCAGTATTGATACTTTTACTTAAGTAAAAAATTTGAGTACTTTTTCCACCAGGATAGGTATTAGTATACATGCAACGTTTGCCCTAAAGCATAGACAGAAGACACAAATAACTCACTAACTTTTTTTGGGCAACTCAATCCCAACTCCCTCCCATGCAGAAGTGGCATGGCTGATGCAATTCACATGCATTGCTAAAATATTTTCTCGAAGACAGCATATTTATTATTGCTGTGTAGCTGGTTAAAAAAGAAGGAAAAAAATAAATGACACTATGAGAACCCACTTATGCAAATCAGTCTATCCAATATATTATCCAGCCATTGTCTATATCTTGAACCATGCAAGAGTGGCAGACAGCGTTGCCAGGTCGGCTTATTATAAGCGACTTTGGGCTTCTTTTTCTGTGAAGTCGCTTGTAAAAATTGGTAGTTACGGGTTGCGTTTTTTGGGCCTTGTTTCTAAAGTGTAGTTGCGTATTTAGGCTTGCTTCCAAATGTTTTAATTATCATTTAAACCAGTGGTTCTCAAATATTTTCATGAAAATGTCTTATGCCAGTAGGGTCCAAGGGAGCATTTGTGTTGTTAGAATGCTATAAATCAAATATTTCACATTTTATTGCAAGAGTTTTTGAAAATGGCAGATCTACAAGCTCACAACACGTCGCATTGATACGTGTTGTGAGCTTGTAGATTGGCTATTTTCAAATAGCCGATGCATATAGGTTTAAAGGTGCTCATGTGGTCTAAGTTGCTTCTTTTGGGCTTGTTTTCCTACACCTGGTTGCTTATTTCTCTCACAAAATATGGCAACGCTGGTGGCAGAACACTACAACCCAGAGGCTGGAGGACTGTGTTATATTGCCCCCCTCTGTTCATACGAAGTACTACAGTTACTTTGATTTCAACATGATGATTAATTATATCATTAATACAAGTTGTATATCAATTACGGTCTAGTCACGCGACTACAATAATACCAAATATATGAGAATAAATCATTCTCATTAGTCATTAATAGTTAATCTAACTCACTAATCGGGCGACACGATATGTGGTTCTATGGTGTAATGGTTAGCACTCTGGACTTTGAATCCAGTGATCGGAGTTCAAATCTCGGTAGAACCTGATTTTGAGTTGGCACTTTGGCAGAGATCATAAAATGGGGTGTGGAATCCCTGTTAAACTTCAAATGAACGACAGTAGTAAGGAAAGCCGACAATGTTTGGCTCTGTTAGTGTTCACAATTCACATAATGCAGTGGTTGTCAACCAGTGGTCCACTTGAGGGGGTTCCAGGTGATCCTCAGCTAAATGATGCAGAGTTCGTAACCAAATGGACCTTTATAGATCTTTAACTCTTGAGAGTGTAAATTATTGTTAAACATCTGCATCTAAATTAAATAATTGTTATTTTGATCATCGTTTGCCGTCATGTGTCCTATGGCCTACCACATCATGGAAGCAGCATGGAATTGTGGACAAAATCGTATCCAACGACAACAACATATTCTAAATATTGAGTCTAAATCTCTCAAATGGTGGTCCGTGGCTCAAATGCCGAATAAATAATGCACCTTGATATGAAAAGTGTTGAAAACCACTGACATAGACTAATGTAATTGTAATAGCCGTGATGTACAGGGTTATGCGTATCTAGTTGACTGACCTTTGCCTATTATTGTCTAAAAGATAGTCGCCAAGGTAAGAAGCGTGGCTACTTACCTTGACATGACGAAAAGAGGAACTCGTAGCCAACTTTGAGATCATATATCAGCGACAAAATGCTTGCTGGCAGCGAGTATACATTTTCACCACATGATGTCGCTAGTTTACTGTAGGCTAAGTGAAGACTATTTTATAAGTCATCTCAAAATTATTCAAGGGTGAAAATCCTTTCAAAAAATAATAATGAGATGACTGAATAGAAATTCACCTCGACGTGTATGAGACAGAGACAGAGACAGACACAGACACAGACGCACAGAGAGAGAGAGAGAGAGAGAGAGAGAGACAGACAGACAGAGAGAGAGACAGAGAGAGAGAGAGAGAGAGGAGAGAGAGAGAGAGAGAGATTAACCAAGCAAGTGAATATTTTCCATGAACTTTCATTTTTTCACATGGTGGAGCAATTATTTCTGAACATATGATTTAATCCGTTTTAATTTTTTTCATGAACATTACTACTGGACGGCCATGAGGGGATTTGCTCAGAGGGATTTTCTAAAATAATTATAATTTTTCTATTATTACAGTAGCCAAAATAGAATTAAGCCAGGGCTTGCACCTTCACTGGCACCCTCTGTGCCTATCCTATGCCTGTGGATAAAATGTCAGACACAGAATTTAGACCATATTTTATGGAGATTTTAAATATCCAGCCCATTTAGTCTCACAACTTATGTAAAAACGAAGGTCTTCATGCGACGCGAGAGTTCCATCTCCAACTCGGTACTCCTGAATCGTTGTGCTCCACACCCTCTTGTCCAGCATCAGGCACTGTGTCGACGTAGGTGGTGCGCCTCTTTCCCTTCCTAGCTATACCTTAGGGTTGGCTCCCACAGTGTCTGTTTGCTTGCCACCAGTTCCGGGTGCCAAGCCTCTCTCTCTGACCTTGTCTGTGACCCACACGCTGTGTAGACACCATCCAGCACCTTTTCCTGTACTGCAGTGAGCGTACATGTCTCGGAGTCGGCCCCATACCGCAGTACTGACTCCACTGTAGCTACGAACAGCCGCCTCTTGAGGTCATCTCCCATGTCAGATTTTCACATTGTCCTCATCCCGTGCAGGGCATTCCAGGCAAGTTCTCTCCGGACCTTCAGATCCTGTTCCGTGGAAGCAGTCCAGGGCCAGGCACCGAGATATTTGTGCCAAGGTCTTCAAATAGGCCTACGGTTTTCAAACCTGGGACATTCTTCAATCCAGAATCAACAACAATGTGTTCCCATTGAACCTGCCTGTATTAATATTATCTTGCCGGAGATTGGAGAAGCTGAGGTTAATGCTCCAAACGTTTGCTTGTAATGGCCTTCAAACATTTGTCTATTTCTTACCCAAAAAAAAACATATAGTAACATTCTATCATAGAATGTTACTGTATGTTGTTTTTATCATCCCCAAAATAAATAGGATGGAATCGCATGTTGAGGGGCCTCCATAGATAGACCGCAACTTGGCTGCACCCACAAATGACACAGCCCTGGGTAAGCAACCCGGCCTGGCGGAGATCTGAGCTCACTTTTCAACTGGAAAAAAAAACTGTGATATTATCAAACATAACTATTAAACATATCAGACCGTCTATATATCCCATAATGAAAATGCATGCATTTAATTCAGTCTGACCAGAAGATAAAACATCCATACTGGCAATAAAAATGAAGGGGGGAATATCGAAAGCATAGGCAATTAGGCATGGATCCCCCCTATCCCCTCAGCAAATCAAGCCCTGAATTTAATAAATAATCAGGGGAGAGAGAGAGTGGGAGAGAGAGAGAGAGAGAGAGAGAGAGAGAGAGAGAGAGAGAGAGAGAGAGAGAGAGAGAGAGAGAGAGAGAGAGAGAGAGAGAGAGAGAGAGAGAGAGAGAGAGAGACTGAGACCTGTGGGTCTCTTCAATTTACAACTCATATTCCAGTTGATCTGCCATGGTTTCTACACTGTAAAAACCTCAGTGTTAATTTATGATGGGCCCATTTGGTTCAATTAGGATTTGACTATATGCTCTACTGCTCTGCTCTGCTCCATTTCATTTATCCAAGTATCCTAATCTGACGTTTTGGAGAAGACCCATTTCCTGTACAGAATCGGAATCATCTTTATTGTCATTTTTGTGTGCAAGCTCCATCGTTGGGGGGGGATCAAAAAAGAGATAACAAGTAGGGGTGTAACAATACAGTAATTGTATCGATGAATCGATTTTAAACAGCAACATATCGTTTGACTTTGTATCGTATTGTATCGTTTTGCAATGCAAATAAACGATTGTATCGATACTAAGTACTAAGCAATTATGAGAAGAAGAAAAAGAAAGAGGGGTTTAATTACTTTTCCATTCCATGTTGCTACACTTGGTCTATCGATAAATGTGTGTCATCTGTGTTAATGTCAAGGTGTCAGTTTGTCCATATGTGTTCAAATATTACAATGTCCATGTATTTGCCAGTGAATCCCTGTGTTTACTTATTTATATCCATAATAATAATATTTTCCCTTAAAAAACCTGCACTATCCACATGTTTTACACAGATTTATTTATTTTGCTAAATAGTTACTGAATAGATTTGAGATCATTGAATCGTATCGTATCGCCATGAATGAACCAATATCGTCCATGTATCGTATCGTCAACCATGTATCGTGATGCGTATCGTATCGCTGTTAAAATGTATCGTTACACCCCTAATAACAAGGTATCTACATATTTACACATAGCAAATCCATCCAAACATTATGTAGGCCTACATGAGGTTTAGAAATAAGGTACATGAGCATAGCAGCTGTTCAATACTGTTCAATCATGACATAGACATTACCTGTACCTTTGAAACATAAGCCACAATGTGTGCTCCGTAGCAGTTCTATGTTTTATCACGGCCATTTTTCTGTACTATTATTCATCGTGACTTTTAATAAGGAACACCAGCCATGTGGTTTCTCTTAGCCTTAACCCCCTCCATTATCTGCTCACTGTATCTACCTTGAGGTCTCCTCTGTTACCTTGCCTTCAGTCTCCCTCTGGATGCACTGCTAAGAGGCTCTTCTCGCCAACCTTCTCCTTTCTTCTCTAGAAGCTTAGATTTGGGTGAAATGAATTGCACTCCTCTCTCTGCTCCTTCTTGGCCAGCATGCATGCAATGCTCACATTTTCCCCTTTTCATTCATTTTTCCCTCTCTCTCTCCCCAGATTTCTGGCACAGGAAGGGACCTTGTATTTTCCAGGGGAGCCCAGCTGGCTGTACAGCAGACCCAGGCCTCCCATTTCCCCCTGTGGTCCTTCTCCCACACTGCTGCAGTTACGGCACAGGGAAATATACACACAGAAGCACAAAAGTGGAATAGAATATAGATGTCACCCCCCCCCCCCCCGCCCAACTCATTTGAAAAATAATAAGAAAAAAAGAATACTAATTTGAAAAAATAGAACTGTTAATTCCCTGAAGTGCTAAAAGTGTCATCTTTTGTCAATGGTATCTAATCCATCCACAAATCTAACTTTTATGTGAATTCTATGCACTAGTTCTATAAAGGTTGTGTTCAGTGAATAGAGCAGCACGCATCTTATTTTAAGATGCTCATAATGTGCTCGGTGCTCAGTGGATTAAAAAGCAAACGTTTCAGTCCTCCCAGGACCTTCGTCAGTGCTATCACTGACCTTCGTCAGTGCTATCACTGTATATGCAGGGGGCACGCACACACACACACACACGCATGCACGCACGCACGCACGCACGCACCACACACACACACACACACACACACACACACACACACACACACACACACACACACACACACACACACACACACACACACATATTACAGATGTAATTGTGTACAATTGCTATCATGTGCACAACACAAACATTTAATAAGTGCAATAATGTGTCACCATCATGATCAGAGCCTCACGTCTAGCCTGTCATGATGTTGCTATGGATACTGTATATGCAGGGGATTTGCATGACATGATTAGAATGACATACAACGCCTTCATAGTCCGTTGGGATTGAGAGACTGTAAGCGATCCTAAGTGATTTAGTAACTTGTCAGACCACATACATTTGGCTCCAGAGAAACACTGTTAATGTGTCATTTCTGAAAACATGTTGATCTTTAGGGAATTTCTATCATTACATTAAGCTAATATTGAGCAAGTGCTGAGTTAGTGGATTTAAATGATGGGTGCTGAACCAGCTGATGTTTTCAATCCACACATGCATGTTGTAATAGGCCTATATGTTGTCTGCAACTCCATAAGATAATACATAACTTTCCCCCAGTCTAAATATAGCTACTTAAAGATAACATGGCAGTGTTATAAAATGTCCTGGCATAAATACTCTTACTCAGCTTAATTTGGCAGAAACACATATCAACCCTTGGTGATGAGATGGGTGGTCTCTCTCTCTCTGATGGGGACGGTGGGCTCTACAGAATGTCAAACTGTGTATGTTTGTGTAATTCTATCTCGCATAAACACAGGGCATACAGACAAAACTAGACTTTTCCTCTTCATCATTGTAGCAAACTAATAACGGTGGCGTGTAGTCATCCACATAGCTTTCGAATCCATGTTACATTTTCAGGGCTAGAATGACATACTTTCACCCTGAAACAAGGCCACAGACTGTTTCCCCAACAGAAGCCCTGTCAGCCCGGTCCCCTTGTGGCACACCTCAGGTACTGAAGGTTTGTTTACTTCTCCATGTAGCCATTATTCAACAGCTGGGACAAACTCTACCCTCGACCGTAAATCTATAAAGACTGGGATGACTTATGAGGTCGCAGGGAGCGACACGGTGCCAAAAGCGGTATGTGTGTGTGTAAATATATAAATATATAAATCCATCATCAGGGTCAGTGGTGGTGCTGGGGATGGCTGGTAGCCAGACACCAGGGGTGCTTCTCTCTCTCTCTCTCTCTCTCTCTCTCTCTCTCTCTCTCTCTCTCTCTCTCCCTCTCTCCCTTTCCCTCTCTCCCCCCTCTCCCCCTCCCTCTCTCTCTCCAGGCTGCCTGGAAGAAGTGCAGCATTGTCCAGTCAGACCCCGACAGCCAGGCCTCTGAATACACTGCTACTGTCCAAGGTAACAGTCACATGCCCAGATAGCAGTCAGAGAGCAGCATAGATACCTCCTCATATACTTACTGTTTAGGGACCATCTCCAATAAAGCCATCAGGCTCTTAGGCGCCACAGCACGTTGTTACTAATGAGGAAGACTTCTAGAGGAAACCGACAAAAAACATCAACAAAATATCACAGAGGATAGAAACACAAAAAAAGCCCTAAGGCTTATTTCCATTGCGGCCCTCTAAAAACACAGAGCTAGACTGTAGTATGGAGATGAGACTAGAGACTACACTGTAGATCACACTGTTTTATGCTGTGTTGATCCCAGCTAAGAGTGTCCTCTAGTCTACACTAGTGGTTCTCACGGTGCAGGCTCAAAGGACCCCCAGGTGTCCTTGAGGAGGTTCCAGGGGGTCCACAGCAAAAACGGTTTAACAACTTCAGCCCTATTTTTTTAACTTTCCAAAATTGTATTATTATCATCTATTTCCTTTTCGCCTATAATGACATGCTCCAAAATATGGACACCAGGTTTTAAAGTGGTGAATTTCACCACTTTAACTACCAGTTAGAAGTTAATTCAATTAGAGCAGTGGTTTTCAACCTTTTTCATATCAAGGTCCATTATTTATCCGGCATTTGAGCCACGGACCACCATTTGAGGAGATTTAGCCTCTCAGAGCCAAAACTTGGAAGATTTTGTCAAAAATAACAATTATTCTACATTCTCTAATTGTGTACACTTCTTAGGTAATGCAGATGTTTAACAATAATTTAATTCTTGAGAGCGTAAAATGAAACCAAACCATTTTACACTCTCAAGAGTTAAAGATCTATAAGGGTCCATTTGGTTACCAACTCTCCATCATTTAGCTGGGGACCACCTGTAAACTCCTCAAGGACCACTGGGGGTCTCCGGACCACTGGTTGAGAACCACTGAATTAGAGAATGTATAAGAAATATTCAGATCATTGGTTTCACTCCCCCCGCCTACCTATCTAATCTAACAACAACAAAAATCCTCTTTTGGGGGACCCTAGCACAAAATCTTTTCATATGGGGGTCTGTGGCCTAATCTGCATCAATTTGGGGGACCTTAACAGGAAAATGTTATAGAACCACTGCATTAGAGACTGGAGGTAAAGCAGCTCTCGTCAGACACTTCACTTTAGCCAACAATTTCTTATACGCTATAACGTATATTTCCTGCTCAATTTGTGACTTCCTCCTCATCTCCCCCACTAAACGCCTCTTTGCAAACAGCCCTGGAGACGTCATTGTAGAGCTGATTTGTTGGTTTTGAAGTGCGCTCTGTTAAAATGGGTGTTGTTGTGAAAACCTTACTGTACAGAAGAGACAGGATGTTGTTCCACAAGTATACATTCTCTGGTCCAATTGCAAAGTAAACAGTTGAAATGGCTGCTGTAACTATGGAAAATTTGGAGGCAGTCCATATAATGTCTATTTTGAAGGATGACACTCCCTCACAATAAACATGTATAATTTTATCTATAACTGCCTGGGTGGACACCTCCCACTGAGGTTTGGACATTTGGAGCCATCAGTTTTACAGTTTGACAGGCGAAGCTAAGGCAACCATCTTCACATTTTGTGGTCATTTGGTGGTGAAATTTGTCAAACTGCTTGCAAAGGATGACGTAAATGTTTTATACCAAATATACCGTACCTATATAACATCTCAAAGACTTCACACTCAATGCAACAGACCATCGGATTTGAGTCTTGGCGTTCTAAATGTGAAATATGAAATTCATGCAATTATTCCCAGTTAAAGAGTGCGGTACTCATTGTGTTAAGAATCTGCATTAATGAGGGATGTTTCTCACTGCAGAAAGAGTAGTGTTGTCCATGTAGGCAGTCAGCAGGGAGACAAGAAGCCGTCTATAATAAGAGGAGAAAAACAACAGTGACTGGCGGCTCATTTTCTGCAGGCATTTTAATTGCTAGAAGACATTGCCAAGCTAAAAATGTCTGCATTGGCCTTCAGCATGGGAGAGTACAAAATGACTCACTGTCTATGACACCTAGTACAGTCCTGACATTTATCATGAATCAAAAACATAATCTGCTTTTCAGCAGAAAATCAAGACTATATTGACATTTATGTTTAATGTTAAATGCCTTTAAGGCTTATACTCCTGATAACTGATACTCCTCTTCAGACAAACTTGGGAAATGGCAAGGGTATAAGCACGATACATGAGCCAAAGACAGTTGTGATTGATGAAATGTGTTGTGTGGAGGGTCTCAAACTCTCAAATTAATAAGAAAACCTCTTACAGTACTTGGATACCCCAATTTCAACAAAGAAGAAACAAAAGAAAGTTTGCAGACATCTGCAACTCTTGTGACTGTACAAAGTCTCATCAATATACTGCTTCCTTTGCCTTTGGTTTATTGATCAAAATACTTCCTACTGTATGACCACAACTGGCAAGATACTCAGGCTCCAGTGTTGTTAGCGTGTGTTCACAGTAGCCTATATGTGTATGCGTGCGATTGAGTGGGTATGTAAGTAGGCCTATGTGGGTATGGGTGTAGTTCTCACGACTTTCTCTGAAGCAGTTTTCCTCTTTAAGCGGAGGAATCAGCGACGTAAGCCAAGATCCGGCCCTAAGGAAGCCGCAAAATAACAAGTTACACCAAGGCGAAGAGAAACAATGCGGGTCAGCCATCTATCTGACATTCATTCTCCTCCAGTGTTTTCGGCTCAGGCATTCCAGTCTGGGACCGCACAAACCATCACCTACTGGGGGGGACCGACCAAACTGGGTCATCCTGAACGGTCCCAGTGAACTGAATCTGTCTCTCACAGCATGAAAACACAGGCAAATGATTCTATTCTGTCTTGCTTTACTGCTTCCACTGCTGAGGTTTTCTGAAACCGCTCATTTCATTTCAGGGGCCACTTTTCACCAGGCTCGAGGTCATTCACAGAATTCCAACCTCTGTTCCAGAACCATTCATGATTTCTGATGGTTTCTAAGGAATGATGTATTTGCTGTTAGTGTAGTCGAGTGGTTACCGTACTTGTCATCAGACTTACAAGATTTCACATTCTCAAGTTTATTTGAGAAATGCAATAGCCACACACCCTTGTAAGCTACAACAGTGTGGAAGAGAACTTTATGAAGTACAAATGAAAAGTACAAGTAAAAAAACAAACATTGCTCATCAGTCTAAAGTAAACCATTATAATACTGATACTGTATAACTATAAAATGTAATTAACAATCTAAATTATGTATATGTGATGCAAGCCTTAGTTGAACAAATAATGCAAAAATAACAGGGCATAGTGGCTATGGCAGTCACAATGAAATAAAGGAAGAAAGGAACCGTAAACAGACTAGGCTCATGCTAACATGTGCCTGTTCACTTTGATTTGGCTCATAGTACTCTAACAATGTTTTCCAGTGTGCCAGGTCATTTGCTTTACATATCGTTGCTGTCAGGTGGATCCCTTGTACGTCCATATTTAAACTTTTTTATGTTTTTCTTTCAGAAATTAACGCCCTACTATGCTACCACAAACGTAGCGAAAAGCTGCTATTTTCACCATTTTAAAAAGGAACAGACAAGGTTTCCACCCAACAGCAATGTGAAAGATGGTGTCATGGGACCTTGATGCGTGATGATGGTAAATTCACAATCCCAAGGTCACTCATATCCCACTGATGTCTTGCTAACCAAGTGGCAAGATGACATTTGGAATCAATGATTTTATCCATAGATCATTATTCCCCAGCAGATGGCAGATATGCTCTGGATACACTGTAAAATCCTGGGTTTTAATTTAACTTATGAGTCGTCACTGAACAAATGGGACTCTCAGGATTTTACAGTGTATGAGATAAGAGTCCAGACAAGCAGCATCTTTCCATTCTTTTCATAACCATAGGCAGGTATGTGCTCTGATAGGCTCAGAAATGATAGTTACTATAGGGACCAACTCTCATGACAATAAGCCACATTTGCCACAGATATTTAAAAGTAATGTATAGGATCATTATATGTCTCTTGCTAAATTAAAAACATAGATGAAACTTTGTTTCTAGTGTGCTCATTTACTGTCACTTTGGAGGAGTTTTATTTCCTTTTTTTTTTAACATTGAATAACATAATGTGTCCAATTTGGGTTGTTTTGACAATACAGATTGTAATAATAAAGAAAATGAGTTTAGCACATGTGCAGGACTCTTGCAAAAAATGACTAATATTGGTTTAAATGAAAGGTGACGTAGGTTTTCAATAGAGCTGCCAATGCCACGCCTACATGTCCCCACGGGTACAGTGTTTATTTCGATATAAATACATGTGTTTATTCTGGGGGAGAGGTCCATTCTCCGGGCTGTGCTCACTGAGATGGCAGGGGGGAGCCTTGCCTAACCTCTCCCAAATCCTTGCCACTTGGTTTTAATTAGCCCTGTTGAAACTATGGATAAGTGGAGGGTTTGGGAAGAATTTTTCAAGCAGAAGAGAGATGCACAACGAATGAGCCACTCCACAGTTTGTCTTCGGTGTTATAAATCATGGGGCATTATGAAGTGTAAATGCGCTCAGACGCATACCATGTACTTGCAACATCATTATTGTGAACCGGACACGGGGCCTTTGTTACATGTTGTATTTTCCTGTAGTCTGTGACTACTGTACACTAGCTAGTAGAAGTAGGACATCGAGGTTTAAAATAGTGTAAATAATAACTCTAAAGTATATGGTTTTCACCATGTACTGTACTGTACATGTACCATATTGTATGGGATAAATGTCTGAAGGAAGCCAAACCAAAATAAGTTTTACTCTTATGTACCTGTACAAGATGTAACAATAAAGTACAACCTTGAACCTTGAACATTGAACCTTGAGAATAATTGGGGAAAAGAGAGTAACATATTCAAATCTGTTGAATTGCAGATACTATATTTAACCACTGAATGTACCATCAGATATATACTGTACAAATCACAAATCACATGTGAATCCGAAGTTACTTTCAACTATTATTGTAACTGCTAAATTGTATGTAATAACTTGCAGTTATTACAAAAAAAAACATCTTAAATGCATGTCTAAATATCGATGCAATAACTAATCTCTCTTTATTTTTAAAGTTGGTTATCATGTGCCTCTACTCAGACTCCACAAAATACTGTATTGTCTACAGCCTGTTGGGAGACAAGTTACTGCAGTAGATATACTGCATTTACTGCAGCTTTGAAACATTAATGGACACAAAGAGCAATCATTACATTTGTCATCCATAATCTAAAACGGATTAATTTGACCTTTCACAACTTAATCCCAATGAAATTAGATTTAGAAAACTGTGTTGCACAAACAGCCTTATTTGTGTTAATTACTGACTCCTACACCTAATAGTAACTAGTGCTTTTAACCTTTAAACATGGGTCTGCACATTTTGTGCTGCTGTCCCGTTACTGAACACCGGTAATTTGTACGGTTATGTTTTTAAAATGGATTTTATGTCGTTATAGGTTTATTTTATACAAAACATTTTGTGCTGCTGTCTTGGCCACGACTGCCTTGTAAAAATAGATTTTGAGTATTGAGTAGTCAATGGGACTACTCCTGGTAAAATAAGTGAAATAAAATAAAACAAAAAAATACAAAACTCCAATAAAATATCATGTACTGTAGATAGGTTCTTTATTTAAAATTCTCTGTTTTACAGACAGACAATCTATCAGATGAGTCAATGTACAAAAGTAAACACACGATTTATATTTGACACACACATAGAAGAATGGCCAGCAAAGACCAAAGGCACCGAAACACCAAGAGGAAAATGTAAAAAGATACAGAGCCACGTCACCCAGAGAAAGCCCAGCAGAGTCTAGTTACAAACAAGGAGAAGCTGGAGCAAAATCAAAGACCATGACGTTTTTACATCACCATCCACTGTTGTGTGCTGTGTAACCTGGGCCGCTGGATGGATGGTGGTTGTCGTAATACACAGGTGAGAGGATAGGGGGGCTTGCACAACCCTTTACTGAAATCCATTCCAGGTGGTTCTCATTCTCTGGAATTCAAAGCCCAAACGTCTTAACAAAATGGAGATGTCCCAAGGGACCATGTCTCACCACAGGGGCCCCCCACTCCAGTCTCCACCTCTATGGTCCCATATGCTTTCCACAGTCCCAGGTCATCTCTGGGGCCCTCACAATCACTACCAGGTGAGAATCCCTCTCACTCTTTTCTTCCTCCATCTTGTTGGGGTTTTCCCTTTTTTAATCGGGTCTGTCTGAAATGTCATCAGTCCACTGTGGGCTGTACAACAACTGTACAGGAGCCCTTATTCGCAAATTAACCCCCATCCATGCACATGGAACAGTGGAATCTTTTGAAGTGGGAAAGGAGCAGTGTTACCAGCTTGCAGCACAGAGTTTGGTGTTTGGTACGGAGCCTTTTATCGTTACAACAGTCCTTAAAAAGCCCTGCCAAGGCATCTGGTTCATGTTTAGACCTGGAATTGGATCCTTTTGTGTGGCAACTCCAAAAAGGCACTAATCTGAGAAGGCACCGGTTTAGTAATGGGCCAGAGTGCTCTGTACATGTGAAATGAAAACATACCCTACATGTAGAGTAAAAACATACATGCATATATATGTACATATATAGACTTAATTGAACATGAAACACGTCTCATGGTATTAGCAGACAGATATGGTATTAGTGGCTCGTAGTGGCAAGCAGGGGGTGATTGCACAAAACCTAAACAGCGCTGGCATGGAGAATCTTTTTCCATCCTTCCACAAGTAAATAAAGCACTTCTTGTATTTCAAATAAATTAACGCCATTATCAAAATGGCCCTCTCATTCTATAATAACAGAACACAATGTAACAAAAAACTAACTCAAAATAAAGCCAAAAAGATTGAAAGAAAAGGTAAGAATTAAAGCAAAATGTCCATGTGTTTTAAATGGCAGTGATTTTTTTACACTCTAGTAGTGGTATATCACTGTTAAAAATCTAAGACAAGCTATCCACGTCAATGTATACTACCACTCTGCAGTCCATTTCACACAGGCGAAAAACGAATCAATCAATTGTTCCGATTACTTTTGGAAAATAAGTAACGCTGGCCACAGGCTAATGACTATACCGTTCTAAATATTCAGAGCGAATCCGTCCCTGTCTGGAGATATATTGGCACTGTCGGGCAGCAGAGGTCAGACCTGATGATCTGGTGGTGTGAACATGTTTACGACTCAATACCTCCATCGTCCGATAGCAGACTAGTCAGAGCTGCTCCCATTAGTGGTCACATTTTTAGACTAATGTGGACAGATCTCGGGGGACACCTGTAGAATGAGGTGAGCAAAGTGACACAATGACTGGAATAATCAGTTGACAAAACATACGTCATAAACATTATGTCAAAATGATGACTAGAAGCATACACTGACATTAAACATTAAAATGATGTGATTTGCCTTGTCGGTCTGATACAAAAACTATGTAAGCCCGATATACACCTGAACAAACAAGTTAGCTAGCAGCTCAGCAAGTTGTCTGAAATGTCTACAAATGAGATATACTGTGAATAACATGACCATATGATTATTGGTGGCTATTGCTGGTACTAATTCAGTCTTCACTATTGGCTGTGTGGCTCCATGTTGCCTGTTATTGGCTGTCTTTTTACAACTTATGACAGATCTGTGTGATTTGCAGCTGTGTGATCCTTTCATCAACTCAGAACTTAAGCAGAAACCTGAAGGTCATCTAGTATTGGAGGGATGTCCAATACTGAGTCTCCTAGCATGATGTGGCCAGGTTAAGGTGCGCTAAAATGGGATCAACCGAGGCATTATACCTTCAACAATATTGAACCCTCTTATCGTCCTTCTGTCCTTATTATAGTGCCTTCATCACTGCCAGCTAAGTCGATTCTGTACACAAAGGCCATTAAAACGGAAACTCACGTAATAAGGATATACACTTCAGCATCAGCAATGATGCTTCAAAATCAATATACTCCTCTCTCCTTTGGGAGGAGAGGAGGTCATCATCTTTGAGAGGGAGCTCAGGCACCCGGGAATAGGGCGCAGTCCCCTCAGTCAATCCAGTGGTTTGAGGGGGTAGGTGCAGTGTAAGTGGTTGACACATCTGGAGCTGCGGGCTTGGAGGCTGTAAGCTGTCGACTGGGGCCATTAGGTTGACCCCCGGGTCAAACAGCTACATATTGTACGCTGCAGAATGAAGAATCCATATTGAGACACTAGAACAGGGTCGTCTCACGAAAGATTGTAAGTCGGCATGCTGTGGAATACAGACAGCAGACTGGGGTCACAGGTCGACCCTCTCATATAGAGCTATACATACTCTAGGAGTAACAAAATCAAGATTGAAGCCCTCTGGTTGGGCCCTCGTTACATATGGTTGGGTAAGCAGCTTGCAGCCCAAGGACCCCAGCGTAAGCCCTGTTCACACAGGCCCCGTGTTGTGATGGTGGTAGTTGTAATGGTTGTTTTGCTCTGCGTCCGCGATCTGCAGGCTGGGTTTCCTCTCCGGCTCGTCGCTCTCAGTCTCTGGGCTGGTGGCGCAGCGAGGCGGACGTTTCTTAAAGAAGTCGGACACAAAGTGAACCTATGGAGAGAGAGATGAAGGTTGGTGTTGTTCAGTTGGAGAATAATCTTTTCCCAGGGAGAAGTGCAAGGGATGTAAAGCATGCAAAGGGGCTGGGGTGGAAAGTGTGATTGCACATGTCTGGAAGGACCTGTTCATTGCACAGCTGCTCCATGCACGCATACATGTGCACACTCACACAGGCACACTCACACATACATAGATATATCCGAGTGGAACACACAGGGAGACGCAAGGCCCCTCCAGCCCCGAGAAACCATAAAATATTGTGCCCAGGAGGGTCTCAAATTGCGCACAGCAGTCTGAATGCCCAGTCTCACTTTCCAATATGAATCACACACACACACACACACACACACACACACACACACACACACACACACACACCTCGAGGAATTCCACAAGTAATTTCTGACAGCACTTCAATCAAAAAAGGGAAGTGGTCAAACAATAAAACACCCAGCTGGATGACGTGCTCCAGTGGGCCAAACAGCTGTTGCCTAGAGACCTGCCTGGTGTAGGAGGCTCCTCGTGAGCAGCAAATTACTTTTGTCTAAAATGTGGGTGTCTCAAATCTTGAGTTTAACTTGGGGGCACACCGCACTTCTATAAAGAATGTTTTTCATGAAGTCATAAAACAGAGACAACTAAGACTCAAAGTTGTGGTCTGAAATTTGAATAACATTGAACAAGATTGAAGCTAGCTCTGCAACGCACATCTCCGTTATGAATCAAACATGGACATAGAAAGCCTTCTTAGCAGGAATCATCAATGTGTCCGTTAAGGCTGGTAAACGATATTCAAGAATTATTCGAATATTGGGAACATATGTATATCTGAATATGAAAATTATTATTATAATTTTTTTTTGTATGTTTATTTGACAGGGACAATACAAAAAAACAATGTATCAAGTTATAAAAACAAACAAAAAATATGTTTTATTGGATCCGAGCAATTGTTTTTTGTATTGTCCCTGTCAAAAAAAAAAAGAAAAAGGAAAGGAAAGTTACCAGCCCTTGTGTCTGTACACGGACAGATGTGTCCGTGGCAAGACTTGGCCTTGTCCATGGCAAATGTTTGTTTTTTTGTTTTTTACATGACATTATATTGTTCTTATTTTGATCATAAGACCCAATTACTGAGTGTCAGTCTCTGGGATATCTTCAGAATGTGTATGACATTGATTTACTATGATACTAACGCACATTAGGAGTCCACTAGGACAGCGGTTCTCTAACTTTTTATTTTCAACGACCCTCATAACTCTGAGAGTGCTCAAATGGAACCAAATGCACTCGTAATGTCCACCACAAGCCAGCATGGCGACGATCCCTGCTTCTTAGTTCTATGGTTTCTGTTGATGAACTGGAAGCTCCATAACCATTGGAAGAACATATACCGTAGGACTTCCCAACTTCAAAGAGACAGCAGAACTCACGTTGAGGACAGCGATGAGTGCTCCCTGCAGCAGGCCCACCAGCACATCACTCCAGTGGTGCTTGTAATCAGAGACTCGGGTGTAACCCACGTACACCGCAAAGGCCACCAGGAAGAACTGGATTGTGGGTCGGAGGAGCCTTGCCCATTTGGCCACCAACCTTGCCTGGACGTACAGCTGGAGAGAGAGGGAGAGAAGGGAGGGAGGGAGAGTAAGATGGATGGATGGTAGTGGTTTGTAGGGAGAGAAAGGGATGAAGGGCAAGGAGAGACAGACCAGGGAAAGGAACGAGAGAGAGAGAGAGGGGAAGTCAAGGGCATAGCGAGAAAGAGCATGTTTATTTAAACATTCCTTTCTGTTTTTCACAAAGCTGTTAACACATGTCCTAAGTGGTTCTTCTGGCCTTTTAAAATGTCCTCTGACCAAACAAGGTAACATAATTCGGAGAAGAGAAGCTATTATAACTGGCATGAGCATCTATTTGCATTGGCATTTGCAGTCAAAATGTTGTCTGCTGACGAAGTGGTGAGGTAATGCAGCTTTAAAATGTGCACTTTCAATATTTTCTAGGTAAACTATGTAGCATACATTATCAGGCAGGCTCCGTTTAGGCTTCAGTCCAAAGTAACCCCAGCGATAAAAGAAGAGGCAACAACTTGCATGCACCGCCACTACGTCTAAGTAAAAAAGAAAACCAGTTGACTTACAGTAGGTACGTTTTAAAATTGTGTCTAACTGGGGAAAATGTGTTGAATATAATTTCAAACACCCCCTACTATGAACTGAAACTCCATTTTAAAAAGGAGGAAGAAGAGAAGTATGAAACTGGCAAAGGCACACAGATTCCTGGGGTTCCACAAGCTGGTTGTCAGAGGCGTGGTGGATGTTGGCACTACAGCAGAGCCCCCCTGCCATCCAGCCACTCAAACTCAGCTCTGAACACTGCAGGACGCTTGTACAGTAATACAGTAGACAGTACATAAGCTGGACATCTGTAAGCTTAGCTCCGTTTACTTCGAGCCAATAACCGAAATACAAACTACGTACAGCGCAGTATTTTACAGGCTTTTACATATTCGAGCTAGTAGTGACATTTCAGTCTCTTATTTCAACTGCTATTGCCAAACAAAGTTTAGAGGATGACAAATTGCCTTGCTTGGCCCCTTTGAAGCACACCGTCTATAGTAGGGGGTACTAAGTGAAAAATCGTTACGCGGCGGATAAAAGCATGAAATTTGATACAGATGTCCCTTGGGTCATCCTAAAACATCCTAGAAGGGGTGCCCAAAAAAATCTTAAACAGGAAGTGAGTTATGGACAAAATCCAAAATGGCCACCTAAACTGTTGACCGTTGACTCAAAAGACACCAAAATAATCTCCAAAAAGCATAAAATGTGGCACACATGTCCCTTGGGTCATCCTAAGACATCCTAGAAGGGGTGCCCCAAAAAAAATCTGAAACAGGAAGTGAGTTATTGACCAAATTGAAAATGGCCGCCTAGTGTTGTCGATTGACTCAAAAGACAACTAAAGAATCTCCAAAAAGTATAAAATGTGTCACACATGTCCCTTGGGTCATCCTAAGACATCCTAGAAGGGGTGCCCAAAAAAGTCTTCAACAGGAAGTGAGTTATTGACTAAATTGAAAATGGCCGCCTACAGTGCTGGCGATTGACTCAAAAAGCCTATAGAATCTCCAAAAAGCATACAATTTGGCACATATGTCCCTTGGGTCATCCTAACACATCCTAGAAGGGGTGCCCAAAATAATCTGAAACAGGAAGTGAGTTATTGACTAAATTGAAAATGGCCGCCTACAGTGTTGAAAGATGATGCAAGATACCTAAAGAATCTCATAAAAGCATGAAATGTGGTACAAATGTCCCTTGGGTGATCTGAACGCATCCTACAAGGGGTGCCCAAAAAGGTTTTAAACAGGAAGTGACCGCCTAAAGCAGTTGACACAAAAGAAAACATAAAGGGACGTCATAAAAGTGTATAATTTGGTACGTACATTGAGTGCTTCTTAATATATCCTAGAAGAGGTTATTTATTTGCTTGTTTATTAAACTTTTTAGGAAGGGACCATGTTGAAGAAATTCTAAATGGCTGTTTAAACAGTTGACCATGGCAGTCTGCATATTATGCAGACTCAATACGACAGGTTATGCAGTGCATAACCTGCCGTATTTTGTAGTCTACCTTCTGTTTTCATTTCTACATCACTTATTCATTTTACTTTCTGCATTATTTTTTTATTGTACTCTTTGAATCTTCTTTATTTATCTAACTCTCTGCATATTCTTATTTATTTTACTCTGCATCTTATCTTACTCTGCATATTCTTATTTTACTCTCTTATTTATTTTGCACTCTACATCTTCTTGCTTGTTTTACACTCTATCTTCTCATGTATTTTCTTCTTGATCATTACTGTTTTTTTGTGATTAGTGTTTAGTAACTACATGTATTCATGTGTGCCATTTCGCAATTACCAGCACATTGGCATAATGCTCTGCAAGGTAACCCAGCATCCCGGCATCTACACTTTCTCGAACAGAAGGGCTCAGCTTTGCAGCCACACTTGAGTTCTCTACAAACTTAAGCAGCCTCTGGCAAGAGTGTCCATAAAGGTGTCCACGAATCAGCGACTTTAATCCATCCATATTTGTCAGGAGATGGTAGAGATTGCATAGCTTTCAGGCTTCTGGACCAAATGCCAGATTGGCTGCTCGATTTGAATATTGTAGCAGTGCAGCCCGTGTGGGAGGAGTGTTTTCCATTGAGAGACTATTAAAACTTTTTTTGGCACCCCTTAGGATGCATTCAGATCACCCAAGGGACATTTGTACCAAATGTCATGCTTTTATATGAGATTATTTTTAACTTTTGCATCATCTGTCAACACTGTACACGGCCATTTTCAATTTAGTCAATAACTCACTTCCTGTTTCAGATAATTTCAGGCACCCCTTCTAGGATGTCTTAGGATGACCCAAGGGACATGTATGCCAAATTGTATGCTTTTATGAGATTCTTTAGTTGTCTTTTGAGTCAATCGACAACACTGTAGACGGTCATTTTCAATTTTGTCAATGACTCACTTCCTGTTTACGATTTTTCTGGGCACCCCTTCTGGGATGTCTTGGGATGACCCAAGGGACATGTATGCCAAATTGTATGCTTTTATGAGATTCTTTAGTTGTCTTTTGAGTCAATGGATAACACTGTAGGCGGCCATTTTCAATTTTGTCAATAACTCAGTTCCTGCTTAAGATTTTTTTGGGCACCCCTTCTAGGATGTCTTAGGATGACCAAAAGGACATGTGTGCCAAATTGTATGCTTTTATGAGATTCTTTAGTTGTCTTTTGAGTCAATCGACAACACTAGGCGGCCATTTTCAATTTAGTCCATAACTCACTTCCTGTTTCAGATTCCTTTGGGCACCCCTTCTAGGATGTCTTAGGATGACCCAAGGGACATATGTGCCAAATTTTATGCTTTTTGGAGATTCTTTTGTTGTCTTTTGAGTCAACGGTCAACAGTTTAGGTGGCCATTTTGAATTTTGTCCATAACTCACTTCCTGTTTAAGATTTTTTTGGGCACCCCTTCTAGGATGTTTTAGGATGACCCAAGGGACATCTGTATCAAATTTCATGCTTTTATCCGCCGCGTAACGATTTGGCCATTTTTTGTGCTTAGTACCCCCTACTACTAGCAGCAGCGCCTGGCCCTTCATACAGACCCAAGGCCAAGGGTAGTGAACTGGACAGACAAAGGGGGTCAGAGAACAGTCCTGGTGCTGCCTTCATCATCTCTGAGAAATTGCAGCATTTCCCTCCAGCTCATTTGTCTAAGTGTCTACATTCTTCCAACTGAACTCTTGCCTTGTCCTTATATGTCCACACTGGCACTGTCTGTGACTCTATGAAATCCCCCTCAACACAACACAACACAATCAGTCCTTTAATACTGATCTAAAAACAGAAACATGACATCAGATGATTCCGTCTGGGCTCTCATGAGACTGATTCATGATCGTGACATGTGTTCACACGGGATAGAAGGCTTTTGTTCTACTTACCGCTAGGAAGAGCATGCAGTACATTCCAAACGAAGAGTGACCGGAATAGAAGGATAACCTGGAGAACAAAAATAATAAAAACATGTTTTTAACCTTTTATTACCTCATGTTAAAGTAATACTAGGTAACTTTTTCAATAAAACTAAAGTTAAATTGTATATCTTTTGTGAGTGGCAAATGTTTCACAACACCCACACCCACACTACCGCACCGGTTTCCTGTTTGGCCAGGAACTACCACGCTAATGATCACGTCGGCCCTCGTTCTAATGACGAAACTGAAACTTAATTTTCTCCTTGTAGTTTTTTCTCCTCGCATATCACTGTTTAACGTAAACCCTTCTAACTACAACCATGGAGCTCCGTTTGACACATGGTTTTCACTGGTAGATTCAGTGAGATGTCGCCGATGTATACAGACAGTGCACAGCTCAATCTTAAGGATTTTAACAAGGTCTATGGCGACGTGAAAAAAACAAAAAAACAACAATAACACGTTGGCACTGGTGAGTACATTATGAGATTAACGTCTGGCATGGAACGTGTTAACATTCAAATACACAGTAAAAAAAAAAGAACATTAATTAATTTCTTAAAGTGTAAAAATGGACTCAGACACAGACAGGAAAATGCTCACGTCTCCTACCTGGACTCTGTGACGTCTCGAGGCCTGCCAGTGCAATTAATCTCAAGCACATAGCCCTTGCAGACCTTGGGGGCGCAAACGGCCATGAAATTGGGCCTCGGGCGGCCAATGGTAAACTTGGCCAGGTCAGTTAGCGACTGGCTGACGGCTGCCCCAAACAGGAAGGTGCCCAATACCTTGTAGAGAGCAGCTACATACTGGTTAAAGTCAGAGTTGGAGTAGATTCTCTTGCTGTAGACCAAATAGGCCTCTCCAGAGGAGACCTGAGGGAATAAAAGAGAGAAAGGAGAAGACAGAGATGATATTATTCAGACTTCCATTATTGCAGTTTGACAAGATTAAATATCCTCAAGCTAAAACCCAAAGAGAGAGGGAAACTTTAATATCCTGTGTGTCACTGGACTATTCCCTCCTAAGTAAGTTACTATTTTTTTTTTTACTTTCAGTTATATAAAACTATGTGATAGTAAACAAAGACCAGTCCACAACATTTTAGATGTTGATTTTAGAAAATAGGTTACAAGCGTGCCAACTTATTGACTGTTAAATGTGAGAGGACCTCAATGGAAATAAGTCTCGAAGTCAAACTGCTGTAACCATGTGGTTTTGCTTATCAAATAAATCAAATCAAATTAAAAAAGAAAAACTATGACAAAGAGCAGTAAGGATGAATATTTCTCCCAGGAGAGGAAAAATAGGACTTACAATGATGACAGTGCAGGAGATGGTGACAGCAGCCAGCAGGCCATGGGTGATGGTGTCTGATTTTAGGGGGTACATAATGCTCTCATCATCACAGTACACCCCTCTCTGGTACGGCCTGTATATAATGTTCATGATGATGAAGGGCAGCGCCGCTACAGTGAGAATAAAGCAAAACAAGTACAGCCTTGTTAGATGGGCTTAGATGATCAAAATGATTAGAGGAAAAAACAAGTTTTAAAAATGTAAAGAATGGGTTCTGGAGGATGCTTGATTGAGATGAACGATTAGTGTTTAACAAAATTATGATTATAAGGATTTGGCTAATTCAGGATAATGGAGTTGGACTGAAAAAACATTATTTTGCGAACGGAATCAATAAATAACAGGTCTGTTTTCTTTTCCCCTCAGTGTTTCAGACATGACATCAGTTCCTAATCTGGGAAAATGTTTCTCCAAGGTTTGCTAAATTATTTTTCCTCTGCCTGCCCCTGAACACCTTTTATTTTGAAACGCACAATGATGAACAGCCTGGAGGACCTAAACAAGCAGGGCAAACACTTGCCTGGCAGGGGTTTGCAAAAACAAATGTTGAAATAGTATTTTTACACATGCAAGCTGGCAGTGGCACATGCACAAATCACTCTCACACACACACAAACTATAACTCTTTAGGGATTTGGGGTATGGTTGTGTGCACACAAACAAGCACAAATATAGCTGCCCAACACTCCTGGACGAATAGAGAAATGTCCTTGAGTTATCCTGGGGCATTCATCCCAAAAACCCATACATACACACACGCACACACGCACACTCACTCACACACTCACACACACAGATGTGTGAAGGAAGACCACAGATCAGCCATGAGGAAGACATTAAATGTTCTATGCTACAGTTCCTGTTGATTAAGCTAAACTAATGAACACATCTCTCTGCAGACGTTACACTGCATCTGCTGTTTAAACATCTGCTGTTTAAACAGACAGAAAGAGTGTTAGAATGACCTAATTTGCTGCTAAGGGGTGGGGGTGTGCTTTACCAACAACCTGGGGCAAACTTTCATGTAGAACCAGGAGTGGAGCAGGGACCCGGGGCATCTTCATCGTATATGTGAAGTGAATTCCTCTCCCTGAAAACTACATTGACTACACCACATGGCAGGCAGACAGCCAGCCTTGGGGCCAGTATGAAAATGCCATGTGGCCGCATACTAAATGCAAGAAAAACAGTCGTGAAAAAACGACTGCGCACACTTGAAAAGTGCAGTCTCCCAAAGTATTACATTTCTGTGTAAATCAGTGGCACGAACCCCTCCCATTCTTCCAACAAATGTCTGCAGCTGACATAATCCCAGGCGGACTTCCAGGGAGACGTATTGATGAGAGGCCAGGAGTCCACTTCCATGTACTGAGACTAAATAAAAATATACATGCAGATGTTGGGGTCGGGATTCAGTTGAGGTGAACATTCTCTAAGTCTAGAACACCACCAGGGTTCTCACCCTTCTAAAATCCTGTGGCTTCCCCTGTATGAATGAAGTGGCTCTATAGATGAAATCAACAAAAGATCTTACATTTCACCTGGATTCACCTGGTTGAACAGATCATGAATAGAAATGCCTTGCACAATTTGTGAGGTACAAGGTTTGCAACAAACCACTGGCTAGTTAAACCACATCATCACTAATGGACATTACTCTAATTTTGCAGGCTGGGGATAAAACAGTTTTTTTTTTTTTTAAAGGGAATGGGACAGTGATAGAACATTGTTTAACTTTTTCATACTAAATGCACTTCTTAGTCATCATATATGCACAACATGCATATAATATGTTGCATATTTGCTGTTGTCTGGCACAGTATGTTGCCAAGGTGACATCAGATGAAGACTGACATTGTTTAGTGGCATGCCAACTGCGCACATGTTCCCTCACAGACACCAGACAAAGAGCTGTATTGACTCATTGGAGCTGTCCAAGGACAGGAAAGAAGATGCTTTGTTTTAGGGAGAGAATAAACAATGGTCTTCGACAGGATAAGACACATATCATTGTACGGCGAGTCCAAGATACCTAACCTTGGAGGAGTTGGACAAAAGAAGAGACAAACAAGGAAGAGGAAAAACTAAAATAGAGTTGCTGGGTTCATTCAAGATAAGATGAGCCACAACTCAACCTCAACTCAACATTGAATTTTGATTTTGTTTTTTCAAATAAAAAATATTTTTATAAAACGGATATTCCCAATCCTTGATTCTGATTGACTGGTTTCCTTTTAGTAGACGTGATGAAACAAAGACACTATAATCTACTCCTTAGATCAGCTTATATCAATCACAGGTGCGTTATTTGTTTCTACAGTGATCCAGGGTATGTGTAGCTGAACGAGGGAAGGGGAGCGCTTGCTTTCTTTACAAGCCCCGGCCATGCAGGGCTTTTAAGCACCGCCTGTGTAGGACGGCGAGTGACTGAGGGGCTTCGGGCAGGGCTTGTAAGGAAAACAAGCGCTCCCTATCCCTCGCAAACCATCTTTGCTGGATTCTCGGCTGCTGAACATTGATTGCAGAGGAGCAATCCAAATATTTGATAATTCTTCATCCTATTTCATGAATTTGAATATGATGGAAAAGTATGTCCAACATGAGAAAGTAACAGGGTGATTTCCAATAAACATCACCCTGCTGAAGGCCCTGTGCCAAACAGCCAACGTTTTCAGTTCAGTTTGAGTTTAACTCATTCAGTGCCAAAAATATTTCTGGCTATATCACCCCTGTGCCAAGGCCAAAAATACATTGTAAAAAAAAAGTGCTTTGGAGCCGAGATACAGCCTTTTCAGTTAAAAAGTTAAACAAGAAGTGAATGGAGCAGCAAATCTTCAAATCATCATATCTTGGGTTCTGAACCTTTTTTTTCAAAAAAAAAAAAAAAAAAGTTTTTTTTTCCATGACGTCTCAGACGTCATTGGCACTCTGGGCTTATGAAAAACGTGACGTCTGCGACGTCATTGGCACTCAATGAGTTAAGGAAGATTAAAATCAGGACACAAGCAATTTGTCATCTCTCACAATCACAAAACACTTTTTTTGTGGCATTCTCAGAGGTGCCAAGTAAATTCAGATGGCTGCAACAATACCAATGTCTACATCTCTACATAAACAAGTTAACGGTTATCTGAGGACGACCATGAGTGATGATAGAAACACGTACATTTCATGCTAATGTCTGGAATATTCTTGGTGTTATTTTTTTTTTTTTTTACCAACAAGAGGGTTTAGCCACTACGGAATGTTTGTCTTGGAGAATTCTAGTTGAATGATGATGCAGTTTGTCTTATGACACTGTTTTACCTTTTCTATCAATAGCCTACGTCGGAAATTAGTGTTTCCTGGCCATTGATGTTGATGCTTTCAGGTAACCTTGCCACACCTTAGCTTTTGCTGAATTGACGCCACTGGCCCAGTTCCTAAAGATGTCTGTCAGCTGGAGATTACAGGACAGTAAAATACAGTATATAAACCACTTTTTCCGTCCCTAAAAAAAGTCTGCGAATGAATAGATGTAACACAAATGTGTTGTCAGTAAAGGGGAGAAAATGTTGGAATAGCTACCACTTGCAATAACGTAAGAGTGTCCTACATATCACACTTTGAAGACCTACAGTATCTGCACGTTTAATTTGATATGATCTTGGATCTTGTATTTTGTTCAACTTCTGTATTTGTATGTTTGTATTTGTATATTGTCTCTTGTAATGTTTCTGTGTCTGTTACTTGCCTAAGGACAACGGATGTAATTTAGAATTTTTGCTAAACATTGGCATGCTTACATCTTACATTTCTATACTGATGTTCATGAACGTGCTCTATCCCTATCATACATAAACAAATACATCCACATATGAACTAAAACATATCTGACATATACAGTATATTTGTCTTGTGCATTTAAAGGCCAGTTGATTATAGTTGCTATGTCCCTGTAGGTGCGAGGATCTGCAGACAGCGGACGCGACAACGTGGTTGTTGATCATACTATAATTTGTGTTGCAGACACGCACATATTCAAGAGCAAGAGCAACACAGGCTGTACTCAATACGATATTATGCTGCTATGCGGATGCGGTTACGGTTACGTGCACAAGTATATTTTGGTGGACAAGTATAATTTGGCCTTAACCCATCCTGCCTATTAGGAGCAGTGGGCAGCTACTGAACAGTACCTGGGGGGGAGCAGTTAGGGGTTCAGTGTCTTGCGCAAGGACACTTCGTTGTGTCGGGAGAGGCCAGATCCTTCCGATTCCCTGGCAAACATGTACATTTACCTCCTAAGCCCCTGTTGCCTCATTAAGGAGAGTTGGAAAATGAAAATGTCTCAAAATACAAATTGTTGAGACATTGTGGGACAAATATACGACCGTATATTGGACCGCAAGACCGTACAATTAATACAAACTTTGTAGTCTGTACATCATAGAAGCACATCATAATCCACTTAATTTTGATTATTTAAGACATTTTAAGACATTTGTTAGCCAAAGAAATCTGATTTCTTTGATGATGGAAGTGTGGCTGAATCACAGAGGTGGGAATTATGAAAGACTGTTAGTTATCTCTGTGTGAACAGCAGAAGCTGGGCGCCACCTGTTACACCGAAGGCAGGCAGCTTCCCACTGGCTGCCAGTGCCACCAAACACAGAAGCCTGCTAGAACATTGTTTACACATGCAGCTACCTACTGGCCTTGACAGGCGGTGTTAAACTGGAAGAACAAAGCCTCATATTCCAACCATTTCCCTTGGTGGCACCATGAGTGCCACCAAATCCTGTCCATGATGGGCCTTACGACAATACAGGGGTTCTCCAGCTCAGCTAACATCCTGTCCGTGGGGACTCCAGGGACTGTAAGGAGACAGCGGGACAGAGGTGGCTTGAGGTAGATGGCTGCATCCTGCCTCCAGCTGGAAAGGACACAGTCAAGAAACAACCATTTTCCTGTCCCATCCCCTGTAGCTGGACTTGAATCAAACAGAGACATCGGATATGCAAGGGTTTCTATTCTGGATTTATTGTGATTGCCGCTACTCCAGCATAAACTCAGATGTTCCATTACTGATAATGTCAGCTTAAGGATCCCCGTCTGTCCTTTCTTTGTTTCAAAAGATGTCTGACCACAGTGAAACAAACAATATTATCTCAGTGAAAAACAATACTGTAAAAAGGACAGATAAGACTACAATAATGAACTATTGAACTTTCAGTGAACGTGTTTATCCAGAGACTGTGCCATTGCCAAGTCTCTTCAAAAATTATTTCAATATGGAACGTGATTGAAATTTACACAAGCTGTCAAACACCCCGAAACATTATTTGAAAGCATAACATTATCTGGGAGTTTACATTGCTGGACATTTAAAATGAAAACAAACTGTGTCCTTGAAGGGCTACTGTGTTGATTGCCGTCATTACTGAGAGGGACATGGTGACATGAAGTGTATTACGTCACAAGCCTTACATGGAACGGAATGTTCACATTTAGTAAAATGTTGACAATGCAAGCAAATGCATTGGAAATGCGGGCAAAAGTTTTGGTTTCAGCCCCTACCCCTATAGTACCTCAATGTATATCCGGTTTGTTTAGCAAATGCATATAACTACATAGGAATATATATATATACACAGCAATTATTTTCAGTTTCAGAGCTGGTCTGGTCAAAATCAAGGAAATGTTTATTTGCTTAATATGGCAAGTGTTGAAAGTCACTATAAAAATGGCAGGAGTGTAATTAATTCCACATAGGAGTCACAGAGTAACTCCCAATATTTTATGAAGCATTTAACACTTGCCAGGGCTGGACCATTAATCACAGTGGACTGGTAGAAAACCATAGGGCTTCAAAGAAGAGGGTTAGCACCTACCTACACAGAAAATCAGCAGTGTTCATTTAACTCCAAGATCGTGCAAACTGAGGTAAATCAACAGTGAAGATTATTATGTGTAATGAAAATGTGAATTTCTTTCAATAAAATCCCATAACTTAAACATTGGGGATACAGGAAAATACTAGTTTTTGTATATCCTTTACATACATTTATTTTTGATATTTCAGAAGTTAATTACATGACTGACTGCATTCATAATTACATTCATCCAGATTATAAACGTACTACACCGATATTCCCCATACCAATTCTATTAGATTAAACCAAATGAGAATGTTATGCTTGGAGAGCTATGCCAGTTTGCTACAGTTCAACCTTCTACAAATTTGCTAAATCTCAGTGTGAGTGAGTGAAACCTGTCCTTCGCTCATCTCGAGAACCGCCCAACCGATCGACTACAAACTTGTGTGTGCATATCGCCGAGGACCAGAGGAAGTGCGGTGCCCGGTGTGTCAAGTCAATTGGATCGGCGGTTGTCCAGAACCGCCAATCTGACCGTATATACACATTCAGAGATTCAGTTGTCCAAAACTGTCTACCCATATGGGCATATACTGTACTTATGACATCAGGGATCCCCATATATGGGCATAAAAGGGTGCCCATACCGGGTAGGGCATGAATTCCCAACCTGCATCGTTCCCGACCTGCATCGTTCTGGAGTAGGCTGGGTGGTGCACATTAGTTTACTAAAAATCACGGCACCTGGCCTCAAATAACCCCTTTCCTAGCTCGTAAGAACTGTGCACATCCATAATGAAGCATTGATTCAACAAACACATGAGATGACCATGTCAAAACAAATCAAACAAGTTTGGATCAAAATAATATTGGTTCGCAGATGAAGTTGCCCAAAAAGTCTGGGCTGCTGTCCTAGGCAGAATGAATAGTACGCCCTGAAGTGTGTTTGTGTGTGTGTGTGTGTCACGAACATTACCACTGCAAAAGAATATCTGAGAGACTAACCAGCATCTCTCTCTTGAAAAACAGACAGACTGACAGACACAAACACATGCACGTACTCCTTGCGGACAGAAATAGCACCATGGAGAGACAAAATAGGTCTTGAGGATACCACGAGACAATCCCACAGCCCAAATTGAACCGGTTCCAAAACTGCCTCTGCTTAAAAGACAGAGCCAAGTTCTTTGCCTTGAACTCCAAAAACCCCATGTCCTTGTGTATAGCTCTCTTGTGGAGAAAAAGCTAAGTATTACACAGGAAGGGAGGGCAGAGAGAGAGGGGGGGGGGGTGTTGCCTGGCGGTTCTGGGCCCACCCGTCTTCCAGACACCTGCCTCTACAGCAGAAGGAAACACTGCCCCGTTTGGAATGCAGCCAGGAAGCAAATCTCCGACCGCCAGTCACAGATCTCCTGCCTGAGCCCCTAATGGGAGACCTGTTTGAAGTTGCAGGATGCAGATCTCATATTTCCTGTCTCAGACTAAAGAAGGCCGCATTTCAGAGGCTTTCCCCCCCATTTTGGAACATTTAATGCCTCTTATGTGAGCTGCCCACAAATTCACATCCATTCACTACGGCACCTAGGTGTCTACCTTCAGCTGAATGAGCATTAGAGTAGAGGTCAGTAGAGAGACAGAGAGGTAAGTACATGATCATTACGTCAAAAGGGTCTCAGAATTCTGAACAGAGTCAGTGCCAGTCAGAAGAGGATAATACGTGGTACATATCTATCAATTAATCAATACAACGCCTGCCAAAAATCTGTCTTCTGCGGGGATTGGGGAAAGAATGAGCTTCATGTCCTGTACAAAGTAATTAATTCCCCCTTCTCTGGCACTTCCTTTTCTGTCAATCCGCAGTTCCTACATCCTCCCACGCACTTCTTTGGCTGTTGTAAATATAGAGGCCTCAATTGAGACACTGCTTTATTTAGCAGCCAGGCAGATGTGCAATTACTGAATGATTTGGAACAGAGTCTCACTATCGGGCTGAGCCTCATACTTGTCTCGTCCTCTTTTCCTACAGCATGTCTCAGCTTTCCTTCGTCTTTGTTTTCGCTCATCTGGGTGGCTGGACTTCTTTAAATGGTCTCACAGTTACTTAGCTTAGTTCCAATGCCATAACCTAAAGCACCCATGAAACCACCCCTAGACAGTTGACTACAATTCACAATTTTAAGAAATCATACACCCTGGGATTTCATCATGCATATTATTTCTTGGAGGTCGTCTGGTCTTGCAACGGGTATGCTTTTGTATGTATTTGTGGTGCAAGATGTAGGTGAAAAGTGACCGACTAACTGTAATAGAGCGTGAGAGAGGAGAATATTCTCATGAATTGCTTGCTCTAGACAGCGAAAATTATTTTTTATATGTCTTGGCATCATTCTTTATGGTACCAGGGGGTCCCCAGCAAAATTTGTTAATATAGTGTCACAATCATTTTAACCACTTTAACCATGTGTTATACTTTGGCTATTCAAAAACAGCAGATCTACAAGCTCATAGCACGGCACGAAGTGACGCGCTATGAGCTTGTGTGTATCTGCTATTTTTGAAGAATATATATATATTTTTGTTTGAATATTCATTTTAAAAAGCGAATTTCTTTTAAACACAAATCTTTGCTTCTGGGTGTCCCTGGCACAAAACATTTTCAGATGGGGGTCCGAGGCCAAATACAAACCAAACTGGGGGTCCTTGACTCGAAAAAGTTTGAGAACTGCCTTAGGGTAATCCTTATGTCTCTCTAATGTTGGCATTGCGGCAGGAAGCCTGCAGTGCCCCATTGACGTTATTACTGACATTAACAGATTGCATCAAGTGTTGTAAACACACAACTAAACCCTCTCATTCCTTCTCTGTCTCACCCCTGGACAAGCCGGACTGACTAATGTGGAAGGTATGTGCTGACAACCTCAGTCAGCAGCGTTGGTCTCTGGAATTCTAATTCACATGAGGAACGCCCAACCTCCCCAGTCACACCAAATCCTGCCCTTGCTGCCTATTCTTGATGTTTAATCCCGCTGGCTCGCTCCCGCCGTCGTATACGCATGCTGAGCACCAAGCAGGGTAGAAGTAAAGAGGGCGTGTGGGAGGGATGGAGGGTGGGCAGCTAAATCTGGTTGGGCAATCAAACAGTCTGGTTTTGGGGAGATCAAAGAAAACGGGCCACACAGGTTTAGGGCCTAAAGAAAACACGTATATAGTGGGAGCAAAAAATAGCCTGCATGTATACGCAACAAATTACATTGGTTTCAAGGTTCTCTAAAACCCATTAAGATTTGGTAATTATAATAGCCTTAATACACACGCACTGTAATACTTGAAAGAGGGAAATATGTTGGCCTTCACGTGTGCTTGTACGTGTGCTTGTTGAAAGGGCTCCAGTTTCCATGACAGAGCTCTCTTGGGGACAACAATTCCCATCAGTGTCATCAATGCATTTCTCTGAGAACCCAGCACAATCCGTCTTCCCAACACAGACACATGAGAGCTCTAACTCCCTGGAGACACTGAAGCATGTATTACTCGAATCTGTGGGCCAGATAAGGTCAAGGAAGTAACATGGTGATATTTCGATTAAGCCAAAATGCAACAAGATGAAAAAATTATATGCTGAAAGAGTGTGGGAGGGTATTGACCTCCATAGTCAGACTAAAATCTATAAATCAGTAATGTGACAAAAAATGTAAAACTGATTTATTTGTGGCAGTCATGAGTGAAAAGATAAAACCATGGAACGGTTTGTCATAATACATTGCCAACACCAAAATCATGTGCAATATTTTATAATTTGGAGAACAGCTGCTGGGTCCTAGTGTTCTGTGAGTTCCCAGTGCTTGATGGGTAGCATGTTGTGCAAAGTTACCCCCACAAGCAGTGATGGTAAAAGTACTCACATTTTTTTTAAAGTATCAATACTGCTATGTAGAAATACTCTGTTACAAGTAAAAGTATTTGTATCAAAATGTACTTAAAGTACCAAAAGTAGAAAGTACTCATTATGCAGAATGTCCCATTTCACAAGTTTTCAAATGCATAAAATGTATGGCTCACAATGCGTCACATCGCAACGCATTGTGAGCTTGTAGATCGGCTATTTTCAAATGGCGGAAATGTATATAGGGCTGAAGTGGTTAATGTATGTCTTAATAATAATCAAAATCTACAAAGTAACTAGTAACTTAAGTTTTCAATATTTGCCTCTGAGATGTAGTGGAGTAGAAGTAAAAGAAAATTAAAAAAAAGTACTGAAAATTGGAAATACTCCAGTAAAGTAAAAACACCTGAAAATTGTACTTAAGTAAATGTATTTAGTTACTTTACACCACTGCCTACAAGCAAGCATGAGACGCGCACCCGCTTTTGCCACCGGGCTTGGGCAGACGGCTGTGTTGTTGAAGGACAACGGACGCGCGCTTATGAGAAACTATGAATACAACTTGCCGAAAACAGTTGCGTGCATTAGCGCTTATGAGGATAAAGGAATTCCCAGTCTAAATGTCCAGTTTGCTAATTCACAACTACTACTTTTTTTTATTTTAAATATAAACTTTCACGACAGCCTAAGTACAAATATCATTTATGAAAGGGCTACTACAGTGAAGTCGGATTTTTTACTAATAATTTATTAGGCTACTTATGACTGAATCGTTTTTTTTTTGTACTGTTGTATGTGGGGATTATCTTGCGAATGTATCTGTTATGACAGACAAATTGTATCATGAGTAAAACAGCTAGTCCTTGGGCCAGACCAGATATTGGTACCATTTCAGTGGGCAAAACCTTACCTATACTAAATTGTTTTTACTATAAACAACATAAACTAAATAGGGTAATTATAAGTAAATTTATATATGATAGCCTTTCCATAGGAGTAGCTTTTTATATTTTGGGGCCATTTTGTTATTTTCCTATATACGCAGATTTTCATTATTTTTATTTATGCCAATAGCATATTAAAAGTTATGTCATCTTGTACGACGCAGTGACTAGGGGTGTCGCCAAGTTGAAGTTACTACGATCCGGTGGGAAAGCAGGGGTCCTGCAAGGAACAAACACTAGGTTATCAGTGATATCCCATGAAAAGTGACCAGGGGTTTGTACCCCCAAAAATGCCCTTAAAAGTCACCTTTCTAGCAGTGGACGGGGTCCTGTATGTGTGCATAGAGACCTGACTTCCAGTGGTGTAAAGTAACTAATACCTCTACATGTACTCAAGTACTGTACTTAAGTACAATTTTGAGGTGCTTTTACTTTCCTGGAATATTTCCAATTTTCTATACTTTTACTTCTACTACACTACATCTCAGAGACAAATATTGTACTTTTACTCCACTACAATGTAGTCAGCCCTATTTAAACTATTTGAAAACAGCCGATCTACAAGCTCACAACACGTTGCGATGAGACGCGTTGTGAGCTTGTAGATCTGCCGTTTGAAAAATACATTTTAGACAAAACTAACTTGTGAAACGGGACATTCTGCACAATGACTACTTTTACTTTTGGTACTTTAAGTATATTTTGATGCCAATACTTTTGTACTTTTACTCAAATAAATCTTTTTTTAGCAGACTTTTACTTTTAACAGAGTGTTTCTACATTGCCAGTATACTTAATTACGAAATCTGAGTACTTTTTCCACCACTGCTGACTTCAGAATGACTCACCTTCACTATCAGCTGTCGTCATCATCATGCACAAATGATTCCTGCACACGTGAGGTGTGGAAAATATAATACTTCTCTTTATGTTCCACCACTGTGCGTGTGTGTGTGTGTGTGTGTGTGTGTGTGTGTGTGTGTGTGTGTGTGTCAAATTATGAAGGGCTTTTAACAAAACAGGTTTGTTACAAAGTAATTCACAGAGCAACAACTGACAACAACAACTGCGGTATCACACTGAGCCCATATCTGGGGGCTCGGGGCTATTTAGTCACATAATATTTTCTCCTGTGTGTATTCTCATAATCCGACCACCGGTGCTCGTTACTTTTCACATCACCTGGAGTCAGTGACACTCAATACAGCAAATCCTACTCCTTTGACTTCCCTGTAGCCTACCTACTACTACGGTACCTTCAAATATGCTGTAGACACAGGGAGAGGTTAACCTCAGTCCTTCCCATGTGCACTCGGCCAACACCCTCCATCTATTTGTGCTGAGTGTACGCTTACATAGACAGAGAATGAGAAAGAGGAGGGGAGGGATACATGAAAGAAAGAAAGAAAGAAAAAAGAACGAAAAAAGAAAGAAAGATATTTTTTACGAACCACAAACTCAAGTCTAAAACCTAGATCTGAGGAGCTTGAGAAAGACGGAGTATCCCTGATGATGAATTCCACAGGTTTCCCAGCTCCCAACAAGTAGGGTCATTAGAAATTCAAGATTCTAGACCTTATGTTAAAGAAATTAGTGAACTACGCCCTGTCTAGGTCAACTGCTCTGTATTATATTTCTTAATTAAGTACACTGCAACACAGTGAGCGTCAGCGTATATATATATATATAAAAGAAAACATAAGCCACAAGCCGTGTCAAGGTGTTCTGAATAATAATCAGGTGTTTGAGTTGTAGACTATACAATACAGCAAGGGTCAGCAATCCTAGCTCCAAAACAAACCACACTTTAATATTAGGCTGTCAGACTAATACATTAATGCTAAGTTATTATTATGGCTGAGGCAACCTCACATCAATCATTGACAAGAAAACCATTGGGTTCACTTGATTTTATTATTTGGGAGGCTGGAGTGGGGATTCAACTAGAAAGGGAGGGGAGAGTCAGTGGGTGGGATCGGGCCGTCAAGATTGGACTGACCGCCCGGTGCCCATACATACAACATACACATCTGTCATTTTAGATTTCTTTGGCTATTCAAAAATAGCAGATATACAAGCTCATAGTGCGGTACCGAGTGCAAGCGCTATGAGTTTGTAGATCTGCTATTTTTGAAAGAGATCGTGAAAATGTGTGCAGATCTTTGAATACATATTTTTTTAAAGCGAACATTTGTAACTCAAATCTTTGCTTCTGTGGGGGGGGACAAAATATTTTGATGGGGGTCCGTGGCCAAATACATATCTAAAAATATTTTCTAAATCCTAACAGTATGTTGCTATATCAGTGGTGCTCCCAACTTTTCCATGTCAAGGACCCACAAAATGATATGTATTTGGCCGCGGACCCCCATCTCAAAATACGATGTTAGAGGAACTCCAGAAGCACAGATCGGAGTTAAAAATGTTCGCTTTAGAACATGCGTTCCCGATCTTAATGGATTAAGCTTAATACATTGTAAACTTCTATGAGGCCACAGAGTGTGTGGTAGTAGTAGTCTGCATGCAGGCAGTGTTCAACTGCCTGAATCCCCACAGATTTATGTAGCCATGGAGTAAATCCCAACAGGTGGGCCTCTCTTCTCTCTCTCAACAGCCATCATCCCACCACGACAACACAAACACAAACATGACAGATGAACCTGCTGCTAAAGTTCCTTATGCAATAAGTGTCTCTGGTATCACTCGCCGAAAGTAAACGATTTTCACATTTTCACTTCGAAATGTGTTCATTTCAGCAAGCGACGTCATCATGTAATTAAGCATGAATTATACTTTACTTTCACAGCAAGCCCGGCTAGCCCGCACACAGCCCCTGTTATACATGCAGCATTGCATATCACTAAACTTACTACCAATTTACTGTACTTTGTGTTGCCTTGCTTTAATTTATATAATATATCAAATATGATATGATATGAAATATGATACAAAAGCCTGAGTTTTTTTTTTTTTTTTTACATCTTGAACACCAAGCTCACAGCCACCATGTCAGACAAATTGACAAACATCTCTGAAGATGCTGCAGATTGAATTCTGGGTGATGGAGGAAGAAAAAAAACACAGTATCCAAGGTTTTCTTCTTTCTTTCTTTATGTGGCACCTTATGATTGTGTTGGCTGCGATATATTGTAATAAAAATGTATTGCGTGAGTCAAACAGGAGAGGATTTGATCCTGACAATATTAACTCGGGTATGAATTATTCATTAACAAAATGTCTTCCATGGGCCTATATAATCTAAAATAACCTAAGCAGTGATTACACATTATAATTTCTAATACAGCCTACAGTACAGGAGGGTGTTCCTGATCCGTTACAGCCCAATAGAATAATGCATTAATTTACGATGAAATACGTTAAGATAAAAAATAACGGTCTGCAAAGCAAAGGGACCTTTAAACATGTCTATAGTGCCAACTGCGGAAGTAGAACATTCTTTGTGGGATTCTTGGCAGACAAAAATATTGAAGAATAAAGGGGACACAGACATATACATATCAAATGTCCATAAACAAACATTCAGCTTCCTGAAACTCTATAAAATGCTGCAAAGTCAGTCAGCACTGCAGAAAAGGGCGTATGATAGCAGGGTTTCAAATGGTGTAATCTAATGTAGCATGTCAACCTGGACTGTATTTTACCTATGATTTGCATACATGTAAACACAATAAATGGACGACAGACTGGCTTCAAAAGTATGACACTACAAACCACACAAGTAGATAATATGCAATCATATAAATTTGCTTTAAAAGGGCTATTACAATTAATGTCAGGTAAGAGAAAATGTTAGGGAAAAAAGTAATTTACAATGTTTATGGTATTTAATGATGCCGCTCAACACCCCTGGCCTCTTAAAAGGAGACAGATGGAGTTGCTGTCCTGTGGACAAAGCAAGCTACAGTAAACTTAAACTAGCACCTCAAAAGGAAATAAAAACGTTTAAAAAAAAACTGCTTAACACAATAATTGGTGTATAGTGTAGTGTCACAAAAAAGTAATCCTGCCATGAGCTGATAAACTTCACAGTGAGGTTTGACCAGGGTAAAGTAAAAACATCATGTCTTTAAGAGACTGGTAAAGCATGGGATGCACTGTTGTGATATCCTACCTAGGTACAGTAACCTAGCCTCTATTACCAGTGGTGTAAAAAGTAACTTAATACATGTACTCAAGTACTGTACTTAAGAACAATTTTGAGGTATTTGTACTTTACTGGAGTGTTTCCAGTTTTTACTTCTACTCCACTACATTTCAGAGGCAAATAATATACTTTTACTCCACTACAATTATTTGACAACTTTAGTTACTAGTTACTATGTAGATTTTGATTATCTTTACAAAGCATACAGTAACCACTTCAGCATTTGAAAATATCTGATCTACAAGCTCACAATGCGTGGCATGAGCTTGTAGATCTGCTATTTTCAAAAGATTTTCATACATTTCATACACTTGAAAACTTGTGAAATGGGACATTCTGCATAATGAGTACTTTCTACTTTTGGTACTTTAAGTACATTTTGATGCCAATACTTCAGTACTTTTACTCAAGTAAATCTTGAATTCCGGGGGACTTTTACTTGTAACAAATTACTTCTAACATTGCAGTATTGACACTTTTACTCAAGTAAAAAACATGTGAGTACTTCCTCCAACCACTGCCTGAGCCTTGTACAGAGTGTCCACATCCAAGTCAACTCACCGACCACCACGCACAGCACGTCCATCAACACGTACAGCTTCTTCTTCCTCAGGTCTTTCATGTTTGTTCCCGATCAGTCTCTTCACGCCACGAAGGTTAAAAAAAAAAGAAAAAGTCTAGCTAATAAATACAACTATTTATTTGATGACTAATAAGTCTACTTGCATGAAGTCCATTTGCGCTCTGCTGCTCGCCTTGTTGGAGTAAACAACTGCAGAGCAGACTGTGGTATGCAAATAAACAAAGCAACCTGTAATAATGACGACTCCTTCCGGTATTATCTTCCCTCTCCTACCTGTCTGTCCTCTTCCTCTACCTGTCTGTCCTCTTCCTCTACCTGTCTGTCCAGGCAGGGAGTGACAACCATAGGTGTGTGCGTTTATTTTTTTTTAAAGAGGAATAATAACACTCTTTTAAAGTCGACTCGTGACCAGACGAAGAGGCATTATTATTGGGCTCTTATATATATATATATAGCGCCTCTTCAACTGCAACGATCTTTCGATTTCACACAGCGCTGAGTGCCTGAGAAAGCAATAAGTCTTTACTCTACACGGCTCTGTACAGACACTCTGCACACACAGCAGAGCAGAATGATCCCTCCTCCTCTAGTCCCGACTGACTTCCTAGCCTGGCTCCCCTCTGTCTGTCTGTCTATTGCTTCATTTGCACTCCGTCGCTGTGTGTGTGTGTGTGTGTGCGTGCGTGTGCGTGCGCGTGTGCGTGTGTGTGTCGCTTGATTGATTGAATACTTTATTAACAGTTTGCCAAAAAAATCAGCAGTTCTCAAACTTTTTCGTAATTCAAAAACACTTTCAAGATTTTTCAAAATGTACAAAGCTTGTATATCTGCTATTTTTGAATAGCCAATGCTAAAATAAAAAAATGACACAGATGCTTTCCCCGGTCTTAATGGGTTGCAAATGTACATGCTGTGTTGTTAGTTATTTCAAACAAGGATTACAATTTGTGTGTGTGTGTGTGTGTGTGTGTGTGTGTGTGTGTGTGTGTGTGTGTGTGTGTGTGTGTCGCTTGATTGATTGAATACTTAATTAACAGTTTGCAAAAAAAAGCACAGAAAGTGCAGTTCTATACAAAAGGATGCGAAAAGGATAAACCCAAGAAAGCACTATGGCTTGTTTCTGTGTATGCAATTCATCAAAACATTTAATGACAAACAATAATACACTATTGAATGATATAATCAATCAATCATTCAATCAATCAATCAAAACAGTTGGGGTGGGGGTGCAGGGTTATTTCTGGTGATAAGCTTGATTTGTCTTTACAGGGGCCAGTTCCAATTTGCAGCACTGTTGGTAGGGCATTCCACATTTTGGTAGCATAGCAGTAGGACGAATTTAACCCCTTGTTTGAGCCAAATCTGGGTTGAACGTGATTTGTGGAGCTCCCTCTGGTGTTGTGTTTGTGGACGTCATTGACGTTTTTGAAATAGTTTGACAGGTACATGGGTGTCTTTGTGGTGTAGTGTATATTGTAGACCATTGCAAGTTGCTGTACTCTGTCCTCTACCCTGAGCCATCCCACCCTAGCAAAGTGAGCAGGGGTTAGATAGCCTGCTGCAACCCTCCTGATTTCGTGTATAAAGGGGCGTGTGTATAGAGCCGGCGAGAGACGGCGCCTGATCCCATTGGTTCACCGATCTGTCCGTCAACCCCCGCCCCGTTAACACAACATTACGAGCGACGCCCACTGCACTCTGGTTGGTTGGGAAATGAAACACTTCCTCATACCCAGTACAGGCTATAGTTGGGCCAGGCTTTTATTTTTTAGCAAAACTAAGCAATAAAAGCCTGGAGATCGAGGCTAGGGGTTAGATGAACCCCTCCCTCGCCGAAAATAGCCGATCTATAAGCTCAAAGTGCAGCAGAACTTACGGATCTCCATCTATGAGAGAAGTATCAGATCTTTTACTGTGAAGCCTGATTTATTCAGCCTTATCTTATCTGACCCTGCTTGGACCTGGTACACGCAACGATGATAAATAAAAGGACAAATCAATTTATAATTTAGGCCACTTTGTACAATTATTAAATAAAGTTATATTTGTGAAACAAGATAAAGTCATATAGCCTAAACAAGTAAATGAAAACGAGCTAAATAAACGTACAATTCTGAATTTCTGGCTCTAAATAAGCTTTAAGCTATTTGCAGTGAGTTTGGCTACAAATTAAAGAATGACATTTAATTTTGTTTGCTTGGTTAACCGTCTGGACTTGTTCCTGTCATAAATACTGTGACTGTCATAGATATCCTCACTCTGGGCACTTCTTCTCTCCATGATTAAACTCATAAAGGCTGAGCAGTTTATAACCTCTCTAGAAAACTGATCTCCAATTTAGCCCTAGTCGAGACAGGATAAACGTAATTTATTCTTCATCCTCACATAGGATTCATTCAGTCCCAAAATGGGACCCCATTCTGACTGACAATCTGAGGCTTACTGATAGTCTGGGGCTCGACTAATAAAACTAAACAGGGTCTAAATTACAGACATTACATTAAAGTACCATTACAGACATTAATCTGAACTCTGCAGTAGAGTGAGTGCACAAAGAGGTGATCACCATGGGCCCAACTGTAGATACATTAAAACTACAGGGAGGACAAAACTTCTAGCCTTGCACAAGCAAAAATACTTTTACAAGTCCTGCTGGGACTGTAGAATTAGCATGACTTAACACCAGCATGACTCCAAACCAAAAGTGCAGTGCCTCAGGCTGCCAGGATCCGGCTGCTTCAGCATCAGCATGATATAGATTATTTGGCTATCCCTTAACTCAATGTTATGTCTCTTAAGTGTGATTTGTCATTCTGCACAGATTTTGCCTACAAACATTGAAGAAAAAAAGTTACCTATAATTGGATTATAGTTATACAAAAGGTCACAGCACGAATAAGGACACAGCAGGGAAGTGTAATCAACACAAACAACAGCTGCCAGAATATCTGGTGGTAGTAGTAGGCTATGCATATAGCACAGAAAATATAGCTACCTTATTACCTTAATATAATAGTACATCAGTATAGGACATTTCACTCCTGACACAGAATACATTTAAAAGTGAGAAGTCATTGCCCCCTTCTGGTTGTTTATAGCAATAAAAAGCTTATTTCAGACTAGAATGATTTTTCTTCTGTGTGTGTGTGTGTGTGTGTGTGTGTGTGTGTGTGTGTGTGTGTGTGTGTGTGTGTGTGTGTGTGTGTGTGTGTGTGTGTGTGTGTGTGTGTGTGTGTGTGTGTGTGTGTGTGTGTGTCATAATTGCATTTAAGAGTTTACATTCTAAATGAAAATGGAAATCTGGTATGGTAATTGCTTGGGGGCCTTCACTGTTTTATTTCAACATCTTGTTATACTGGTGTTATAATAAATATATTATTGATCCTTCAGCAAATGAAATATCACACATGTACGCGAATGAAGCAGTACAGTTTCCATTGTGGCTAGTGAAGAATGTACAGCATGTCTCCCTTGTGTTTGTAAATGCAGATTTACTGACTTACAGATGTCCCAAATAATATAATGAAGTTATTTACTTGAAACTTCTGCATTGAGAATGTTGGTGGTCTTGCCATCTGGAGAGAGCATTTACAGATTGTCATCATTTCTACTGCAGGAACATCCAACATAGAGCTGATCATGAGTGAAGCAGGGTGACTGGAAGTTGAGGCTACATACATACTGTAGATATAGATGATAGATCATAATTCTTGGGCAGAATATAAGGGGTGAAATATAACCTAATATGATCTATGATGGTTGTGGAGAATAGGATGAGGTCGATAGAAAAGTTGCGAATGACCTGGGCATGCCATGATAAATTAAAAAAGACCATTACTGCATCAAAAGTAATTAACAAACTATACTATAAAAACTTGGCCAAATTGTCAAATAATAAAGGAAAGAGGCAGAAATTGTGAAAATAGCAGATGTACAAGCTCACAACGCCTCTCAACGCGAGGTGTTGTGAGCTTGTAGATCGGCTATTTTCACAATATTTATCTATGGAACCGAGTCAAACTAAATGTAATGCCTCAACTCAAATATGATTATTTTGGCGGGTTGCGGCCTGAAAAGGTTGAGAACCACTCCTCTATGGCATGCCATATTTGGGCTATTTTATGTGGGTGTTGCATTTTAAGGCATGGGGGCTGGGTTTTGGCATGGACTTGGCATGGCGTTTGGGGCCATTGCCTGGATTTTGGGCTAGCCATGACCTTGCCCAGATCCTAACACACCGCTATGCACAATTTCAGCCCAGTCTGACCTGGGCACGTGCGGGCTGTTTTAAAGGGGCGTCCATAGTGTTTCAGGGGGGCATGGCCTAGGTTTTGACCTGCTTTTCACCTTCCTTGGACCATAACACAGCGCTAAGCACATTTTCAGTCCAGTCCGATCTGGGGTGTGGGAATGCTGTTTTAGAGGGGTGTGCATGATGTTTTAGGGGGGGGCATGGCATTTATGCAGCCATGGTTTTGACCTGCCCATGAACTTCCCCTGATCATTTGCAAGTCACTATGCAAATTTTCAGTCCAACAGGAAGGGTGTGCATAAAAGATTTAAAAAAAAAAGACAGACATGCACAAAGACAACTTCAACTTATTTATAGATAAAGACTACCTGCCATATTTCAAAATGTATGCATGGTATTTAGTCTGAAAATGCTAAAGCGTTCATAAACTTTCCAGCAACTCTGTAAATAATAAAACACTGCACCCCACTACCCCGCCCCAATGAGCTTACAAGATTTCTGTTTTATTTATGATCAATATCTTTATTGAACTTTCTGGTATACAAACAAGTACAAAACAGACCAAGCTGTTTCAAAGGGGAAGGCTATGTTGTGCATTAAACAAACATAGCGGGATATCACATCCCCATCAAAGACAGTATCATCATACACACAGTTGAACCAACAAATCAAACAGTGACAAAAAAAAGAGAAGAAGAAAGGGGATGCCTACAAGATCATACAGATGAACAGGAGCGGGGGAATCACCCCCATCAGAGACAGCTTTCAAGTCTCATTCCAATACAATACAACAGTGGTTCTCAAACATTTTCATGTCAAGGACCCCCAGATTGATATATGTATTTGGCCGCATACGGCCATCGGAAAATATTTTGTACCCAGGGGCCCCATAAGAGAAAATGTGTCAACATTTGTCAACATTCTTCTAAAAAGGCTGATCTGCTCACAACGCGTTGCATTGCGATGCATTGTGAGCTACTTTTGATTTTTTATAGGGCATAAGTTTAAACTGTTCCTCATTTTGCTGGTAGTTTTACGGTGGGTTTCGGGGACCTCCAGGGGTCAGGACCACACTCTGAGAACCAATGCAATACAGCATCATTAATACTTAAAACACTTATATATTGTAGTACATGTAGCCCCATAGTAAACCAGTTACGTGTTAGCACTCCTGTGATTTCCTAGCTGATCCAACAACCCCTTCAACACAATAGCTGCCAGTCTAGTACCAATAAAGTCTAAGAACAGAGACCTAATCTTACAGAATACCTTAATCGTAAGAATTAGGTATAGTCTATCCGCTATGTTATTTCCAATATTCATCTATATATTTACAGGATTTACATATATTTACATGAATAAAGATTCCAGCCTCAGCATTACACTTTATACACATTTCAGACTTAAAGGTAGGGTAAGTGATATTTTTGGGTTAAAACAAAAAGTATTTTTTTTAAAGGTTAAAGCACTATATTCTGATAGTAATCATTGCTATAGAGTGTTTGTTCAGTAACAGGAGTCTCCATGTCTCTCCAGCTCTATAATAAACAAAAAATACATTTTCCGGTAGGTGTCAAAATCTCAGCCAATCAGGAGAAAGTATCACTTTTTAAGCTTAATTTTTATAGTGTTCCAGTTCCAGTTTTGCCTGCTCATTTCTTAGTGTCATCACTTCCAATTTCACTTGTTTAATCTATATCCTGATTGAGTTCTCTATCCTGATTGGATAAAATTTTAAATGAAACTGAAACTGAAACGAAAATGCATTTTCTGTTTTATAAAGAGCTGGAGAGACATGGAGACTCCTTATATGGACAGGACACTCTATAGTAACGAGCACTATCATAACATAGACCCATTTTGCAATTATTTGAATAATTGCAAATCACTTACCCTACCTTTAATGTGATGCAATTTATGTACAAGCTGTATAATCTACGCCGGTGTAGTATTACATTAATTTCCTTTGTCCTATTATAAATTGAAAAGAGGGAGAACAGTTGCTACTCTAGTCCATCCATCTTTCTTATCCCACGTTTATAATCATATTGTCACCAATAAAACAAAACATTTCAGCTTTCTCTTGTTCAGATGCAAACACAAATCCTCTTAAAGATCCAAACCTGATTAACCTGACAGTAATTCAAGCCAGTCAAGTCAAGCCACACAATGGTGCATACATCACATAATTATGTGTACTGATTGATTTCTTCTACTTTAAAGAAAAAATGAAATTGTGCCTCTGTTCAGAAAATCTAGAATCAAGGCATATTTTGAATGTATGTCAAACTGCCATGGATTTTCATCTCTTTCACAATAGTAAAAATAATTCCATCAGTGGATTTAAGATTATTTTGTACAATTATTTATGTGTTCAGTAATGGAACAACTATGTAGTTTATGTTCAAATTATGAATTTGTCCATACGCTGCTACTGAAATGTGTGCTATCAAGAAATCAGTGAAGAAGCATTAACAATGGGGACCATTCAATGAAGAATTCACATATGACATTATTTTAGCCACGGACAGCTCATTACAGTATTTGTGAACATGACCAACTTCCTGCCAAAGCTAGAAAGCAATTAATATTGCAGTCTGTGATGCTGTAAAGCTGTATAACCTGGAGCCGCTCCATGGACAATGAATGGGACAGTCGTTGGATTCATATAATGTTTGTATAAGCATTACATTATGAACAATATGAGCTTTATTTCAAGCAGTGTTATGAATTCTGAACCAGGAACTGTGTCTTGATGCACAGAAAATCTCACTGTAAACTATGGAAACTGTCACAGCTTCCCTTTCCTTCCATCTATTCCAATTCCTTCTCTCTCTCTCTCTCTCTCTCTCTTTGGAGCTGTATATTGGTATGACATCATGGATTACTCACTGAGCAAGTCAAACACTGGCCTCTTGTACCTGGCTATATACAGGACAGTAGTGAAGGTTCACAAATACAAAATGAGCTGCCCTCGGGCAAAGGACTTTGCAAGCCATGTGGATTTACGGGCTCACATTTAGTTTCATTTTCATTTCTCAATGAACTCACAGAACCCAGAAGACTACTTGGTTAGATTCTAGCCCAAGGTAAATACCTGCATTATGTTATTCTAACCATTAGAAAAACATAATAATCAGGTACACTATTTAGCATGTACTGGTCACATAAACAAATGTTAGATGCGTTTCACAGGGAGAGGAAAACGCTATACCTCCAAGCTCCTAGTTCCCCAGCCACTGAACAGGCACCCTGGCCATGACCTTGTATTGTTAACTGTACTTCCATGTACTTTTTCCATGTCTTTCTAAATAAAGTACTTCAATCAATAAAGTACTTAAATCAAGCCAACCAGTAGGAGTCTCCAGTGCATTGACAGAGTTCTCCCTCCCCATAGGCTTCCTGCGAACATAGCCCCGACACTGCTGGGGGATTTAAACCCTTCGGCCCCTATTTTCCGTGCTACCTTACCCCTTGGCACTACCCGCTACCCGTGAATTACGCAAAAGGCAGCTGACGCTGTCCCTAAACGGCATCTTACGGCCGCACTAACCGCTATACATTATGCCAACTCCGTTATTTGCGCCGGGAGATGTACCCGTGGGTGTGTTGTTATCCCTAAACTTGCTATCTTGCCCATACACGTTTGGGAAAGCGCATAGCGGATTCTAAAACCACCCGCTATGCCAAATTCGTTTGGTAGAGCGCGCGCCTGCAATGGACATGTCGGGCCGTGCGCAGCAATGTGTGAGTGATAATTCTGTGTATCAAATATAATTTTATTCCAAGGCAACGTCGGTCTTCCATGGGCAGAGAGGGAGAGAGCGTAAGATTGCACTGGGGATAATGGCTTGCGCAGTCTTGTCTTAAAGGCAATGGCATCTGGCATGGTGATTGGTTTTATTAATGTGACGCCCAAACCACACCTATGCATAATGTAACGGGTAGGACAGGTCTTTTAGGGATAAGGCTGGTGTCGGAAGATAGCAACTTTTCCACGGGAACGCCCCTTGCGCCATGCTAAATCCCCAAATAGTGGGTTTAGCCACTTTGGCCAAGTCTCTGCAGTGGTGGGTCTGTAGGTAGTTTTAACAATCTCCATATTCCAGTCTTCTAAAATCGTGTTCTTTAATGTTGTTAGACATCCAGGTAGACAAGCTGCCTAATGCAGGGTCAGGGACAGTCGGCCAGATGTTTTGTTTTATCCTGAGGACAGAGACACATTTTAGTTAATGGTTTTGCTTCACCAAACACACTAAAATGTTGATACCTTTGTTCTTCAGATAATTATCAATTAAAACAACAGGCATCACTAACTGCAAGCTATATTTCTAGAGACATCTCTACTGTTGTTTAGGTACCCTAACTGTAGTTAGTAATTTTAAACTTTGTTGTAACGTTTGCCTTTCACTATCATAATAACAGATTTCTAGTGTTGTTAGCATTCCTTGCTGCAAACAAAATATGCAGTTGCCTCCAACTAGATTTTCAGTTTTTTTCTAAATATAAAGGCTTTTAATCATAGCAAAAAGTTCACAAAGCACACATATCCAAAGATAAAATCCTGGACATAAGAACACATTTAATATCTGCACACTGGGCCATGCTCCCAATGTGTATTTAATTAGTGTTTTTTTTTTGGTGGTAACTAATTAAATACAGTTTGGGAGCATGATCCATTGTGCAGAGAGCAGACTCTATATTTCTACCTTTATTCATACCCCAAGATTCTTCTTCAAGTTGTACACAACCAATCTGCTGGTATGGCCTTATAGAAATGGGTAGACAAAGTAAACGTATCCTATATACTTTATGATGAGTTCAGGCTGAGAGAAACTTTTTTTAGGTTTGAACCATTATTTACAGTCTGGTTTCAGCCCTTTGGTCTTGAACCCCTAAATATTTACATGGACCGTTAACAAAAATATAAAGGTAAAGATAAAGATAGAAGAAGATACTGTATGTATAGAGGCTGATATGGGAAAATAAATAATAATGCAGTTGCTGAATTGTGTACACTGAGGGTAGTAGCATATACATTCAATATTGCACTTGTATCCGTCTGGTCCTAATCCTCCCGCAAAACCTGCCCTGCAGAGCAGGAGGCCAGATAAGATAGGAGGACATTGGCAGTTCAAACTGGCCTGGTCAAGTTCACACAGCCTGGACTCCTTTTCTCGATCAGTATACCATGTCACCCTATGTTATGCATTTTAGGACAGTGGCATTAGAAAGAAATAGAGCTATATCAGCCACACCATCAGTCCAGGTTTTTCAATCAATGTTTGGGTGATGTCTGTACAAAAGATTTTGCACAATATGAACATTTCCAACCACAGGAATGTAATGTAGGTTCTTCATAACCATTCATGTATCTCATGCATCTCATTCTCATTGTGTGTGGTATAACTTCCTCATATAAAATTGGAGTATTGCAGCTGTATGGATGCAACCATACTGCATGCCACATTGCTCAAATGACATGATAAACTCTATTGGCCATGGCACAATATAGCTTGTGCTGTGACTTTGCACTGTCCCAACCCGATCGCCAGAGAACTACGTATGTATGCACGGATCGAGTGCACTTCATTCCGTGGATAGTCGCCTCGAAACCCCGAAATTGCGTGCATATGTACGGCGCTCCCTTTGTGACAAAACCATTTCGGAGGCGCGCAGTCACAGGCGAACTGTCACCCCGTGAAGGACCACCGAGGGAGCTAAGGCGACCGAGTTGCCGTCCTGAACGGTGTGACGTTCGCCTGTGCCTACTCAGCGCCGTTTGAGTTATGTACCGATAGGCACAGAATCGTAAATTTTGTTGTGGGGACTGCTCTGCTTCCGGGTTTTTCCGGGTTGCGACTGGTTACGCCCATCGTGGGACTCGCCGTACATATGCACGCAATTTCGGGGTTTCTAGGCGACTATCCACGGAATGAAGTGCACTCGATCCGTGCATACATACGTATATCTCTGGAGATCAGGCTGACTGTCCTATTGACCATAAACCCCACCCTGAGTATGATGTAAGAACAAAATGTCCACCGTGTGAGGGTTTATTGTCCTTGTATCATGTGTGATATGAAACTCTGTGCATTATCAGTAGGTACTATGGTACAGCATGTAAAACACTTAATCCTCCAGTCAACCTGCACAATGGCCAACAGCTTCCAGGTGTAAATTAGTGTTTGACTGTATTGATGAGAAGCAGGGCACTGCTGAAGAATAATTTGAATGCCCAACAAACATTACTTGGTTCAACAGCAACAAATACAATAAAATACAGTGTCTGCAGCTCTGCACTGATATTACAGATCATGCTTGGTGTGCGGACTCTCAAAATGCTGTAAATGACATTCTCTTACCTCTGTCTGAAACAAAGTATGGTCAAGAGGCCCAACAGCGTGAACACAACAGGGATGACACAAAATATGATGGTTCCGTCTGAATAATCATCTTCTGTCAAACGCAAACACACACGCACACGCACACGCACACGCACACGCACACGCACACGCACAAGCACACGCACACACACACACACACATTGTAATCCTTGTTTGAAATAGCTAACAATACAGCGTGTATATTTGCTATTACCCATTAAGACCGGGAAAGCATCTGTGTCATTTTAGATTTTAGCATTGGCTATTCAAAAATAGCAGATATACAAGCTCGTAGCGTGTCACTTCGTGCCACGCTACGAGCTTGTGCATCTGCTAAATTTTTATATTTTTGAAAAATCTTGAATCATTTTGAATTACGAAAACGTTTGAGAACTACTGATTTAGAAGGCATTTATAGAATCGGTCTCAAGTCTTAATGGGTTAAGTTCAGATATATCACTGTGTTGCTACTTACCAACAGTGACCAAGAGTGACGGCCCGGCTTGTCCCTCTCCTGCCACAGTGTGAGCCGTCACATAGATCGTATGGACTCCAGACAGACCAGTCACACCACAGTGCAGCTTAATGGGTGGCACCAGGGTGCGCACCTCATCTGCACCCAACAGCAACACACATTATTATGGAGTTTTGAAACCATATGGGTTTCCCTGCACACTTCAAGTGGTGAACACAGCAGAACATTATGTCCACCTAATGTACCCACAGTTTTGAAATCCAGCGTGTGGAGAGATGTGAAACATTCGTTACAGATTCTAGCTGAACTGGACTTAAATGTTCGGATGAAATGAATAGGGCTTATGTTTAAGCACATGAACCCTAGTATCCCTATCCTAGGCATGTCATAATAGGCAAACATTCTGCAAAAATAGCAGATTTATTAGCTTGTAGATTGACTACTTTCAGCAAAGAGATTTGGTGTGGAGGGAAAAAAGAAGGGGACCAAGTATAGAGCCTTGGGGGACACCGGTCAATTAAGTATATTATATAGTTTAAGTGGTTAAGACTGTAAAGTTGTAAGCATGTCTTGTGAAATTGTATGGAATCTTTAAATAAAATGCCCTTCCACCTGCTTTGATGTCACTTCAATGTCACACAACACAGTATACACACCACTACCCTATTACTGTTATCTAGCAGCATTAATTTAATCACAAAATGTGTTTTTCTTTCATCTGTTTTTAAAGCCAAATTGCAAAAGATACCTGATTCCAAAAGATGAACATGGGTAAAGAAACTTGAATGACCATAAATTTGTCTGGTAAAAGAACAGTAACATCATTCTAGATTTTGAAGAGGTTTAACTTTGCACACAGGTGGGGCTACATACAAATACAGTTTCAACTATATATCAGCCTCCCACACCAACTACGGAAATAAAAGAAAGCTAATTCTTTGTAATAATCAAAACATGATAACAGTCACTTAGCACCACAGACATGTACATGCATACGTGTGTTCCAGCGTGTTTTTGTTATGTTATTCTGTACTTACGTGTTGTGTTGTCCTCCTTCACACAGTAGACACTGTATTGGGTGATGAAGCCATGTTGCTCTTTTAGAGGTACAGGCTCCCACTCAAGGACAACTGCACTACTGCTCTGCTCCTTTACCCTCACCTTTGGGCCAGTAGAGGGCACTGGAGGGCCAGAAAGGGGGGAAAGGAGGAAGAGGGAAGGTGAGATAGAACAATAACCATGACAAAATAATGTAGCGTAAGGGAGGTAGAAATAATATTGTTTCAGTATAAGCTCCTTAAGAATAACTGTTAGACTGTGTATATTCTTTCATATTGTCATTGTTGATAGAATTGTATTAATTCATATATTCATTGTTGATGTAGATTTCTTTTTACTATTAGGCCTACTTGTGCCTCTCTTGTGTTTCAACCTTGTTGTTTTAAAACATTAATATTATTGTCTCCGCCAGGCCGAAGGCATGGCGAGAGAGTATGTTTTACCCCCTGTCCGTCCGTCCGTGTGTCCGTGTGTGTGTGTGTGTGTGTGTGTGTGTGTCCGTCTGTCACCAGCTAATCTCCGGCACCGTTGGCCCGATCGCTCCGAAACTCACGCACACACACTCCCTGGATGCCAATTCAGAACCTCTGCCCCAAATCTTTCACATGGGCCTGTTATAGCGCCACCAGGAGGCCGATTTGTGCAAAACCCATTTTTTTTACATTACTCCTAAAACATTTTTCCAAACGTCAAGCAAATCGGTACACAGTATCACTATAGTCATGTGATCAACACGGATCTGTCTGATTTCCCATATTCCATCCTCATTGCCTAAGGTTGGCTTCCAAAGTTTGCAGGATTGGTCCGTTTTGAACAAAAAGCCTCAAAGTATACACACAGCTTGCGATTTCCGTGAAATTTCACACGTACATTCCCACTAGGCCGAGGAAGAAATACCACCCTTCTCACATTGGCCTGTTGTAGCGCCACCAGCAGGTCTAATTTAGAAAAACACATTTTTGGAACAAAATGCCGTTTGAATTGCCTTGTTGTTGAATTGCACTACAAATACACTTTGCCTGCCTTGCCTAGCTTGTGTAGACATTTTATTATATATAATTTCTGCACACTAAACCTTGGAGGACATTTTGGGGCCTATTGATCATAATTAGAAAAGTTACCTCCTTGTTTGGCGTATGCTTGTATAGTTCTGGCCTCACCACTCTCATTGCCAAATTCTGGCATTACGTTCACATTATAGCACACTTCTGGCAGCAAATCTGGAATGACAGTGAGAAGCATTTTATTTGTCAAGTGACATTCTAATAATTCCACTGTTGTGTTCTTATAGCCTACAGCCTCCAATCAGCAACATTTACAATTCTCTCCCCACAAAAACATAGTCAAAACCCAGACACTAACATTTCTGACGCCAAGATGTTAAGCAGCCATTACATGCTCGACTGGAGTTAGGCCTTAGATAAACTTTGTCTGAACTTTTATGTCGAAAGGAGTACTATATTTTGTAAACGTTATAGGATCCAGCACAGAAAGTTTAGCAGAAGCCTTGCAGTTTTTAAGTAATTCAACAAGGATCAGTGTATCAGTGTGGAGCCACAGATAAGAGGAAAGGGAAACTGATCTCTGTTGTTTCTGGCTGAGGCAATATTGAAAAGGTTTCTCTGTATGAATATGAATAATTCATTTAGCCTATACATTATGTAAATTAATTGACATATGCCCCTTTAAGTCACTCATCATGGTTAATAAGCCCCTGGCATCATCTGATTTAAAAAAAAGAGTAAACCGTTAGCTTGCCATTAATGTTGATGCTCCTGGCCTCACTGCTGAGTCTCTCCCATTGTATATTATTATCATCTGTTTCCAATGCTGACATCCACTCCACTAGGAAGCCAGTATTTGAGGGATATCGGTGTGCCGACCATCTGAATTCGAGGCAGGTGTCATTCAACGCTGTCACACTGACCTTTTGCACATTTCCCAACACTGAAAGAGAAAATAAAGGTAATACTATACAATTGACACACATAGCTGGTAAAACTATATTTTGACCTACTTTACTGAAACTGTACTTGTGTGTTTAGCCACTGCCCGCTTTAGATCTGGATATGGAGTGAAAAAATACTGTCAGCCGAGCTAAGATGCAGCGACACTCAACCATCAAACTACCCCATCAAGTTTATATTTTGTATGTGTCTTAAAATCAATAAACATATTTTGCAAAACAAAAACTGCCCCATCAACAGAGAAAGACAAACTCATTATAATAGCTTGTTTCACAGCTCAGCTGATAAAAACAGTAGTGTTTTAGATCAAAGCAATGTGTTCTGAGAGACCCTTCCTCTAACCCTGTGATCTTGGTTAGATGATCATCACTTAATTGCTAAATTAATTGTAAATAAAAAATATATATAACATTAATACAAAATAAAATAAATAATAATATAAATAAGCTGTGATATTAAGTTACATAGAGATTCAAAACTTCCTCAGTGAGACCTCGCTGGGCAAACCTGAATCAGTGGGAGCTGGGAGCTTAAACCAGGCCGGGGGGGAGGAACCAATTGAATTGGTCATGGTCAGGGAGCAGGAAGAGCGTTGCATAGGCAGAGTCAGATGACAGAACGTTTCTGTCACATTCAGGCACTTTCCAGCATTCAATACATTGTTGGATCCCTCAGAGAAGCAAGACACATTAAACCACAGGCTTGTACAAGCTGCCTGACTCTTGAGGGGAGGCTAGATGGGAAATAAACATCAATGAGGAAATTAACACAGAGATTAGACTTTGGTCACTTGGTATGATCAAAGGACTAGAATAAGAACTTAATAAAGGTAGCACACCCGCAAATGAGGCAAAATTGTTGTGTTTTGTCTAGTCAGCCAAGCAACATTTTCCAATATTTTTCTCACCTTCCACAGTAGAGTCACTTGTCTCTGGTGAGTGGCGTCTGTGGGTTGTATTGTTCGCCAGAGTTGTGGGGCAGTGGTGGGGGCTGGAGTCATGTGAAACGATACACAAATACACTTTTCTTTTATTAACCTAGTCTCTCAAAAACAGCATAACAACAAACATACAAGTTGCAGAAAAACATCATTCAATATTCATACTCTTGATCCAAAATGGAATCCAAACAGTTGTTTCGCTATAAGGTGGAAACCGTTAGTAGTTGAGAATGTTAATACTTTTGCTAAGTGTATGACAGGGTGGATGATTCATGACCACAAGAAAGCATCCATAGTCCACGGTGATAGGCATAGCTACACTACAACAACTACAGGATTAATCAAGGAAAGAATTTAGTGGAATGAAATCAGTAGCTAGTGAAAATCCAAAAAGCATTATTAATGTTTTTGTCTAATTGTGAAATATTTTAACTTGGAAGTGGCCGAAGTGAGATCTTACAATAGTCTGTATATTTTGAGGACACTATTCAAGTCTGATGAACTTTGTGTCCCACTAGTGACAGCATGTTCCGACAGTACAGTATGTCCCTCTCTGAATGCCACAAGGGTCACTTTTATCTGCAAAACAGGAACTGATCTGTTCCAGGCCTTAATTTTCCTATGACCAATGAGTCAGACACAAAACTAATATCCTCTCTCTCTCTCTCTCTCTCTCTCTCTCTCTCTCTCTCTCTCTCTCTCTCTCTCTCTCTCTCTCTCTCTCTCTCTCTCTCTCTCTCTCTCTCTCTCTCTCTCTCTCTCTCTCTCTCTCTCTCTCTCTGCTGGCTGAAAGAAAAACAAAACGTTACTGCAACCCTTAACACCAATTCATTGGAATGACGGTTGTTTAATGTCATGTTCTGTTATATATTTTGGAGAAGAAATCCAAAAGTAACTGAACAAACAACATTTGATCAATGATTTTGAGAATTACAGCGAATTAAAGATGACTATTTTTCAATTATTTTTATTTTGTTTTATTCATGACCTGTTTTTCTACTTGTTGATATCATGCAGATAATTTAAATAAACTAATTGATGGTTCGAATTTGGTCCAGCTGACCATGACAGGTTCAAGGGATCGGTGACAAAGTGATATCACACAGCCAGCGGAGTCAGAGGAGTACTCAGAATCTCCCCACCTTCAGTGGAAGAATGTGAATAGGATGGTTTAGTGGCAAGTTCTGCAGATAGTAACAATTTGTATACTCAAAGTCATGCACCAAGAGGAAGTAACTGTAGAAAAAAACACATCCTTTAAACACACACACACACACACACACACACACACACACACACACACACACACACACACACACACACACACACACACACACACACACACACACACACACACACACACACACACACACACACACACACACACACACACACACACACACACACACACACACACACACACACTACCAGCACTCACCTGCAATCCCTGTGCAGCCCAACAGCTGGTGGCTCCAGTCGCTCCAGATACTGCTGTTGCAGCGCTGGCGCAGTCTGACTGTGTACTGAGTGAATGGACTGCGAGAACACAGAGCTTCGAGACGGAGAGGCTGAGTAACACTCACGGAACACTTCTGAGGCGGTTGACCAGACACTGTCTGGACCTCAGGCTATAGGAGAAATAGAGTGAGGGCACACCGTCAAATCCTTACAGGTCAATCTTTGCACTCCCAGAGAGTTAAATTAACACCCAGGTTTTTACAGCGCAAGTATCGAATGGGAAGGGATGGATGACCTTGCATCCTTTTAGTTTTTACATTTAATTTTAGTGCTGTTAAGGGCCCTTTCCAAAAGGCTTATGGTACCATGTTGGATGCCTTTAATCAGGGGACCCACTCGCACATCTCGTCAGAAGGCTTAGAATTTTGGTGAGTGCCAGCATCAATAACAAAAACTAAATGAGAAAACGAGATGCTGAATCTTAAGGGGTAATTGCCATCAGAATTCCTTATATTAGAGCCAGAATCGGGGATGTATTTTAGATATTCACTGAAGCATTAATACATATTGTAAACAATAGCAAAAGCTTGAATGGGAAATAAAGGGAAAGGCCTAAATCAGGTCACCTAGATTATTACAGTAGGGCTGATACATCTGGGATGGGGACATCTGAATTCAATGAATGGAACCATCGCAGAACCAAGACTTTAGGTTAGTCCTTCACATTGGGACTGTATCAAGATTTTTAAAGCAGTGTGCGTACAGTAGGTTTGTCAGCCGCAGTTCTTGCCGATTTTCTAGCGGAGCCCATTCATTGAATTTAGATGTCCCCAGACATATCAGTAGGTATAGATCTCTGATTGTCTGGCTATGTCTTCCAACTAGATTAAGATATGTGGTAAAAGTTGACCTTTTGGCCTGAGGGTGGTGCTAGACGATAAGGCCATAGGGTCAATCAAATGGTGTTCATCCTCCGGGGAGCATGGATACACTGAGCAAATCTCGTGGCAATGTGTCCATTAGATAGATATACCTTGCATGCAAGTGGATATTTTGGCCTAAAGATTGCACTTAAGGCCATGGGGTTACCAGTCAGCAGTTTTCGAAATACCTTGTTTGGGACCAAGTGTTGGTTATGGATCAACAGACTGACTGACATTTTCATTCTTACAGCCCGAGCCCAGCGGGGCTAAAACTTGTATCAGTTATAAGAAAAAATGAAGTCTGCTTAGATCATTTCAAATATAGCGTACAATATACTGCATATGTATACAACATTCCTACTTTTATGTGCATAGTGGAGTTGGATTATATTGGTGGGACAATAGCATAGTTTAGTATACTCACAGACACAACAACCTGGGCACAGATCCTCCACCTCCTCAACTATGCCTACATGCCTGTTCCAGCCAGGGTGAACACTATAACATATTTGTGGAGTGCATGATTTGTGAAAATACTATGAGTGTTAGTATGTTTCCACACCTGATCAGCTGTGCTATATTGTAGCTCATAGTTCAAAGAGCCAGAACAGATCATGTCATTGGTTAAAGCAAAATGTTCAGGCTTGTGCCACAGCAACTCCAGACAACCGGGTTTGTCTTTAATTGGTCTCAGATCAGTCAGGACTGGCATACGCAGCTTCACTGTTGAAAGATGGAGAAGAAAGGTGAATATACTGTATGGATGACTATAAACAATAGGATTGTCTGTGAATGTCAGATATATGAATAAATGACTAAGCTGCTGGAAATCAAAAAAGGGTTATCTGATATTAAGTTAACTGTAATTGTAACTTTATCAGTATTTGTACCTGTTCAAATTAGATGATATATAATGAATTATACACATTTCTTTATTGTTCCCCCAAAATGTTGAAAATGTACAGTCATTATATATGTCACCAGTTGACCCTTTTGTCAGAAACTGTGCATTAAGGGTATCTGTAAGTTGCTATAAGGATAGACACTAGCACCAGCAAACAGTGAGTATTGCCCAAACTGGTACTCCAGTTCTGACTGGAGGCATTGGAATGTATCCAGTCAGGATATCAGAAGGCACTTTTACACTTTGGATAAATGCGTGTCTACCGAATGGCATGTGGAATAAAACCCTTCATTAATCATTAAATCTGTGTTTTTAATGCCGTACCAGCATCCATTGCGTTGACAGAGAGGGTGAGTGGACTGGTTGTTCCTCCAGAGCTATAGGCCACTACTGTGAAGTTGTACAGGCGGTAAGGACTTTGCATCTCCCCGGAGCAGTGTGTCTGAGCCACCTTTGTACAATTGAAGCCGCGATGGCAGGCAGGATTGGTGGGGAGCCCATACCTGAAACATTCAAATGGGTACATACAGTAAGCAATGCTAAGCATGCATGTGTAACCACCTGGATGGGAACACAAACATCACTCAGTCAAAGACAAGGCAAGTGTATGTAATACAAATTTGTATAGCAGAAAGAACCAGGTGTAAGCTGAAATGTTAAATAAAAACAGTGGAGAACATAGACGAACATGGACTTAAAAGTAGTCAGAGTTGGTGCAAGCTTCAGATCATAATGTTTGACATGGGGCGGCAGTGGCTCAGGGGCAGAGTGGCCGGATGGGAACCGCAGGGTTCCCAGTGCGATCCTGGGCTCCCCCAGAGTTAAGGCGGTTACACACCGGCGATTATGCGAATATACGCAAAATTCGGACTCGTTCCGAATAATTAAAATACGCTTTTTTCGCTCCGCGAAACTGATGTGGAAGCTTGCATTGACTTTATAAGGTTTAAAAAAAACGTATTATTCACATGAAAAAAATCGCCCCGGTGTGTAAGGACCTTTAGTGTCGAAGTGTCCTTGAGCAAGACTGAACCCCTAATTGCTCCCCATGAGCAGGTTGGTGCCTTGCATGGTTTCCTCCGCCATCGGTGTATGAATGTGTGTGTGAATGGGTGAATACAATGCACAATCTATGTAAAGCGCTTTGTATAAAAGTGCTATATAAATGCACCATTTACCATTTATAATAACTTAACACTGCCTCACAAGGGGACTGAGAGCAGTTAGTAGATAGAACCAGAGGAACAGAGAATTCTTGAGGGTTCATAATGTAAAAGCAAATCAGAGATGTATTTTAGCCCTATACCACTGAGCCTAAAGGGGAATTTCCCCTTGGCTGGGAGAGATATTTGGCTTTTGGTCTTCAGGCAGAAGCTCTGAGCCAATATGCTACCCTTGGATACTTTTTTCTTTCTGGTTTGGACATGAATCCACTAATTCTTACTATTTTAAAGATGATATTAGGATGAAATTATTTTTGACACGATGTTACTATTAAAA
>NC_137607.1:21606250-21661250 GCF_963280865.1 Gymnoscopelus braueri | reverse complement strand
TGAAAATAACACTTGACAGACAAGTCAGATAAAAATGAATAATTGTTGGAACTGTGATTCATATCAGTGCCTTTCCCATCCTGCTGTATTACTTCTTCCTAAATGGGTCACATTGAATCTTTTGACATTATCAACAAAACATTAACATTATAAACTTTCCTAACATAACTTTTACAATTTAATGTGGAATAGCCATCATGAAAACTAAAGAGGTGAATATTAAAAGGGCTCTACTTTTCCGTAAGTGGTATTAAAGTTTAATCCTAGCAGAAATTCAACCGCCACCGGTACCCACAAACTACAAACCACCTCATTAGACCAGCTACCAGTGGTTATTGCAAGGATATGGCTGTTTAAGCGTTTGCCAATAAGAGCAAATACTTTTCAATATTAGTTTTTTCATTTCAATACGTCTCTTTTTTATTTATTTTTTACAAAATATAACAATTATAAACCAACATAACAGAAGCAGTACAATATAGAAATTGCAAAAAAAAAAGGCAGTGTTCCCTCTCCTGCCCTGATGGTCATGTCTGGAACCCCATAACGGTAAAACAAAAACACTGATCTGAACGTGGCTCTGGTCTAGGCAGGTCTGACATATGTACAGAAAACAAAACAAAAAAGTAAATAAATACAGAGATAGATGGACGTAAGCTGAGGAGGCTGTATTCAAATTCGCCCTCCCTTATAACTTTTCCTTCCCCTTAAAGCTACCATCCATACGTTTTATGTACATTGTATCCCTTGCCCTGCAGAAAGAGGTAGGCTGATTGCAATGATGTCCAAACTACAATAAGGACGGCGAGCATCTTGTCCAATCTGGTGCGCCATCAGTTTCAAAGAACTTTGACATTGCCAACGGTCCTCAACAGGGTCTAAATGTCTCAATGGAAGAGTAGGGAGACCACATCCAACCACCGCATTTGTGCTAGTTATGTGTTAACACACACTGTTCATCAAAATAAACCCTTGATCGTAGCTTTAAAGAAAAATACTTTGCTGATTCGATATCATTTAAAACTGCCCCGTTTGAACATATACAGTAGTGTATGTGCATACAGTATATGTTCTAACAGATTTGGGCCATGTAATATTTGTATTTAATATTTTAAGAAAGTGTAAAAAACCTGGGGCATAACCTTGGTCTGCAACTCTATAACACTTGGACGGCGCTCCATTCCAAAGAGACAGTGCCTTCTTGTGAATCCTTCAACTGGAAGGCAATGTTCACTCCTTGTAGTTTTGTTCATTTCCAAATTGTGCTACTTATCAAGACTTGGTTTTACAAAAGCAAATCAGCAGTATCGCTATTTTTCATCCAATACATTTGCAATAAAACTGAAAACTGGAATGTTTTTGGAAACTTCGGCCACAAGAACATGCTTGTGGTGGGTGGTGAACAAGGGTATATTCTATGGCTTGATAGAGGCATCTTGCTTAGACTTCTCTGTGAAGGTGTGGATCACTACATCTCTCATTGCCTCAGAAATAAAATGTGCCTTTTCCTTAGGCAAATAAGCTATGGCATAATGCAAGTCTTGAATAACTAAAAACAAAGAGAAAGCACTTCTGTCTACTGTGCAAGTAAAGCAGGAGATTTATAGAACATATTGACCATATGGCCGTCATTTTGCTCCTACTAATAGAGTATTATGTACAATAAGAGCAAAATGGCTGCAATGTGAATATGGTCAATGGATCTTACAAAATGTTTAACATGGTAATTGAGCAGGGACACAACACTACACTTTCTGACATGCCCCCCGAACCCCACACACATAATTAAAACCACAACCGCAAAGAGAAAATAAAGAAAGAAACGTTGTGCTCTAAAAGTACTGCCTCATGTTGCCCCGTCATTGAATTCATCTTTCAGATAAACTTTGTATACAAAACATCTTTAGTTTCAGTTTTCACTTGGATTCAAAGTATTTGAATCAGAATTTTCCAGAGTTTAGGTGGCAATACAGACGTAGTTTCAGACATACACAGGGACTTTTAGGAACAGACAGAGGAGATTCCCATAGATATTCAGTGGACAGACCCAGCTTGTTCTGATATGGCATGGGGTTTTGTGCAGATCACCAGCAGAAGCACCGCCAAGCTACAGTCTGATTTAAACTTTTACAAGTGGTAGTCTCAACAGGTGAAACTTTAAACAGAGCTAGTAGGTAACAGTGTCCTGGTGGCTGACGACCCCTAAAACAATTCAACTGCAGCCTTCTTTTTGATGCTGATTAATCAACAAATGAGGCAACAGTGAATGAACACTGGCTGATGTTTCTTGTGTCCTAGAAAATAAACAGACTTCCGGCGGCTGGTTTCTCAAGATGTTATTTTGGTGACTGCAAGGTGCTTCCAGATTCCAGTCTACTTTTAAAATGTCCAGTCGTGACTCTATGCCCATAGGGTCCATTAACTGCTTATTTCCCGATCATCAGCCCAAATATTTAACATTCCAGAATGGACGGCATGTATTCATCATTCTAGAAAGGATAATGTGCTTCTGATGTCAGAAGTTAGAAGTTTCTTTCTTTCTACATTGTTTATACAGTACACACCCGCATAAAGACCAGGTCCAATCAAGATCTCTACAGACAAAACGGCAAACTGTGCAGCGCCATTTTAAACGGAATACAATTCCTCCTCCCGGTGTCCTCTTCACTGTGTGAGAGAGCGGGGGCGCTGGATGGGAGAGGAGCACAGAATGGCACCGTAGCCCCCAAAGTCTGAGGGCAGGACAGCGGATGAGGGAGGGGAGGCGGAGGGCAGGGAGAAGTCCATCTGCAACCCATGGGGGAGGAGGCCATTCCCGCTCCCCGCAGTACCACAGTCGGGACCCTCTGGGATGAAAGGCCCATATAACTGGAGCTGGTAGAAGCCAGAACCCAAGATGTGATGGTCCTCGGTGGGGGATGGAGGGCTACCGCAGGGCTGCAGGGAGCTGCAAGGGGAGGGCTGGGCCTGCAGCTGAGAGTTTGAGAGGGGACAACTGCCTGGCCCGGGCTCCTGGGGGTCGTCCACAGGCGAGAGAAGTGAGAAGGGGCACCTGAACAGCTGCTGTGGACACCCACCGGCATACAGCTCTGACATCTCCACCCCCTGCCCACCTGGACGGGTGGAAAAAAGTAAAAAATATATAAATAAAACAAAGAATAGTGCAATTATTTTCTCCTCACTTTTTTTGCACACTTTAAAATTCAGATTTTTGAAGATGAAGAAGTCTGCACACTGTTTTAAATGCAACACAACATAGTGAATTTATTAGATAAGCACAACGTTGCGACCTTTGCATATTATTGTTGATATGTCCTGACGGCACCAATGCCATTAAGATAAATTGTATATTGTATATCCACTGAAAGAAGGGGGAAGAATTAATGATTTGATTAGTTCAAATGCCCTCCACAAACAAAATTGCTCAGATGCAGCTCATCTGGAGATAAATCACATTTCATGTCAAAAGTTTAATTTAAAACAAAGTCTTGTCTTTGATGATTTGTAAATACTGCTTCCCGTGAATAAGCCAGATGAAAAATAATCAACAACACTCACTCATGCTACACATGCTTTGGGTGTTTCTTTTGTCTTCCCCTTAAATACATGATTTGTTAACCAGTCTTGTAGATATAGATTTATGGATTTCTTTGGAAGAGGAAAGTTAGTGAGTTTTGCTCTGAACAACACCATTACCCCTCCGCCCCCCCACTCTCTTTCTCACTCTCATTCTCTCTGTCTGTTTACCTACAGGACATGCCTGCTTTCTGAGGCCTGTGCGGACCAAGTTCATGGCTTTAAGAGAAAGCGTGGTGTTCGTCTCCGCCGGGGACGGCCCTCCTCCTCTGGAGCGCCATGTCAATGTATACATACATGTGCATGTACACACACCCACACAGACAGACACACACACACACAAAGAAAACAAACAAACAAAAAATGATAGGCAAAGCAAATACAAACAGGTGGGGAGAAATCACATTCAAAATGCTTCAAATCATGAGACAATGAGAACCAATGAGACCAAAATAAAAGTCAAACATAACAAGCACAAGAACTATGACCAACAAACAAAATAATGGAAATAATGTGGTCTGATATGAACTGTGAATGGTTTGAATAGAGGGCATGAGAAGAATCATATTTTAAAATGATCCGTTACCTTGTTTGTCAAGTTCCAGACCAGGTGGTGGAAGGGAGGGTGACTCCAGCTGTGCTGCACCCAAGGTGCCCTGAGACGAGTCCTGGGAGTTGCCGCCTCCAACCAGCTCCCCCACCTCTCCATCCTGATCTCCATCCTCCCTGCAAAAACACAACATCATCAGCATAAAGCAGTCGATTATTTGGGGCGCGCGGAGAAGTTGAGGGGCGGTGAGGCAGGCGGGAGCAGTCCCGTGAAATTCTCGCGCTCGTGCTCGTTTGTGCACACGCACGCAGGCAGCAAGATCTGGATTGTGGTCAGCTTTTATTTCCGCACAGGAGGACAAAACAACAATGATTGTGGCGCGATCCCCGCTGATCCGAACGGTATCACCCGCGTCCACCGCTCCCCGTCTGTCACGACCTTTATGGTAAAACCTCATTACTTGTGTCTACTCCCAGCCCTACTTACATATTCCCTGATTGCAGGTTGTACTTCCTTCGGCTCAGCCGTTGAGTGGCCTGTTGAGTGAAGTACTCGTGGCGATCTGACTTCTTCCACATATAGTAATACTCTACAACCTCCCCCACAGACCGTGTTCGTACCTGGGTAAGGAAGGAAAAAGAAAGTCTTGTGTATGAGATAACAACAAACACCCCTTTACAGAGAAAACATACGCACACATGAGAGCAAACGCATACACACCCAAAAGGTACACTAAATCCAGTTCAAAAAAAGAAAAAAAAGCAGTATGTTGTAGTACGATCTGAGGGCACCAACCTTATTAGCCTGAATGAGGTGAAAGTTCTTCCCATAAACTCGGTAGCCATGTTCAAAGTTCCTGCACTCCTGTTCGCTCCAGGCACACAGCTCTTCTACAGAAAGAGAAGAGGAGGTCAGTTCAATTCATGTATAAACATTACATTTGCAATGCCAAGACAATAGTCTATAAGAAATTGAATTTTGAAAGGTTGTGAGGAACTTTTGTGCATCACTGTCAAAATCATTTCACGATGTTGTGAATAGCAGACAGTGGGGTATAACAAGTAGAAAAGTACACAACAAGTTCTTACCACTGAACACTTTCACATTGAAGCGTATTCGTCTAAGTGCCTCCTCTGCATTGAAGTTGCATTTCACCAGCTCATACAGTGCCTGAGAGGAAAGACAGAAAGAGAAACAGAAACCGTTTTAGACATTTACTGTAGCTGATGCTCCTATCCAATCCCTCGACGATACAGCATACAGCATTGACAGTAAAATCCTCTGGGTTAGTTTAACAGAGTATTAAAAAATTGGTAAAACTTTCCACTGTCAGAGATAAATATAGGATCTTGCTGTGTGGACATGCTATTGACTGTTGCAAGGTGTTACAAGTGACAGCATCCAAATTCCATTTGACTACTAGTCCATTTAACAACTATTCTGTTTTAACTACTAGATCACTATAATTCCTAGGATAGGAACCTTACCCAACCGTGCTGCTTGACAAAACGGACAAAATGTCCAACTGACAAAAGTTTTTCAGCTGACCGCCGGACATGTTTTACAGAGTCTAGTGTCAGTGTGTATGTGGGTTGAGACCAATCTCTTCATCTTTCTTTCTCTCCATCTCATGGGGATTGAACCTGCACACACAGGGCTCTTTCCTTTTCTTTGTTTTAAATATATTTTATTAGGTTTTCTTTAAAATACATTTGACATCCGTTTTCAGGTGCCCACATACACATTAACCAAGAGAAATGTAATCCTTAGGAAGTATGACCAATATGTCTTGATGAATTGAATACACAGGACCACAATGGAAACAAGCCCTCAGGTCTTTTGTGTTATCTTTTTAGCATTATTGTATAACTGTACCTCTGTACCTTTTGCAAACTGTTAATAAAGTAATCAATCAATCAATCAATCAATCAATGAGGATGGCACATGGGAGGTGTACCTTATCAAGCATAGTCCTTAATATTTATGCATTAATAAGGGTCTCTTTCCTGAGACTACTTTTGTCATTACCCACAAAGATAAAAAGAAAAACACAGCATTGTCTTCTGCCTTTCTTAAAGCTGTATAAATCTTATCCTACATGCTGACATCCACACATCTCCGTCAAGGAACAAAGTTATGTGACATTCTGCCTCTCAGAATGGTCATGGAAAAGAGCCTTAAGGGACATCACCTGTTCGTTGTCTCGGATGGTGTCTCCTGGTAGACGTGTGCTCACTGCCCCCTCCTGGCATCCTGGTATCTGTGCACACAGCAGGTACTCCTCCACCTCGTGCACTGGCAAGACCCCGGGACTCCACAGCAGCTGGTCCTCACTGTCATGGGCTAGAGACAGAGAGGATGAGGACAGAGTAAATAGGGAGGATAGGAGAGCTAGTCGACTAGTCAATTAAAACGGTGCTGCCTCTACTAATCATTTACTAAACATTAGTCACTAAACTATTAATCAAAATATATAAATTACTGACAGACAAATTACTGTCATCACATCTTAGTAAAATGTTGCTTTTAGCAAGCACAAATACGCGTCACATCATTAGCGCAGTGCTGGTCAGCAGCCTGACATTGTGGCTCCACTTCCCAATGCAGTGAATGCACACTTCAGAAAGAGAGCAAAGTTTGGGAGTACTTTGACTTGAAAGAAGATGTGAGCGTTGCGTTGCATACTATACGTACTGTAGGTTGTGTCCAATGTAACGGACGTGAACCTCCAAGGCAAGAGCAGCAGTGGAGGTAAGCCTACCTAAAAGCAACCCCTTATTAACTTGTTTACTGCCCGCCACTGAGCTGTGATCCCGGTCAATCTCAAAAAACAACCCAGCTCATCACACAGATGAGCGCAATAGACATGCTGCCACTAACATGTGTTGAAAGCAAAGGTTTTAAAAAAACCCTGATGGATTACATCGAAACAGAACACACGGTGCTACCGTGAATGCTTTAGGTGTTTGTTTCCTTCTGATCTGCGTCACATAAAACGTCACATGCAACAGGCAGTATACATTCATACAGATGGGGAGAGAGAAACCCAGAACCTACCTCTATCCTGATAGGTGTACGGACTGATGGGAGGGATTTTCGCTTGGTACATAGAGCCAACCATGATGTCCTGAGGACAAAACAAAGTCATTCACAAACCTATATGCTATTGGTAAATGTATGGATGTATAAATAAACGTGCTGCAATGCACATATACAGTACTGTAACGGTAGTTTTTTGTTGAGACTAGGGCTGTCAAGATTACAAAGTTAAGTCACAGAAATAGTTGCGATTAACGATTTCATTGTGTTTTTGGCATTGAACATTGAAACATTTTGCTACGTTTGCCTTTTAGGCTTCATAATAAAACATTGCACAGGGCAGATATGACAAATGACTTACATATACAAAGACATGACATAACTTTATGTGGCATAACTTTCAAAAACATTTAAAATAGCAGATCAACAAGCTTACAACGTGTCACAAAGTGACGCGATGTAAGCTTGTTGATCTGCTATTTCTGGAAAATGTTTGAAAATGCATGAAAATTTTTCTACATGGAAACGTTTATGACGATCATGCAAAATGATTGCGAATATCTCAAATAATTGCGATTAGGCGACTATATAATAATTGTGACAGGTCTAGGTGAGACTGCATGTCACAGAGTATCATTTAGTCATCATCAGTGGGTTTAGCTAGTTTAGAGTTCATAGATCATCAGTAATTGACTTACCTTGCGTCCATCGGTGGAGGCATCGGAGGCATTGGAGTCATCGTCTGATTCTTCTTCTGAAGAACTGACTAACATGCCTTTGTCTCCACCTAAAACATGTGACAAACACACATATTACTAGGTGCCAATTTGGTCACTTTTCCAAAAGCAGACTTTGAATAAATCAATTCTGAGGAGAAATGTGTTATACTGCATAATGCATCTGAATATTAAATATACTGCAATATAAATATACTGATGTTGATAGACTACAGTGCAGTGCCTGCTACAATACTGGGCAGAGGCCACATGCAATCATAACTTTTTAACAGCTTAATTAATAGTCAATAAATGTTTACTTACAAACTAAAACTATACTGTAACCCCCTAAGTGATAATTTAACTCAGAGAATGTAAATATTAATGTAAATGAACCTGTATGGTCGCTCTCGACTCAAGTAGGTGCAATTTGTGCTTGTAATGTGTTTGGAATTAACATCTGAAACACTAATGCAGCAGTTAACCCTTGTGTTGTCTTCAAGCCAAAAATTACCCGCCAGCTATGTTACATTATTAGAGAAAACCCCAAAATGATATTTTTTTGCTAGAGTGAGCCCGACATCAGAAAAAGTGAAATATTATTATTATTCTGATTTCCATGAAAGTCGTCTTTTGTATGTTTCAACTTGGGGGGCATGTGTTATGAACAGGCCATTTGTTATGAGGAGATCAGATTAATCCCAGAGTAAAATCCTCAAGGTTAATTTATCCATTTGAGTGTAAAAGTGCAGATTTGTACCAAGCCCCCAGAACCAAGAGGGAGCAGAGAAGCACATTGGACATGCTGGCTGTTCATAGGTACTGCAGCTTATTACGGCTGAAGCCAGACACATGAACGAGCGAAAACGGTTTCGACCAATGGGCTCGACTCACGAACTTGCGCACGAGCTTGCGCATGGAGGTGACGCAAAACGCGTCACATAGGCCCCGCCCGTCACATTTCCCAACCCGGAAGAAGGGGTGAAAAGAGAGTATGCACTGGGTGAGCAACTCCATACAAGTGAAAGGCCAGGGTGCCCTCTCTATTATTTTTAACTCTATGATTTGCACACACTCAAAGTTAAATTAACACTGAGGATTTTACTGTTTAGTTACTGTGTAACTAAACAAGCCTGTGGAGCATCACAGCATGGCACGTTGAAATATGAACAGCAAGGAAAAACAGACACTCATGCACATCGTGAGATGTAAGACACTCAGCTTCTTTCGCCAGAACTCACATTCCGTAAACCATTCTACATAATATAGGGTTATCTTTAAATCATAACTCTGTGCAATTGTGCATATTACAAGGGTTCCATGCACTGGTAATGGGTTATGTTAGGATGGTAATGGTCCTGTGCTGGTAGGTTTGGGTTGTTTTGCTGACGCTGGGGGTTGCAATGTGTGTGTGTGTGTGTGTGTGTGTGTGTGTGTGTGTGTGTGTGTGTGTGTGTGTGTGTGTGTGTGTGTGTGTGTGTGTGTGTGTGTGTGTGTGTGTGTGTGTGTGTGTGTGTGTGTGTGTGTGTGTGTGTGTGTGTGTGTGTGTGTGTGTGTGTGTGTGTGTGTGTGTGTGTGTTGTTAAAGCAGAAATCTGAATGGGAACTCAGTCAAACAAGATAGACAAAATAAGACACAGACGAAGTCACAGTTGGAGAAGAATCAGTGATATATTCTTGATATCAGGAGGAGATACGAGACTCACAATGCCAGTAAAACAGACCTGTATGGAAAACCACCTCAGCCTCGAACTCAAAGATCACACTGAAAGCAAGTGACTTATATTTTCATCACCAAAATGGCAACATAGTGCGATCCCTCCTCCAACCCAAAGAGGATTATAATTCCCTTTGTTCCAGCCAGGGGCAGAAACACCTATCTTTCAACTATTCCTACCCCCCAGCCACAACCCAGCCAATTTGTCCTTCAAACAAACAAATGCAAATTTGTCTCTGGGAGTCAGAATGTCTGCAGTAGGATTTGACTCAGACATTATTGCATTAACTAGCAGTTGTTTACAAATGTTTACTTATTCTCCAAATTACTTTGACAGTGTGTGTGTGTGTGTGTGTGTGTGTGTGTGTGTGTGTGTGTGTGTGTGTGTGTGTGTGTGTGTGTGTGTGTGTGTGTGTGTGTGTGTGTGTGTGGGGGTGTGTGTGTGTGTGTGTGTGTGTGTGTGTGTGAGTGACCTTGCAGGCGTCGAAGCAGTTCAGAGGTATTTGAGGTGACAGAGGGGGTGAGGTCATCAGCAGATGATTCTTCTTCCTCCTCTCCAGGAAACAGATCCTTGGTTATCTGATCCTGACACAGAAGGAACAGCAGAATGAGACAGAAATGAATACAATATTAAACAAACAAAATAGAAGTTGTAGATCGATATGCATGTAAATAAAAACAAAATTCACAACAATGGCGATATGGTATAGAAGGAAAAAAGAAGGGGACCAAGTATAGTCCCCTGGGGGACCCCAGTCAACAAAGTACAGTATATAGGGTTTAAGTCAAACTCATTTGAGGTCGCAGACCAGAGGGGATAAAATGTGGCTTCATGCGGGCTGGACCAGTTGTGCATGCACAAACATGCACACGTACGCATTTTTTCCCTACTTGTTCTCATGTGTCTCAGTCGTTTCACATTGTTCACAATCATTATACAAATTTATTTTTAAAGATTACATAAGCATTACGTTCTATCTCTCTCACTCACTCACAAACAAGCACACACGTCCGTCCTTTTTCGTGAGAAAATTGGCGAGACGCAAGTGGCAACAACAGATTCAACAGAACATTTGAGTCTGTATTTTGTTAAATACATGCATATGCTAAATATATCGTCTACCAACGTGTCATCTCATCGTATACTAACGCAGAGCAAAGTATGGAGGCAGTGCAGCTGTACACCTGTGTGTGTGTATTATGTTGCAGGAACAGGAGAAAGAGAGAATTATGTTACGCAGTGAGTTTTGAATGTTATGTAGTTTGTTTTGTAAATTTAGAAATATATTTATTTATCTTTTGTCATAAACTGAGGGGATTACACAACTTTAGCGTGCTCTTCTTATTTGTAAAAGCTCGGCAAAGGAAAAGACAACTTTGAAATTCACACTTGAGTCATGATATTTGGTCCTGTACCTATCCATGTTATGAGTGACACACACTGAAAAGGCTACATTAACTGGTCGCTGGAATAATTGGTCAGACTGGGGTTTGAAAGGAGTCGTGCACAGCAGTTAACTAGTGTCCATCACCCTCTGTTTTCTTCAGTACCAACCTACACACAACACAAGCTGCTGGTGCAGCAGGCAGCAGCAGAATGGAAAGAGTGTGGCAAGAGGGCGGCTGTCGTACAGCAGATACAAAATAAATGGTCGTGGATTTTTTCATCCCGCAAGCCAGATTGGACTCCTTTGCGGGCTGCATCTAGCCACCAGCTTGGCACCCCTTGTTTAAGTTGTTCAGTCTGAACTAGAAAAACTGCTTTCTGCTATGATGCTCCCATTTCACGGAACAATCTACAACTCGCGCTAAAAATGTATGCCCCAATATCCTATGGACAATTTAATAACCTTCTCCTGCCTCACTGTGTAACTGTTTTTTAACTTACTAGTTTTCTGTTATGGTCTTATTTAGTTGTTTCTGTGTTTTATATTCTGTATATGTCTTAATTGTTGAGAGGGTAAACCTCAATGCTCTTTTAGAATAAATAAAGGTTTCAAGTGGTTTACACTCAGGATTTTACAGTGTACTTACTGGGCCCCAGAACGGTCTACAACCCTAAGATACAGCTCTTGCTCAGTGTGCCAAGGAATGTCTCACCTTGTCCAGTGTCATGTCTGGCAGGCTGGCAGCTAACTGACAGGTGTCCTTGTCTGACTGCAGGAGAGGGTCTAACACCTCATAGCCGTACAGAGCCAGCAGCTCCTCCAGGGGCAGTTCACTGGCCTGACACAGAAAAGACATGGAGAGAAGGAGAGGGGGACAAAACAGAGGTCGTTTCTCAATACCAAGAATGCAAAAGAATGGACTTGTGTCCTTGGGTAGAATGTACTCCTCAAGTCAACTTTGGGGGAGAACATTCTGTCAAAGACCAGAGAATGTATCGTTCTAGTTTGAAACAGACTTGTACTTGAAGTCACGTGATGATCGCCCACTGCACCTTGCCGCTCTAATGAGCTGTGTGTGTTTCAGTCAAAACAGCCACCTCACATCTTCGAAAACTTTGGAGCAGATTTTCAAGTAGGCTTTATTTTTTATAAATGAACCACACATTTTTAAGATTAAACAACAAAATTATTGCCTAAAAAACTAATTTTCTCCTCCACCATTGCTGCAGATGAATGTGAAATGCTTTCTGGGACACTTGTCTGTCCCAAGTCCACACAAGTCACCTCCCGAGGCTCACAATAGGTGTGTCTCAATTCAGGGGTTGCAGCCTTCAAAGTGCAGCCCTACGTAGGGTGGGTAGGGCACTACCCCCTGGAGGGCGCATAGGGCACACACTCTGCCTGTGAATTGGGACAGCACTTGGCGCGCCACTGTGACGTCATCGCCCTTAAAATCCGCACTTCGCAGGGCGCAACCCCTGAATTGAGACACACCTTCCCGATAGACTGGGCGGATCAAGTTCACAGCCGGGCATTTGGACAGAACTTGGCTAGATGCAAACTTGGGGGACAGTACTTGGGCTGCAACGATGTTTCACAAGTTCATGAGTAAACAAGTACAGACAAGTGCAGCTATTGAGAAACGGCCAGAGACAGGAGGCTGGATTTTTACATTATCATTGTTCTATGAAATACTCTCTGCTTTGCAATACAATACAAACTATATTATGTCTCAAAACAAAACTTTTTTGGCCAATGTCATAGCAAAGTTTGAGCATGTCAATACAATTTAGAACTTACTGCGTGGGATCGAGCAGTCATCTTCATGGGGCGACTGTGTTTGGCCGTTGGGCTATTCTTATCGAACTCTTCTAAAACCTAACTGGACTTCTGCTGGCGCTGCTGTTGTTGAGGGACCTCATACTGTAGCTGTGCCTCAGGTTCTCCACTAGACCCCTGCTGCATTCAGCTCAGCTCTAGAACCCACCCAGCCAACTAGAACACACAATTGCACATACAGAGTATTATACACATGGCCACTTAAAATATATCAAACAACATGGTGGCAAAGTAAACCACACACACACACACACACACACACACACACACACACACACACACACACACACACACACACACACACACACACACACACACACACACACACACACACACACACAGACAGAGTGGCTGATCCCTGCTCATCTCATTACAGATCAGCTGACTCCTGACCTTTAAACCACAATTTTTCAATTGCTGACAGTAAACATAAATTAAAAATGTTAAGGACAATACATTTGCATCCTAAATTAGAGGCAAAAAAACTTCAGAAAATCGTCTTAAATCTTGCACGGTTTGAATATAGCCCAAAAGGTAAAACTTAAGACAGTAAAGTTGATTTGGAGGAAGGCAGTTTAATCCTACTAAAGGCCATACAGGGCGTCAACAAACACCCACTAAGTTTGCTTAAATTTCTCTCAAAAGCTTGGATCTCGAACAGCTTATACACTTTGACGAAAACGTGATAAAAAGTCATGTTAAAATCAGTAGTGGAAAAACTACTCAAATCTTTTACTCAAGTAAAAGTATCAATACTGCAAAGTAGAAATACTCTGTTACAAGCAAAAGTCTGGAATTCAAAATTGACTTGAGTAAAAGTACAAAAGTATTGGCATCAAAATATACTTATACTTATATTTTGTAATAATAATTCAAATCTACAAAGTCACTAGTAACTCAAGTTTTCAAAGAATTATAGTGGAGTAAAAAGTACAATATTTGCCTCAGAGATGTAGTGGAGTAAAAGTATTGAAGATTGGAAATGTGACAAAATTGTACTTAAGTACAGTACTTGAGTACATGTACTTACTTACTTTACACCACTGGTTAAATAACTCTCCCACCCCCCACCCACACCCCACCTCGGGCACTGTACTGTTTGACCAGTGTTGCTTTCCTGTGACTTGGTGCTGAACGCTGCTTCCTCCCTCTGACTCACTGCTAAGTCTTCGGAGAAGGAAATAGTTCTCAATGTTTCGAGCACATTTACAGAGAGATGGCCAGAGCAAACCGGCACAAAGTCGGACATCGCCCTCAACTTTTTCAGTCAGCCCACTTTAGTTAGCGGGGCACACACACCTGAAACAGTTCAGCACCACTAAAGAGAAGCCGACGGACTCCTATTGTTTTCTCCAGCTTTTACTATCAAGGCAGGGGAGGGGAATGGCTGAATACCAAAACGCTCGCCCCAAAACACAGTCGCCCCGGGGCAAAACCCGGCCTGTTTGCCACCAGGTATTCCTGAACGTAACCTCAGTGAAACTATGCCTAAAACTAACCTTATTCCTAAACGTAACCCCAGTAAAACCATGCATAAACCTCGCCTTATTCCTAAACGTAACCTCAGTGAAACTATGCCTAAACCTAACCTTATTCCTGAGTAACCTCAGTGAACCTATGCCTTAAAGTAAAACTGGCCTTATTCTTAAACGTAACCTCAGTAAAACTATGCCTAAACCTAACCTTATTCCTAAACTTAACCTCAGTGAAACTAAGCCTAACCTTATTCCTAAACGTAACCTCAGTAAAACTATACTTAATCTAGTCCTAAACGCAACCTCAGTAAAACTGTGCCTAAACCTAACCTTATTCTTAACCTTAATCTCAGTAAAACGAATACAAGAATCACTGGTGGTGAGCGGTCCGCGAAAAGAAAATGGGAGCGACTGTGTTTTGGGGCGAGTCTTCCGGCTACCGAATGGGAGGCTCTTTAAAGCGGAGAACGAACGCGGACTGAGGCGATACGGTGGAGAGATTCTCCATTTTTCTTCGCTCGGTTAGATCCCCAATCTGCCCCGTTCACCCGTCGCTTACCGGCTGGCACAACTATCAACATACATGGGTACGGTCCGGGGTGACACGAGGTCTTAAAAGCGTTCGGTTTCTCTTATCATTTCGGTTCATTTACATTCCTCATTTCGCTCACTTACCTCCGCCATTCCGCTTGTGCGCAGACTCTCCAGTGTGTAGCCCGGATGTTGTAGGTTCTTCTGTAGACTGTAGTGTAACAGAGCCAGAGCTCATGGATGGATTCAGCTCACTTTATTACCGCAACATTTCACTAACTGATCATACAGTAACTGGATTACATGCGCAACCAGTGGTGCAAAGTTACTAAGTACATTTATTCAAGTAGTGTACTTAAGTACACTTTTGAGGTGTTTTTTACTTTACTGGAGTATTTCAAATGTTCAGTTATTTTACTTCTACTCCATTATATCTCAGAGGCAAATATTGTACTTTTACTCCACTACAATTATTTGACAACTTTAGTTACTAGTTCAGCCCTATATACATTTCGGCCATTTGAAAATAGCAGATCTACAAGCTCACGATGCATTGCTATGTGATGTATTGTATTGTGAGCTTGTAGATCTGCTATTTTCAAAAGCTTTTAACACATTTGATATAATACCTTGTGGAACAGGACTTTCTGCATTATGAGTACTTTTACTTTTGGTGCTTTAAGTATATTTTGATACAATACTTTTGTACTTTTACTAAAGTAAAAGTATTTTTTTAATTCCGGACTTTTACTTGTAACTACATTGCAGTATTGATACTTTTACTTAATTAAAACATTTTAGAACTTTTTCCACCACTGCTGATCATACAGTAACTGGATTACATGAGCAACTTAAGTTATGTGGAAAAACATTGTGCTACTGGCTGCCTCTCAACATAATATATAGGCTATCGCATCTATTAACATTGCCTTCTAATTCACAACACTGGATAATGTTTTATACTTTTCAAATAATTAATTCTTAACAGAAAGTGTTTTCATTTGAGTAAAACTATAGCCTAAAGCCAAATGATCTGCATTAAAAATACTCAACAGACCAATAAAATAGCCCTAATTAAAGACAATTAGACTACACTGATAAATACAGTGAGAAGGACAGGCAGCATAAAATAGGTAATAGGTGGAACAAAATATAATATTTCAAACATTCATAGCAAGACTGAAGCTTGAACATATGGCTTGTGTAGGAATGAGGGAGGGGACAGGATATGGCCAACGCTGATAAAGATAGTCTGCATGCGATGCTTGTAGCCAATAAAAGCTTCTTTGACTGTCAAGTACATCCAGAGATATACAGTAGTAGCAGAAGGAAAGACAGTACAAAATGTTACCCATACATAGCCACATGATTCAACCAAGTCACAAGAATGTTTCAATAACATAATGAAGAGATGAGATTAGGGTCTATTTGATTAAATGTATATGATCATAGTTGTTTTTGTCCATCAAAGTAAGACAAGTAAACAAGTGGAACAGGGACATAACCAAAGGAATATAGTAAAGGGCACCTACAACTTTTACAGGACATAACATAAAATGTGAATTATACACAGGATTAAATCCAACAAAAGCTAATACACACAATTAGACATTAGAATAGCCTTCTAGATATTGCATCTGTACACTTAAATCATGAAGGAATATGTGGAAGTTATATATTTTTTAACTTTCTGAAAACTGCATCAATAGCAACAAATAACCCTCTATGCTAGCAATGTTAGAAATGCTGTTCTTTAAAGGCCCAGATTTGACCTTTTTGCTCTGAAACTGTGTGGAGTTAGACCATCTACCAGTAAATATTTGTATACTCAATTCACTTTCCTTCTGCTGATTAACCACACAAACCCTATAGCATCCCTATTCTAGACATGTCATAATAGGTGAAGATTCTGCAAAAACCTCCAAACATTTGCTGAAAACAGCAAATCTACAAACTCACGGCTTATACTCAGAAGAAGTGTAAGAAATTAAAAGGGTAAATTACTTATAATATGCCAAAAATGTTCATCAGAAAAGAAGGGTTGTGTCAAACAGGGTAATCCAGACACAAGGCATTGGCGAGAGAGAGGCTATAAACTGGGATTTTGTAGTTACAGTATAGTGGCTGGGTCTGGGGTCCTGTGTGAATGGGCATTTAGCATGAATGTCACTCATGTACCACCTGGATTGTGTTGTGTGTGTGTGTGTGTGTGTGTGTGTGTGTGTGTGTGTGTGTGTGTGTGTGTGTGTGTGTGTGTGTGTGCGTGCGTGCGTGCGCGCGTGCGTGTGTGCGCGCGTGCATACACATACATATACAGTAGATTATGTATATGTGTACACAGTACAATTATGTTTGTGTGTATGTATGTATGTATGCAGGAATGAGAAGGACAGTGATAGGTCAAACTCCATACAGCCAGCACACATCTTTTGTCTGCAGAACAACATGCTGGCACTAAGTTTAGAAAGGGTTAATATAGAATTGTTGTTCTGCTGCTATGAAACAAGGTCATACTGAGACAAACATAAGCGTGTTCACTCACAAACACACTCAATCACACAGGTTGACCTACAGCAGGCCCAATTAATTCAACACATACAGAGAGACATACACACACAATTAATAAAGAGAGAAAGGGGGCATATTTGCATATTTTTCATTCATTCCTTTGTTCTTAAAAGGACACCTAGATTACAGTGCTTTGCCACATAGCTATATATCTGAATGTACATAAATCTCAACACATGGGAAGTCCCACCTCTTTCCCTTCCTTTCATTTTCTTTGCCCAAGACAATGAATTTCTTGACTAATGAACAAGCAGGCTGATGGAGGCAAATGGGGTGGCACAGCCAAACAGCTAAGCATCTGGTATACCACAATGAATCTGCATAGCTAATACTCTGTGGTATTATATGACCTGCAAATTAAAAGAACCAGCCACTTCAGTTTCTATCAATGGGAGTGGCGTAGTGGGAGGAGATGGAACCACGGCAGGAGGAGCAATGTCGAGATTTATAGGCAGATCCTGTAAATGAGGGGGTGTGAGTCTGGCTTATAATCAGGACAAGTTCGTAAAGTATTCATCACCAGCCGAGTCCGACCCCTCCCTCACCAAGTCACTCCACCTCTCTTTAATTGGCCCTAGTGAGAGAAGTTTAGCAGGGGGACACGGGATGTGTCCTCTGTTTCTGCTGCGGCCTTTAATTAGACACGTGTGCATGTCAGTGTGTGTGTGCGTGTGCGTGTGTGTGCGCGCACGTGTGTTTGTGTGCGCGCGCGCGCGTGTGTGTGTGTGTGTGTGTGTGTGTGTGCGTGTGTGTGTGCGCGTGTGTGTGCGCGTGTATGTGTGTGCGTGCGTGTGTGTGTGTGTGTGTGTGTGTGTGTGTGTGTGTGTGTGTGTGTGTGTGTGTGTGTGTGTGTATTTTGGCAATTTAATTTGTTTGGGGCCTGGGGGTGGGGAGGTACTGTATGTAACTTGATTCAACAGCGGCAGGAACATAGAGTTACTGTAAGTCCATTCGTACTAACCATGGAAGGAAGTTTCTGGGGAGAGACAGGATTTCAGCAAGGACTGGACAAAGAGCAGTTCAATAACAATAGAAAGTACCCTATGTATAGCCTACTATGCTGAACAGAACAACATTATAGCCCTCTTGACTCCAACAAAAGGGTCCTGTGTGGCACGGAGGAGGATCAGTATCTGAGTGAGTGAGTGAGTGAGTGAGTGAGTGAGTGAGTGAGTGAGTGAGTGAGTGAGTGAGTGAGTGAGTGAGTGAGGGACAACTGCTGTATTGTTGGACTTATTAGCGAGGTGTTGTAGGACCTCGAGCTTGGCGGTGGTGAGGCCCTGGACGTTGAGCTGGAGCAGTGACAGTGCCTGGCCCTCGGCGGTCGGGATGTCCTCCCGTGCAGGGGACGTTCCGTGCCCTGGTCTTGACCTTGGCCTGCCAGCTCGACGACTGTGCGGCGATATTAGTTTCACAAGATGGTCTTGCACCAACTCTTGCTATTGGTGGGGAAAGCTGTGTATTATAGAGTCGTCTTCTTTCTCACACATTTAGGGGCCTCTAAACAACGCAAGCAATTTCACTTCAACCCTTGAATTAGCCACAAATGCTCTTGTGTGTGACAAATAACAAAAGATGTGACAATCAAATATGGTCTTCATACTCCATATCGTTTGCCTGTAATTTAAGATTCACTAAATTGTGGCCAGGGCCTGTTTCTTACAAAATGGCATATATCTTCAACGTAATATCCAATCATCCCCAAATTAGAGGGGCCTTTAAAGAGTGCACCTCCAAAAGCGTGTTCACTTCTGCCCATAGGGGCTGCCACAAACAGGAAATGTTGCTCTGTCTGTCGTACAAACTCTATTTCCCCAGCTTCCTCGTGTCCTGGCAGCTGCACCCCACAATTAACACAGCACTGGGTAGGCAACCTGGCCTATTTTATTTATTAATATGGTATTAATTGGTATCTTGGTTTGGTCACTGACTTCTCATGTGTTTCACTCTTACTGCTGTTGCAGTTATGACACCTGAATTTCTCCCCAGGGATCAATAAAGTTACATTTTTACCGTATCTTATCTACAGCTGCTGTATGTCTACTATTAATTAGTGAAATATTCATGTTCGGGTTTAAATTCCTCCGTCCTCAGGAGAGTTTAATTTCAAGGACAATGGGGTAAAACCAATCAATCAGGATCTTGTCGTTGAGCTTGATTGTCTACTTGTTACACAGTTTTTTGACAATGATATCAAACTTTGGACAAAATAATAAGATGATTAAAAACCCTATGACAATACACAGTAAAACATAATTATTACACAGTCAGTGGACGTGGCCTGTCTTTACAAGGAAGTCTACTATATTATATCCTTATCCTATTGTATATTGTATTGCTGTTAGCATAGTATTGCGGAACATGCCACACCAATTTTGCTACTTTTACCTGTACGAGTGAGTGACAAATAAACCCTCTTGATTCGTCATTTTTGAAGTGAACAAGAGGAAACAATGACGTTAAAGTCCTTGCTGTCTTTGACATCAATGCCCCCTTGTCTCCTCAGCTCTCTCCATCTGCTCCCAGCACCGAACCCTCCTCCTTGCAAATGCCATTGACAACTTGACAATAACATTGATGACCAAAGGGGTGGTCTCCATGTGCGCGTATAAAAACAGGAGGTTTATCCTCAGTGTTCCTCATGCACAATCTGCTGCACTATGTGCACTGATACACCAGCGATAAAGGACAGCCCACACAGTCACTGGCAGACGGGATCCCACTCATTGACAACAGCTGATTTTGTCTCAGAAGCCCACAGCATGATGAGACCACAGCAGACAGGCATGTTGGACCAACATTTTCCAAGCACCTGTAAGTACAGTAGGAGCAGGGTTTTCTTTTCTTCCTGATTTGAAGATTACACAGTAAATTCCTGATTGTGGATTTAACTCTCTGTACGCTCTGAGAGTTACAAATGGTTCAAATAACACTGAGGATTTTACTGTGTGGATTTTTAAAGTGTTTATTCAGTTTTAACAATGTATACTCAGATGTTTACTTGATTCGTACATATGTCATTATCAAAGTGTCATGCCATGGTAAACAGCTTTTAATCCAGCATCATATACCCTAGATGTAGCATGAGGCAAAGACAGATCATTATTAAAATAATGCAAAGCATCCAGTGAATTCTACATTTCCTGTCATTCTAGTGGTGTTAGAATGCAGTGACGTCTTTGGTCTACAGGGCGCAAAATGGCCCTCTGTTGGATGTGGAGGCCCCTGTGGACACATGGTTCAACATCTGGGAAATGATGAGCAGGGGTACGCAGGAGGTCTGGACTGTGACCAATGGCACATTCCAATGGCACAGGGGTCTAGCAGTTCTTTCAGGTATGGACTGAGCAAGGTTATTATAGTTACACATTTTTCATTAGTTTGCATTCTCATTTTATTTTGAATGTTTGTTTTCAATTTCATTTTAGTTTTGATTCTAGTTAAGTTTTTGTTTAGTTTTCATTAGTTTTGTTTTTTATTTAATTGATTATATTTAATATTAATATGGATTAGTCAGATTCAACTAGCTCAGAAAAATAGCAAAAAAAGAACAAAACAGATCTACAAGCACATTGCATCACAAGGCATTGTGAGCTTATATATATTTTATTTTCACAATTTCTGAAGATTTTTTTACAAACCCCCCAAAAAAACCAAAACGTATACTTACAGTACAAAATATTGACCGTACAGTACAAAATATTGACCGGCGCGGAGAGCATTCACATAATCACACTCGTCCAGTCATGAGTTGTATACAACAAGTGCACTATTTGTCTGTTATGCTTTTGTTGTTTTATGCATTGTTATTTTTTTAGTGCAGGTCAACAAGCTCAACAAATCTCTCACTTTAAATACTCTAGAGTCTAGAGAAGATGGTGTATGGTAGGAGTATCTATCTTTACAGTTACTAAGTGAGCACATGAAAGCTTATAATTTGTCAATATTGGCTAAATCATTGTGCAGTTAGTTATTAAAGGCCAGTCCACACCAATGCAACTACTTGCAACTACAGTACTTGCAACCATTATCTCCAATGGCAGTTCCAAGGAGTTGCATTGGTACAGTATGGACTGGCCTTAATACCGTTTAGTTGCAAGGAGTTGCGACTAGTTGCTTAAGGTCTGGCCTTAAGCCATGGACGCAAATCAATCTTTTCTCCAGGGACAGTTTTTGGCAAGACTTTTCAAATCAATCTGCGCTTTAAAATGCATTAAAATACAATATGAAACTTTCATTAAAATAAATAACGACACAATGAAATTCAGTGCACTGGATTACTTATCCAATATCCACACAAGCAATTTTCAAGTCTTTGTTTAAACCAATGGCTTCCTCCATATTCCTCCTACAGTGACTCAACTGGCTAAACATGCCAGACCATTGGTATGGTCCTTGTCTTTTGTAATTGATCTAACATATTTGCTATTGTCCCATTGTGTACCTCTCTGCATTCTTCTCTGTCCCTCAATGCATCTCCTTATCTCTCTCTCTCTCTCTCTCTCTCTCTCTCTCTCTCTCTCTCTCTCTCTCTCTCTCTCTCTCTTTCTTTGTGGTCCTAAATCTGTGTATTTGCACGGTGTGTTGTGAAATAAAACAATATGCTGCACTCCAATCTGTGCCAACAGTTTGATGCAGGGGCCACAAGGAGCAGGCCAGCATACAACACCACAGCAACAAAGTCAAAAAGAGAACGCACTGCAGAGAACTCAAAGTAAGAACATTTGGACAGTGGTGGAATTAAGTAAGCATGTGTACTCAAGTATTGTACTTAAGTAATCTTTTTTACTAGTATTTCCAATTTTGAATACTTTGACTTAAAATTACTCCACGATTTCTTAGAGGAAAATAATGTACTTTTACTCCACTACAACTATTTGAAAAGTTTAGTTACTAGTTACTTTGTAGATTTGTATTATTATGACAAAACATACATTAACCACTTCAGCCCTAAATATACTTTGGCTATTTTCAAAACATGGGACATTCAAAACAAAAATATCATTCTATTCATCAGAGTGTGTGTGAAGTGTCACTTTATCTATGTAATATGTATTTGTCATTTCATAGATGGTTCCGAAATGAGGCATAGAGGTAGAAGGGGTCTGTGGTCTGTCCGAAGCTATGGAAGAGCTCAAGCTCGTTCTGTTCTCACTGAGTGCCAGCTGCGAGTCTTGCTCACCTGCTACTCCAGGACACCTCGACCGGACACTGCAACCAAGCAACGCCTGGGGCTGATGACAGGACTCAGCCCTCGGGTCATCAGAGTCTGGTTCCAGAACAAACGCTGCAAGGACAAGAACAACCACGGCAAGAGAAGAGAGGCATTGTTCAGTACTACTGTGAGTGTGTACGAGTGTGTTGGCGATGGCTAGCAGTTTGGAGTGTGTGTGTGTGTGTGTGTGTGTGTGTGTGTGTGTGTGTGTGTGTGTGTGTGTGTGTGTGTGTGTGTGTGTGTGTGTGTGTCTTTCTCTCACCATCTTTGAGGTGTTTTTATCTATTTTATGTATTGTTGGATGTCTGTCTCTCTCTCTCTCTCTCTCTCTCTCTCTCTCTCTCTCTCTCTCTCTCTCTCTCTCTCTCTCTCTCTCTCTCTCTCTCTCTCTCTCTCTCTCTCTCTCTCTCTCCTCAGCATGAGCCAGATGGGCCAATGGTGGTCCTCTCCCCTGATCCCCCTGATTTCGCCCTGCAGATCTCTATCTTCGAGTCACCATGGCAACTGCAGTGCAGTCACAAGGACATGCCACTTCGTGACATGTCATTCGTAAGTCACAGGACAGTGTGATCCTATGCATCACCATGGCTTGCCACCATGTGCTTATCTCCCAATGAAAATGCAGGCTTACTTATTATATGCCTAACATCTACAGTATAAAAACCTACTATGGCTCTGAACTTATATACATTAATGTTGTTGCTTCCACGATTGTGCTTTGCTCGGATAAGAGCATCAAATGCCTAAATAAATATATATATTTATATATATATTAGAAAGTATTGTCTGGGGTCATATAACAACTGGGGTTACCATATAGTGCATTACATTCCCATTCCCATAGTGTAGCTATAATATTGTGACACCATGCTGTGAGGCGTACAATGGTACAGATCTACTGTGTAGGACACATTGCACAACTGGGCAATGACTAATGATAGGTATACAGTAGCTCTTCATGTCTCAAAGAAATACCAATAATTATTATTTAAATGAGCAACAATATAATATATAATAAAATCAGGTAGTATAGCACTGAAGAGACACTTGTTCACACAGGCTTTTGGCAAATAGTTTTTGTTTTTTGTTGATGTAAAGCGACCTTGGGTTTTTGAAAGGCACTATATAAATTCAAGTTATTATTATTATTATTAAAGGTTGCCATATAAATGCAACTCATTCCTTCCTTACTTTGGAAGTGACTTTCTCAACACTGGCTTTGATGTGTTATTATAACTTATCAGGTTATGTTTTTGCATAGTAGTGTATATTTGTCTGTCATTAAATGTTTTGATGAATTGAGTACAACGGTTTCTTGGGTTTAAAATCCTCTTAACAGACCTTGTATTGAACTGTAGCCTACTTCCCTGTGCTTGTCTTTGCAAACTCTGTTAATAAAGTATTCAATCAATCAGGTCAATGATACTTTCTGTTCTGTTTAATTTCTTCACAGAACGCATGTGTATCAGGGGACTCACCACAACAACCCAGCCATGATGACTCTATCTCTCTCCTAACCATATAAAGACTTTCAAGTTCCTTATGAACATTGTAGTTCAACCCTACTAATATTTTTTGTTCTGTTAATATTTGTGGTAAAGTAATCTAACCAATATCTTGTCAAGGCAGCATCAGACGACTCACAGTGGCTTATAATGACTGTATGCAGCTGCTGCTGAGAGCTCCAAGAAGCTCCAGTGCAAGCCAGATGTTTGTTAGTGTTGGGGTACCTACCTACCTGCTCTGCTGTGCTATGCAATCTTATATAGATTTATGTGTAGGGCATCTGAGTCAGTAAATGACGTCATTGCTGTCTTAACTAACCCTACGTAGTTCTGTCAGGTTCTCCTCTAGACTGTGGAACCATTGGCGCCTTTGTCTGTATGTTCGAAACTGAACATGGTGGAAGTCTTTTTATTGTATTTCTTTCGATATGGATCTCCCTTGGGTCTGAAATAAAGATTGAATTGAATTGATTGAATTGTCACAGCTGAATGAGTATACTGCAGAGGTTTTCAACTGGTGGTCCGTGAAGGTATTTCATGTGGTCCCTGGTCATCCATTCAGTAATGTTTAAAGTGAAGATTCGTTTTTTGTTTTATTATTTTCGAGAAACTTAGTAATTTGGTATTTGTGTGATATGAGGACAGTGGCATTAAAAACATTATCAGTGGTCATTGGAGGAGGCTTGTGTTTCAATTCCAAAAGTACTTCAAGCTTTACTACAGAAGTGGATCAGCTGATAATTCAATGTGTTTATTGAATTGTATTTTATTGGTTGCTTTAAAAAGCTTTTCTGTACCTCATTATATGTCTTTAATGCTGAATCCTGCTGTGGAAAAACCCAATAAACAAAGTTTAAAAAAAAAAGAAGTGGATCAGCTCATTGTCCGCAGACTCTTTCAAGAGACATTATAAAACATAGTCCCTGGTGAAGTTCTGGGTGAGTTTTCAGACAGTAAAAGCTAAGTGTAATTTACCTTTTGTAACATTGTATTTCTGTGACAGTGGTATTGCCACACTTGCATACCTGAAGAATATTAGTATTATATAACAGTATTATGTACAGCAGTGGTTCTCAAACTTTTTCATGTCAAGGACCCCCAAAATTATATGTATTTGGCCGCGGACCGCCATCTCAAAAATATTTTCTGCTAGGGATTTAAAATAAATAGCAGATCTACAACCTCATAGCGCGGCACTCGGTGCTGCGCTATGAGCTTGTACATCTGCCATTTTTTAATAGCCAAAGTATAAAATATGGTTAAAGTGGTTCAAATGATTTGTGACGCTATATTGACACATTTTTCTGGAGACCCCCTGGGGGTCCCCGGACCCCACTTTGAGAACCAATTATGTACAGGGCAAGGTTGGAGCCAGAAAATGACCCTGACCACCACTATAGTCAAAGAAAAGACAGACGTAGACCACCTGTAATCATGCCATGGACCATTAGTGGACCACTACTTGAGACACAGTGCACTAAATGACCTGGTGACCTAAGATGACGAGTCAATGAAATGAAGTCAGTAACTGGGAAGTCTGAGGTCAAGAAATGTGGCCATTTAATGGCATGTGTTTGCTCACTCATAAACATTACAAATCAGCATAGTATCAGCTAATATGAGTTTAATATGGAAGGTTGGATAAAGTAAGAGGAATAGATCAGTGGTTGGTTCTCAACCTTATTTTTATTTGTTTAGCTCTGGGCCACTGGCATATTTCAAGCAATCTTCAAGGGCCACCCCAACCCACCTTTAACTAAACTTAGCCCACATATCCCCACCCAACACCACAGTGGTCCCCAGGTTGATCCATAGTCAGTGGTGGTCCCTGGTTCACAATCAGTTGAAAACCCTTGCTGTAGATCCATTCAGAAGAGGGAAAAAATACAGTAATGTAGAGCAAATGTATATACAGTAACAGTCTGGACTACAAGTTTACATAGGCCACCTGTCATTACAAACAGCTTTATCTTGTAGATCGTGCGGTGGAATCTGTCAGGGTGTCATGTCAACACTCTGTGTTTGTACAGTCACAGTCTCTGAGTCTGTGGTTGTGACTGATTCAAAACTCCCCACAAAAAACAAACAGAAACCTCGGAACCAAGCCCGCAGATCTGCCATTGAGAATACCATTCCAGTGTAAATGTGAGGCCACGGCGGGAACTGCACATATGATGGATATTCTCCCAAATCGTGTTAAAATACCTCAAACATGGGAAGTGTTTATTCGCTCTGTATCAACATCCAGATCCTTTTTTTAAATTATATGTTGAAGGTCTGGTATGAAAGTTTCATTGGCTCTAAACTTGTATTGTTTTGCCTGACAAACTATACATTTCCACTACACTACTAGATGTGAACATTTTGATAAGGTTTCACATATTTTTCCACTTTATTGCCTGCACTTTGTCTTGAATTAGTAAGAGAATCCGCTGCTGTATAGGTTGTCACACCATTCCACAAGGGGGCGATGCTGCACTGAGTAAGATACAGTAGAATCCAATGATAGAGTGCAGTGACAACTTTGTGGTTTGTATAACAGTACAGTATGCAAAGCATGTGAACAAGACCTTAACATGAACAACACTGAGTTGAGTTTGCAACAGGCAATGTACAGTATCAAATCAGCATTTCCTTGTCAGAAATACTCTGTCAACCTGTCCCTAGATGAGGAAGGAAATTGGGGAATGTGCCTAGTACTGTATGTTCCCTCAGCCCTATAGGTTCCCTCAACCTCAACCATAAACCTAAACCAAAACCAAAATCCTAACCCCAACTTCAATCCCAACCCAAAAATGAGGGAACATAGGGAACATAGGGCTGACCCCGGAAATTGCTTGATGTGGAGTGCGGTCATAAGTAGGCTAATTTTCAGCAAGCTTCATTTCACTTTGTTAACTCAGTCTCAACTGCCTCTCCGAACTACAAAGACGCTGAAAAATTAAAATGTTTTCACAAAATGATTGATAAACAAATAAATGTGTGCCTGCCTTCGTAACAATGCTTATGTTGCTTTATAGTTCCACATTTTTTGTGAATCTGCCTTTTTGGTCCTAATGACCTCTCTAGCTACTCTCCGTCTCTCTCTCTCTTTCACTGGCTCTTTCCCTCCCCCAGCATAAACAGGATGTTGTTGGTTCTGTAGGGCTGCCGGCAGCAGACCAGTACAACACTGATGACTGAAGAGATAGCATAGCTGTGGAGCAGCACCCAGCTCTCCCAGTGCAGTGGCAGATTAACTGGGATTTAGAGCTTCCACTCTGCCTCACCACTGAACCAACACACAGAGCAAAGGGACAACAAAACACAGGAGGTCATTCAGCCAGCCGCATGTAGCCCAGTGTTTCCCATAGTCCAGCTTTGATTGTCTTGATGATGGGCTCCTTCAGTGACTGCTAAATCCCTGCTCACATCCTATAGTCTCATTCATACAGGTGCCATTCTATAAGGATAATGAAGGTGATGCATTGACACAGATTGTCACTTGTCACAATAGAGCCATCAAGTATGTGACTATTCTCTTTGATACTGCAATGATGGTTGTGTTCTTAGTGCTGATATTATGAGTCTGTTTGATTGATTGATTGATTGAATACTTTATTAACTGTTTGCAAAAAAAAGCACAGAAAGTACAGTTTAATACTATACAATGCTAAAAGGATTGAACCCAAGAAAGCACTATGGCGTGTTTCCATTGGGGTCATGTGTATTGTCTGCCACAATGTACCTCGTGCCCCTACAGATGCCTGTGGCTTTGTTTACAACGGGGTCTGAGTCATATGCACAAGCTTTTTCACACGATTTCACACGAGTTCCTGTCCACAGGTCAGTTGACCGAGAAAGGGAATGGCGGGAATGTTTCCGTGGTAACAGTCACGTCAGATCAACATGTCCTGTTCTGACATTTTACATTATTAATAGTCTGCATGACTTTCACCACAGAAGATGAAGCCCTCATGGAAAACGGTGGAGGGTATTTCCTGTGAGACGTAACGGTCTCAAATAAAAACAGAGTGGAAAGATGTGTGTGATTCTGCCCTGTCCTGTTTGCCCTCCCCTCCCTTCCCGCTCTCCTCCCCTGTGAGTCTCTTGGTAAACCACTCCTTTCCGTACATTTACCTTTTTTAGCCCTTGAATGCTCCTTCCAGAACGGGGTCTGAAATTAACCTGTTTCCAAACGTGTCACTTTGCGCATTCCTGCTCTGAAATCAAACTGAATTACGTTGATCCCATAAAAGGATAAACAGAATTCTATTTGGACCTATAATGACGATCAAAGGAGCTCAAACATGGGCCCCAAAATTCACCCACCTCCACTCTGACTGACACAACTGATTTTCTGTTGGTAGGATTTCCATGCGTGTTATTTTTTCAAAACGAGAACTAGAAGCTGAGTGTGAATTAGGCCAGTAAGTAGTGTCATTAAGTCAGCTACGCCCCAGACACATAGCCCTTTCACGCACGAGGCTGACCGGTGTGTACACACATGTGCCATAGATACAGGACACAATTAGCCTTCTGTCTGAATCCATGGCTAATCTTCCATCAAGACCTGCCTCTCTCTTCCTCCATACGATCATATGAGCTGAGAGGAAACACTGGCCATGTACAATGTTGCATGCATCAGCACTCAGTGGACTCCGCTTTTAAAAGCTGATGGAAGAACATGTTGGATGTAAATCACATTATGTTAACAGTTAAGCTCTGACACATGTACGTATGTTAAATATGTACTTTGCGATTGCTTGCTTTTCTTGTTAATGAGTCATATCCCATCTCATGTTGTACACGCGTGCACGCGCGCGCGCGCGCGCACACACACACACACACACACACACACACACACACACACACACACACACACACACACACACACACACACACACACACACACACACTCAGTGACCACTTTATTAGGTACAACCATTCATTAATGCAAACCACCTATTCCTTCAAGTGATGTGGCTGCAACACACTATAAAGTTTGCATGTAGAAAAGGTCCAGGCGGTTCAGTTACAGTTCCACCAACATCAGTGACTTTGAACATGATTGACTGACTGGTAGTAGGTGTGTACCTAATAAAGTGGCCACTGTGTCTATGTTTTGTGCAATCCATTTGGCTGTTAGAATGTATTCTGATATGCTAAGAGCCAAGAAACCTTTGAATATTATCTCTGACATATGCACAGTTACTGACAAATTAAAGTTTTCCATTAACCCATCAGGTTATGACATGATAAGTCCTAATCACTCATTTCCAGCAGTGCAATAAAGAACAGGCTGCACCTCACATTGTTTTTTCAAGATGTCAACAATGTTAATAATGGCCTATTCAAGCAGCCTTCTTTTCCCTGCTAACATCCAGGGCTATTTTTGAGAATACATTTTCCAAGGCTGCAAGAATGCATGCGTGAGCGAGTGCCTCGCTGATGGCTGTCTGCTAGCGAGGCAGTCTGCTGAGAGAGAGATCACGTCTTCATCTTTTGGTCACCATCCATGGAAAACAATCCATTAGGGTCAAAGCGGCACAGAAAGCATTGAGTTCAACAATTCCTCATGGAAAGACACATTTTCATTCTTTGTTGATAAAGCTTTGTTATGAAATCTATACCCCGACAATTTGATTAGAAAATACCCGGTTGATGAGGTGTGTAACCAAACAAGCCTGTGAAGCATCACAGCGTGGCAGATTGAAATATGAACGGCAAGGAAAAACAGAAACTCATGCCCGTCCTGAGATAACAACACTCAGCTCCTTCGCCAGAACTCACATTCTGTAATACATTGATTCTAGATAATATATATAGAACCTGCATTATCTTCAAATCATAACTCTGTGCCTATATGTGCATATTACAAGGGTTTCATGTGCTGGTAATGGGTTGTTAGGTTTGGATGGTAATGGTCCTGTGCTGGTTTGGGTTGTTTTGTTTAGGACTCTGGGGGATGCAGTGCAGAGGAGCAGGCCAGGGTCAGGGTAAGGGTACAGAATAAGAATAAATGTGTGTGTGTGTGTGTGTGTGTGTGTGTGTGTGTGTGTGTGTGTGTGTGTGTGTGTGTGTGTGTGTGTGTGTGCGCGCGAGCGTGCGTGCGTGCGCATGTGTGCCTGCGTGCGCATGTGTGCGTGCGTGCGAATCTGTGCGTGTATATGTTACAGGGAAAATGGCATTCCAGGGAAATTGAAAGGGGTACGCTTGTTTTCATGCCCCTCATGCAATTCTGTAGAATCAACGCTAGAGGGCAATGCAAGCCAGACATGAGCCCCACACCACACACCCACGCATGCACAAACCAGCACGCACACACGCATGCGCACACGTGCGCGTGTACACACACACACACACACACACACACACACACACACACACACTCCAGGGGGCGGGCCTGGCGGGCTATGTTAGTGCAGTGAGTGGCACTTGGGGCAAACGCAGTCCCCACACAACATCATTTACGATTCTGTGCCTATCGGTACATAACTCGGACGGCGCTTAAGTCGACTAGCAGACCATCGGCCGGTCGTCGCGGGCACTCGCGCCCGGAGGCGCTCGGGCGCGACTCCTCGGCCTCAAGGTCTGCTAAGTCGGAGCGCCTACCGTCATGGTCCAAAACTATACTTTATCAGCGAAAAAAAAGTAGTCCGCGGTTGTTTGAAAAAGTAATGTCCCAAGCTGGAGTCAAACCCCGGCTCCCAGTGGTAGTGGGTGGGGAGTCCAATGATTATCGAAGTGCGCCACTGAGGCTTGTACTAGTGGTGCAAAGTAACAAAGTAGATTTACTCAAGTACAATTTTGAGGTATTCGTACTTTACTTGAGTATTTCTCTCATATTATCCATTTTATTTTCAGCGTTCCCCTAGCCTAGCTTCCTGGTTAGTATGTTGTTGTTGTGGTCGTCGTCCTCGCATCAAAGCCCCGCCTCGCAGCACCGCCCCGTGCCTATAAAACAAGCGCTCCCCTGTCAATTTCCCTGGAATGCCATTTTCCCTGTGACATATACACTACAGTATATGCGCGTGTATTTGCGTATGTGAGTGTGTGCACACACAAATGTGTGTCATTGTCAGCTGAGCTTGGCCGAGTCAACTGTTGCCACAGACAGATGGACGCACGCAACTAAGCAACACTGGCATGAGAGAGTCACAGACAGAGTGTGTGTGTGTGTGCGTGTGTGTGTGTGTGTGTGTGTGTGTGTGTGTGTGTGTGTGTGTGTGTGTGTGTGTGTGTGTGTGTGTGAGAGTGCATGCGTGCACACGAGCGTACATGCATTACATACTGTAGGTATGTTGTGTATGCGTACACAGTGTGTATGCGTACACAGTGTGTGTGCGTATGCAATGCCTGCAGGACTGACATAGGACAGTGATAGGTCAACTCAATGTAGAGGAAGCACATAATGTCTTTTGTAGTCCAGACAAAACAAAACAGAGAACTGTTTTGTTTTGTCTGTCACAGAGCTGTTGAGGAGATGTTGGGTATCAGGTGGTCAACAACACAAAGGCCAAACCTCCTTGAAAGGATGATCTCAGACTAAAGAACCTGGGTGTTTACGCGGAGAATACACAAGCCTTGAGCAGACCTGGCTCTGACCCTTGCATTGTCGGCCTCACTGTCTACGCGGCGGCCCTCTCCGTTTATTTTCACATCGCATTCCCCTGAAGTAACCCTCATCCACCTCCTCCATCTCTCTCTTCTCCTTCGTTCCTTTCACCTTCGGTCAATAAACAGCCCAGTACGATGCTCACAGCCAACCCTTTCTCAGCCGTCAGTGAAGCATGTTGGCGCTGCACCCCCCCAACACCTGGTCTGTACCCCCAGGAGCTGCACACCATGCAGCACATGGTCGGAGACGAGGGGACACATGTGGGCATGCTGGGTGGCGGAGACCGCTGTGATCTCAACAATGTGAACCTTCCATCCTGTTTCACACTCATAGGACTAATAAACATACTGTAGGTCTGTGGGCAGCACTGAGGGGTAGGGGTCTAAATGAATGTGTGTGTGTGTGTGTGTGTGTGTGTGTGTGTGTGTGTGTGTGTGTGTGTGTGTGTGTGTGTGTGTGTGTGTGTGTGTGTGTGTGTGTGTTAGTGTGCGTGCGCGGACGCCTGTGTGTGAACCTATTGTATAAAAGGGGGTGGATGTGGAAAGCTGGCTTGTTGAAACGCATGGGCCTGTTTTGTCAGCCCATTGTCAGCTATGATCCTTTATTTGTGTTTATTGGACAGCTCCATTGCGGTGTGTTTCATGACTTCAGGAAGGCTTAGCTTTAATCTGTGGTTATCGAACAAACCCATATTGGATTAATTGCCATGTGTTTCCCTTTCCTTACCAACTTAAAACTTCATTCCTAATAAGTTTTGTTTTAGACCCGTGACTCCCTGCCTGGAAAACGGTATCATTACTGAGTGAAATGAAGTTGAACTGAACAACGTCCTACACAAGTAAAACATCTGGAGGTTCTTTCTAAAAAGACACTGAAACACAGAAAGTCTGTAGTTTCTAATTCTCTATATTCGTCATGCATTAGGGTCACTTACTGTACGACAATGACAAACAAAAGTCGTTTTGAGAGAAGAGCACATTAACTCTGGCTGTTGATGAGGTATATGTTTTGACCCTCAGTCAGCTCAGCTGTCACAGTGGTCGTGTCTAATGAGATGTGAAGTGTGTGTTTTTAGCCTTTAGTTCGACTGGCTTCTCTGTGGAGCCAGGGAGCTTTAGGACGACACAGTTCGACGGCCGGGCCTTCTCTTACCGTTGTTGCAGGGTCAGCGGTTACCATGGCGGCCCTTGCTACCTCTGCAGATCGTTATCGGGGCGTTCTTTATGTGAAGCATTGCTGCGTCACACACACACTTTCCCCAGAAGCCACTGTCCCCTCTGTCAGTCACAGCCCTGGACATGACTGGCCCCCATTCACACAGTGATTCATTCAACAGACACACACCATTCATTCTATAAAGACAGCACAGGGTCACACACTGGGAAAATACCACAGGACTCATTCAATGCCCAGTGAGAATGCACTCGTGCGCATGCTGCACACGACACGTCCTCGGGCCTATCTCAGTGTGTCAACACACACAACATTACGTGAGTCCTCTGTCTTTTATCATGCCTGTCGACTGGGTATGACGTCAAATGAATGCTCCTTGGGATAAATAGAATTATCTGAATCTGAATCTGAATCTGGATACCGGTTTCACTGTTTATCACATTCAGATTTTGTTTAACACTATTAATAGCCCTTTTCAGATCGGTGCCATCTGCTTTCAACCCGTCACTGGGGGGTGGCTCAGGATGTAGAGCAGTCCGCGGGAACCGTGAGGTTCCTGGCTCGAGTCCCATCGTCCCCTGGCCTCCCTCCCAACCCGTGCAGGACACGACACACCTCTAACTGCTCCCGTTGAGCAGGTGGTGCCCAATTGCATAGTTGCCTCCACCGTCGGTGTGTTAAGGCGTACCACATATCATGTGCAACAGTGTTCTGTCTTTGTGGTATGTGAGAATGGTAGAATTTTGAGGTACATCGTAAAGTGCATTTGAGTGGTCAAAAGGCCTAGAAAAGGCGCGATATAAATGTAGCCCATTTACTGGGAAGTATTAAGGAACAACTGATATTTCATTTCCTCCACCTCTGGAGGAAAAGCTAAACATGAGAAGGTTGAAACAGTGGTAAAATGGCGGGTGCTATTGAAAAGGCTGGAGATAAGGAGGTAAGAGCAAGCGTGGTCAAAAAGGTTTCCCTGGATATGTATCTTCCCCGGCCTTTCTGCAGGTTTAAATTAAATTAAAAAAAATCAGCAAAGCAAATTCATCGAGCTAGGTACACAGCAAAATCCCAAGTATTATTTTTGTTCTAAGAATATAAAATATTAACCTTATATAATAAGCCTGATTTATATTCTGTAGTACAACCGTGTAGTGATGCTTGTCGACAACAACCGATGTTCAAGCTAACAATGCGCCGTGATGCAGCAAGCATGTGATGTCAGTATAAATTAAGCTGTAATGTATGTTGGGACTGTGGGACAGACATGCAACACAGCTGGATTGGAACAGCTGGAACAGCAGTCCAGTGGTGGCACTGCAATGGAGCTTGGTCTGTTTCTGTCAGTGGGTTAGCCCTTTCTCAGGCTCCGTCTGCCTTCTCTGGGAGGTCTGGCTGGTCCAGCAAGGGTGAAGAAGTGGCTCTCTGGCCTGTGTGTATGTGTGTGTGTGTGTGTGTGTATGTATGTGTGTGTGTGTGTGTCCGTCTGTCTGTCTGTCTGTCTGTCTGTCTGTCTGTCTGTCTGTCTGTCTGTCTGTCTGTCTGTCTGTCTGTCTGTCTGTCTGTCTGTGTGTGTGTGTGTGTGTGTGTGTGTGTGTGTGTGTGTGTGTGTGTGTGTGTGTGTGTGTATGTGTGTGTGTGTATGTGTGTGTGTGTGTGTGTGTGTGTGTGTGTGTGTGTGTGTGTGTGTGTGTGTGTGTGTGTGTGTGTGTGTGTGTGTGTGTGTGTTGTGGGGGGGGGGGTGTTGGATGGCGTGTGGTTGGCGGTCAGGGGAATGCGTCTGGACTCTGGAGCGACACACATATTGAAACACTTGAGCATTCCTCCGCCTCTCGAGGGAGTCGCAGCCTTTGACCGGCCCATATAGAACAGCTACAGACTACAGACACACTACAGACAGGCACTGCATAATCCTTCAGATAGATTGCAAGTAGACGCATTGGTGTGTGGACGTTGTACAGCCCTTGAAGTTTGTTTGTTTGTTGAGGAAGAAAGATTGGTCGTGCTGCTGTGAAATAGAGAAGGTTATATAGTGTATAGTGAATAGTGTGCGTGTGCTCGTGCGCACTCGCTGCGTGCGTGTGTGTGAGTGTGTGAGTGTACGCGCACTCTCATGGTCATGTATGCACAAACAAATTGGACACACAGACAAACACTCTCACTTTCTTTCACATACCCAGCCACCATCCAACCCTCCCCACACACACACACACACACACACACACACACACACACACACACACACACACACACACACACACACACACACACACACACACACACACACACACACACACTATCATAGACAAGCTTTCCCAGGCATCAGTTGAACTGTACTGAGAAAATCGGGCAGATTCAAAGGGCATGATTGTTTACATGACTGAGGTCCAAGTTATTTTTAACGTTTCTTTTGGCAAGGCAAAGGCTTGAACTTCGGTTAGTTTTTAAGACGGTCATCGTAAGGAAACATAAATAATTCCCCTAAAAATCCACATGCTGTAAATTACTGTCTGATGGTGAGAAGTTGGTTGATGACATTTTGAAGATCATGGTGGCTACAGTATGCAAACATGTTTTGATATAATGTCATGTTTACAAGCAGCTCTTGAAACCCTCAGGTCAGTCATTAACATCTGGATGTTTGAAAATCACCAGACTTTTCACCAAACTGTAAATTCTGACACATGATAGTTTTTATTTCATATGTTAATCGTTAATCGATCAATTGAAAGTAGCTACTCCATCACTTCCATGTCTCAATTTTTTTTAGGCCTACTATTGGTCCCTTGATTATAGAAAATGTTTTTGGCCACCTAGGCTCTAACGCATCGCGGGTTTGAGTCCCGATCCCGACAATCTTTGCTGCATGTCTCTCCCCATCTCTCTCTCGCTGTTTCCAGTCCATCTCCACTATGAACTATAAATAAAGGCAGAAAAGCGCCCAAAAATATCTTGTAGACTGAGATCCGTACTGGTCTTTCCCCTTCTTTCCTGGAACAACTTTCTCTTTTTCTCTGCTGAGCAGATTACAATCTTAGGCAAAGTCACAACTAACAATGTTAAGAAAACCACTGAGTTACAACTGAACTGCAACATATTTCCATTATTCCAGTGTCAGGACTGGAATTTCATCATTTTAAGGGCAAGGCCACTGTGGCCTCTGCAGGGCATATAATTTGAGGCCACACTGAGGGGCTACGGCAGCCATGACCTTCATGTCCTCCATGACATTCCTGCCCTTGTCAGTACCCAATGGAATAGTACAACAGTCCTCCATTAACCACTTAAACCCTATACTTTGTTATGTGTGCCAGGTATGTCAAATTGCTAAAGGAGCCGAATGTCATTTCAATTCAACTTATGCCATGCACAGAATAGGGATGCTACGTTAAAGGTGTTTTTGGATGTGATCTGATCAGACCATGTTGTTGCTCGCTAATCTCTCAAGGCAGATTCAGCAGCCAGCAGGAGAAAAAAATCAGCTTTTATTTGCCGATGGGTTCCCAGATTGCTCACTTATAGGTTCCCACCCCACCCTATCAATCCATCCATTCATACATCTTCCCATCCATCCAGCTGCCCATCTATCCATCTATCCAATCTTCCTTATAGATCCATCCATCCATCCATCCATCCATCCATCCATCCATCCATCCATCCATCCATCTGTCAATTCATCCACCTTTCTTACCCACTCATCCATCCTTTACTTAATTTGTTTATTCACAGGTCAATACACATTAATGAACATTCAATACATGTGCAAGAAATGAATCAATTGAACATGATCATGTCATGTAAACACGCTATGTTTAGCTAGAAGCTTATTTCCACCTGTAGTCCGACATACAACAAGACAAACACAGAAAGAATAACATAACATACAATAAACCTACAAAAAGCCTTTTTTTTTTTTACCCCAAAAAACATACCTAATTTAAGCCAAACTAGCAACCTAAATATATACAATAACATCTAATACCTAACCAACAATAGCATATACCTATTTTGACAAATCTAGGATTTAAAAATGTATCGATGGTCACATGTTTGAGACATTTTTAACCATTGTTTTAGTTGTGTTTACTTTAAAGGTTTTCCATTAGAGTGACTAGGAGGCTATTCCATCGTAGGCTTCCCTTGGTGGAGTGGACATTCTGTCCATAAGTGGTTTTCCTACGATAGACCTCACAGTCCCCTCTGGTGTCTGACCATAGTGCCACGTCCAGTGTCTCTCTTTCTGTGGATAAAATCACACACTGGACGTGGAGCCAGTCCATGTAGACACTTATATAGACAAAGCAGAGACTTTTAAAAGCCCTAAAATTGTCAAAGCTTAAAAAGTGATACTTTTATAAAATGCTGCAATGATGGTATGAGTTAGGTTTCTTGTCTAAGACCTTGATGGCTCTCTTGAAAAGTTGTTCAATTGGTTGCAGGACTGTGGCACCAGCAAACGACCAGTTTGTGAAACAATATTCAATGTGCGATAAAATCATGCAGATGGAGAGATGTTTTAGCAGCAGCGGTTGTCAAGAAGGGCCAAATCTGTGTTATGTATTTGTCACCTTCTTGACGTGCATTTTGAAAGTCAGGTTTGGATCCAATATGACCCACCTATTGATGTTGCTATTTTTAAGCAGGGTCCTGCAGGGTCCCGTTAAAGCAGCTATCTGGAATAGCAGGACTGTTCCTCGGCCAGGTCACCCGAGGCTCTTGAGGACCTGCAGTCCACAGATAACCTTCTACCCCCCCCCCCCCTACACACACACACACACACACACACACACACACACACACACACACACACACACACACACACACACACACACACACACACACACACACACACACACACTAACAGATACACTATCAGCTCGCAGAGTTGCAGCATGCAGGACCTCCTGGAGAGAAATGCCTGCATACCACACAGAGACATGATGGAGGTACAGATATGGATTTCAAAGCAGCCTACACTAGACTGAATCTGATATGGTTGAGATTTGCAGAATGTTCATTCGTGTGTGGTTAAAGGTGTTTGTCCGTCCGTCCGTCCGTCCATCCATCCATCCATCCATCCATCAATTCACCTAACTCTCTCTACCCATTTGATATCTTTAAGCAGGGTCCAGTTAAAGCAGATATGGAATATAGCAGGACTGTTCCTCAGACAGACTCTTGAGGACCCCCTCATTTTGTACATATCAAAATGTACTTAAAGTACCAAAAGTAAAAGTACTCATTGTGCAGAATGTCCCATTTGAATTTTTCAAATGTATAAAAATCTATTGAAAATAGCAGATCTACAAGCTCACAATGCGTCGCATCGCAACCCATTGTGAGCTGGTAGATCAAAGTAACTAGTAAGTAAAGTGTTCCAAGGATTGTAGTGGAGTAAAGGTCCAATTTTAGGGAAGAAAAAAAAAACAGCCAACCTAAAAGTAGTAATAAGTATGAAAGTATAAAAAAAAAAAAAAAAGTAAGTAAAGTACACATCTAAGTGGGAAAAGCGGCGCTCCAAAATAAATACTGCAAGACAGTGGCTCAGATGTAGTTTCTCATTTTAATGCGAGAAGTGAATGCTAAAACGTTTCGGCCGCAGCCTTCCTATGAGCAGATTAGATTAAAAAGTGAAAAAAAAATATTTTTTATCTAATCTGCTCTGAGAAAGGCTGCGGCCGAAACGCGTTAGCGTTCACTTCTCGCATTAAAACCAGAAATACTGTCTTGCAGTATTTCTTTTGGAGTGTCGTTTTTTCCACTTAGGTGGTTTTGATTTGAGTTGTATACATAGCTGAGCACCCACTGCCTAAACTAAGAAGGCATCCAGAGGAAGCGCACCGTTTTTTTCCCCGTAAAGTACACCTCCTCAGAATCTGTACTTAAGTACATTTACGTTTTGTGTCTCTATCTGAGCTGATGGTGTACGTGATATACTGGATGAGATGTCTAACATCCTCCACCCCCCCCCCCTCCCCCTCTTTCTCAGAAGTGAGGACAAGTGGAGACTGAGTACTACAACCCTATCACACTCACACACACACACACACACACACACACACACACACACACACACACACACACACACACACACACACACACACACACACACACACACACACACACACACACACACACACACACACATATATACATACACACACACACACACACACACACACACACACACACACACACACACACACACACACACACACACACACACACACACACACACACACACACACACACACACATATATACATACAATATATATACCGAACTGAACTGAATCTACTGAATATATACTGAACATGTTTTTAAAATATATATAAATAAAATCATCCAGTTGATGATAGACAACATTTCAATAGAAAGAGTATATGAAAACAAATTCTTAGGGGTCATTTTAGACCATAAGCTGTGCTGGAAACCTCATATAGAGTATGTGAGGGCTAAGATGGCAAAGAGCATCTCAGTTATAAGTAGAGCGAGAGACATACTAGATCGTAAGTCATTGCACACCCTATACTGTGCAATGATCTTGCTATATATGCACTACTGCTCGGAAGTATGGGGTAATACATACAAGACAACAATAAATTCACTAGTTACACTTAAAAAAAGAGCAATAAGACTTATAAATAACGTAGGCTATCGGGACCACAAACACAGATTGTTTCTGGAATCACATGTCTTAAAGTTCGATGACATAATAAGGTTTAAAACTCTGCAGGTAATGTATAGAGCTAGATATAACCAACTACCTGTAAACGTACAAAATACATTTCTGGATAAGGAGGGGGGATACAACCTCAGGAGACCACTGAACTTTAAAAGACATAATGACTAATCTGAAAATAATGTGCATCTCTTATATGGTGTAACTATATGGAATGAATTAGAGGAGGAACTACAGTACAGTAAAAACATTCAGAAATGTAAATAATTTGAAAGGTATAGATGGGAGGAAGAGGCTGCACAAAATGTATGAAACTATGCTCATATTATTTATATATAGCCTATATATAGTGTATAACATATATTACTCTATAATAATCATCCCTTTATATTTATCATATAGATTATTACTGCATATCGTGGGATGCTCTTTGCCATCTTAGCCCCAATAAATGAATTAACGTGGACATCCGTATATTGTATTATCGTATAAATGGGTATCTGGGTATACTGTAAGATATCTTTATGCGCTGCATACTGTATCTGTATGCAGGTATGTATGTATATGTGTGTTTATGTGTGTGTGTGTGTGTGTGTGTGTGTGTGTGTGTGTGTGTGTGTGTGTGTGTGTGTGTGTGTGTGTGTGTGTGTGTGTGTGTGTGTGTGTGTATGTAGGTACATGTGTATATGTATGTATATGTATGTATATATGTGTATATGTATGTGTATATGTGTATGTGTATGTATGTATATATGTATATGTGTGTATGTGTATTTGTATGTATATTTATGTTCTGTAGGTACGTGTACGTGTATGTGTGTGTGGAGAAAGAGAGAGAGAGACTGTGTGCAGTCTGGATGTTGGATGCGCCGTAAATTAATGATTACTGAAAAAGAACAAGAGGAAAGGGGGAAAAAAGGAAAAAATATACGTATGTATATGTGTATGTATATATATATATATATACATATATATATATATATATATATATATATATACATATACATTCTTTATTTATTTTTGTTATTTACTGTTAATTATTATTATTATTATTGTTGTTTTCTTTACTTTTCTTTTTTATGTTGAAAATATTACCAGGGGTGGGGCCCGACAAGCTTAATGCTTCCCCCTTACTCTTTTTCGGGGACTTGGACAATTATTATGATTGATTATTGTAATATTATTGTAAACATAAACCAAACGAATGAATTGTAAGTGCATATACATATTTATATATATATATATATATATATATATATATATATATATATATATATATATATATATATATATATATATATATATATATATATGTGTACTTTTCCTTGTATACTTGTCCAAAGGATCTGAAAATAAAGCCAAACTGAACTGAACTGAACATGAATGATAGAAAAGCGATTGAAACACTAAAAAGACAGGCTAAGGAGAGCAGGGCCAGCGTTTTCTTAATAAAATGAGTAAAGTCTTTTAATTGAGTGAGTGTTCTTAAAACTGTAAGACACCTCATTCTCATAATTGTTTCAGCATGGAGGGCGGTGGTAGGGAGGGGCAATAGCCTGCAGGGGAGGGCCCAAGAGACCCTTTCCACCACCACAGCACCCCCCTAGTTCCCACTGAACATTGCATTCCTACCAGCTAATTCACCATCGGAGCCTTCGCCAGATCATCAGACAGCCTTGACTCACGCTATTGCAGTGCATGTTCGCATGCATAGGAAAACGTTCCGTCTTTCTTTCTTTCTCTCTTTCTATCCCCTTGTCTTGTGTGGTGCATGTGTGCACATACACACATGCACAGATTGGCACAGCACCACCAGCATTATCTCAATTATATAACCACATTTATAAGGCCTTGTTCGCGGCCCATTTGCAAGGCTCTTTTGCATGTTTTTCTGACCCATAACTACATTTCCTCTTTCCCAACAGCACCAAACATCCAGGAAGTCTGTATCCTTGCAGCAACATGGAGCTGAGGCCTTCGGTGTGTTTTGATATAGTTATAAATGGGCTGTCAGGGTGTCTGTACGTCGCCTGTTAGTCAGGGTAAAGTCAACAGCTCTGGGGAACATTCATTAATCTGCTAGCCCACGGCTGACATGTGCAAGAGGGCCAGAGGGCCTGTAACTCCTCACAATCACTGACACTAGAAACAGGGAGACGAGGCAGAGAGTAAGAGGGCGAGAGTTAGAGAGAGAGAGAGAGAGGGGGGGGGGGGGGTGACGGGTGATGGGCAGTCAACTCTTCTTCCTCAGGCTTTCTCTATTCCCCATCCATCTCACCTATTTCACATCATCATTTGCTACAATGCCAGTCCCTACAAAGTTAACACGATTAATTTAACACGATTACATGATTGTAATTGTATTGCATACAGGAGGGTGGGCAACCTTTTTGGGCACAAGATCAACTATTTCCCAAGGCTGGTGAACTCTGCCACCCTCAGTCAGTGACAACCACCAACACCTTTACATTTTAATAGGCTGGTACAGTAACTGGAATATTAAAATGCAGTTATGCACACATAATATTATGGTTGAGATTTCAGTTATTTTTTTTCTCAGTTCATTATTGGCTGGAAAAGTCTTGTCAAATGATTTGTGGTTTGTCAAGCATCGTTCTATGTTCCTTTTCTTCACTAGTTCTTTGCTGATGAGACAAATGTATTTCCCATTCAGCATGACAAAGCATAATAATTTCCTTCCCATTCTGCGTGGACATTGTAGGTCTTTTGACTCATGGGGCTCTATCTTCTGTCCGGCACAAGACATCGCAAACGGGCAGCGCAATTGTCATTGCTATTTTTACGCCTGGCGCCCCTGTTATCTAGGTAACAAATGATCTTGCGCCTATTTAGTGCTCATGGGCATGTTCATGTATCAGTCAGATTTTCCATATTCCATTCCGATTGGCTATGGTTGACTTCCAAAATTTGCGGGCCCTGGGTAGCAAACCCGGCCAGGTGGAGATCTACGCTCTTCCTTTACAGCAATGGTTCTCAAAGTGGGGTCCGGGGACCCCCAGGGGTCCTTGAGGGTGTTCCAGGGGGTCCCCAGCAAAATTTGTTAATACAGCATTACGATCATTTTAACCCCTTTATCCATATTTTATACGTTGGCTATTCAAAAATATCAGATATACAAGCTCATTGAGCGTCACTTCAAGCCACGCTGCGAGCTTGTACATCTGCTATTTTTGAACATTTTTGAAAACACTTTTTTTTGGCACAAAGAACTACTGCTCTCAGACAAGCCCTCCATCGTTGCTTCCAGTCATCCCGGTTCTCCATACATCTGGCCAGCTCGTTTTGCGCTCCTGCATCTTTGAGTACGTCCACGTATGTTAATGTGGGACGGCCTTGTGACCGATGCCCCGGAGTTGGTTCCCACAGCACCAATTTGCTGGCTGGCAGCTCTTGATGTCTTTAGCAGTGTCCTGTGCTAGTCTCATTCTCTTGTTCACCGGGGTTAATGCCTCAGGGGATATTAATTTGATGAATGTAGTTAAAAGGTAAGTGTTTCTGCATTCCTGTGCTGTTAGCCGTGAAAGAGACAGACTGCCGGGATGTCTGGTTCGTGTAGAGTTCAACTCACAACACTGTGTAAAAGTGTAAAGACATGTGTCTATTGGCTGTGAAAGACTTGGGTGTAATGGTATGCTGCATGTGTTCATTTAGGGATGGGCAGATTGATACTGAAATATCGATGCCTCCAATACTGACCTTTCCTTATAGAATCGATCCCCCCATCAAAATATCGATACCATGTGTTTTCTTTGACCAATCATTTTAATGTTTTTCTTATGTTAAAAGAGGGAGAAGTCCCGCACCCTGTCTTCTTTTGATTGATTGAATACTTTAATAGCAGTTTGCAAAACAAAGCACAGGAAAGTACAGTTCAATACAAGGTCTGCTAAGAGGATTTTAAACCCAAGAAAGCCTATGGCTTGTTTCCATTGGGGTCCTTTTTCTAAATAGTTTTATTAAATACAGAACAACGTTATGGTCCATCTGACCTTTGGGACCTCTCCCTCTTTTCATGTTGGCTTTCCTCTCCTACGCACCTGTCCTTGTAAATAGGTGTGCAAGGGGACTTTTTCTGTTACATTTTTTCTTATGAAAATGAATTTGTATTTGTTTGCTGAAAAAGTGAAAGAACCGAATCATGTGTACCTCAGGATCCACATGGGAATAGCGTGGCTTATGTGATCTTGTATTTACTATGTGTGTCCAGTCTGTGACATTAGTCATCTAAGACATCAGTCATCTATGACATATCTATGGCATATGACTCCAAATTTGAGCAAGGTTTCAGTATGATCAGAGCCCTATTGACCTCCATTATAAAATGTATACATTTTGTTCATTTGGGGGGAAATTTTAAGCCTTTATTTGATAGAGACAGTTGAGAGACGGGGGAAAACAGAAAGAGAGTAGAGGAGTAACATACAGCATATGGTCTGGCCTGGGGCTCGCTGTCAGGCTTTAGAGCCCATGTGGTATATGCCCTCACCACTCGGCTATCGGGTCACCCACTCATTATAAAATTAAAGTTAAATATTTCAAAAAGTATAAAACATATGTGGAGGTACTTCTGTGGCCTACTGGCAGAGTGCACAAGACATTTGGCACTGATCGGTTGGTACTGTAAGTAGTTGGAATATGGCATTTGTGCCAACAACATATCTCATCCGCCAGCCGGTGGAAGGGCCTTTATGGATCTGACTTTCCAAAACTTAATTTCTCTCCCACTCTTTTTTCCATTCTCTGAAACTCTCTCCTTGGTCTTTCCCCTGTTACCTCCATCATCCTCCAGATTGCACCAATATCAGCAATGGTCCCTGTTTGGGAATACTCACACCAGACAGGCTAACTAATGCAAGAGTCGGAAAAACTGGTGGAAACCTGGGAAAACTTGAGGCTCTTTGAGCCTGGCATAGAGCCATTCTCAGCTAGGGTGGTGAAGATGAGGCATAAAGGTTTGACATCGAGGATGAATACTTTTTTTGGAGGGGGGTTATGTGGAAAGTGTTTTTGTTGTTGTTCAATACAACTTCATTACAATGTTAAAATTACAGATCAATCTTCAAGTCATGGGTACCCACCACTGGTGTACAGTACCCAGTGATCCCTCCCCCACCAACACTGTCCTCGATCACAGCCTTCAGTCTCAGACTCTATCTTATCATATAAACATCCACACATTAAACAGTAAAAATAGATAATGATTGAGCAGACCAGACAACATAAAACAAGACTAGGTTGAAATCTAGAATCGGGCTGGACCATGTATGACCGTGTATTTGAAACGGCGGATACAGAAAATGAGAACACTTGCAATTTAGCGCTAGAATAACGTAATCCTGTAAATCCATCAGTCAGTGATAGTCAAACTAGTTAAATTAACACTCAAGATTTCAGCGTGAGATTCAATCTACATTGCATGAGATTTAAGTTTTTAATAGTGAAATAGTTACTGAGACAAAAAGTCAAATAATTAAAGAACCCAGGACCCAAACCACCACAGACTGACTTTCCAAAGTAAGCCTAATTTCTCTCCAACTTTTTTTCCACTCTCCTCCAACCTTCTCTCCCAACCTTTCTCAGTAACAGTAACTTTTCCCTGAATCATGAACCCTCACTACCCAAGGGTGTTTACGGTAACTACGCCACTGACCATAATGTGGTAATGCTATAACAAAATGCATGGCATGAACACAAATTAGAGGTATTTGCCTCCACCCCTACCTTTTCCAACCACTCAGCGTGGTCAGAATGGATTGCACAACGTATCTTATGGGAATTTGATGGGGATGTGTGTTCTGTTCTATAAACACAATAGAATATAAGGCCAGCTAATACTTGAAAGGAGAGGAGAGGGTGACAAATGGATGAGAAGAAGGTTAGAGGGTCAGACACAGTCTTCATCAAGTCTCACAGTGTTTACATCCAAAAGCTGTCATACAACAGAGAGGAGGACTTTGGTATAGTAGTACAAGAGTACTATGGACAATAGACTTCCGGGCCCGCCGACACAGCAAAACAATCTGTGGAGTGTTCGTGTGGGTTTCCCCTGTGTGCTCCCGTTTCCTCGTTTGAGACAATATGCTCTTGCCAGTGTACGCCGTTTGAGTAGTATAACTTAACTTTATTTGCCTTGTAAAGGCAACTTTGCAACTTTGTATTTCAGTGCTTTGCTCGAAGGTACCTGCTATGGGACAGGTGTAGACAACAAAGAGAGGTGTTGTCATTCAACCATTGCAAGGTAAAAGTATCATTTCTTATCTCTTCCAGGACAAAAGGCAGGGAGGTGGAGATTATGTTTTCGCCCCTCTGTGTGTGTGTGTGTGTGTGTGTGTGTGTGTGTGTGTGTGTGTGTGTGTGTGTGTGTGTGTGTGTGTGTGTGTGTGTGTGTGTGTGTGTGTGTGTGTGTGTGTGTGTGTGTGTGTGTGTGTGTGTGTGTGTGTGCGCGCTCGCGCGCGCTTGCGTGTGTGTGTCTCTGTCTGTCTGTCTGTCTGTGTGTACAGCAAATCCAAACATCTTTGTATATTCTCCCTGTAGCCCACAACTTACACATCCCTTTCTAGGTATCAATGTGCTACTTTACATAAAGTTACATAAGTTCACCAATATAACTATGTAAGTCAGACTTTGCCTTTCAGTTCTTCAGTTCATTGCTTTGCTCAAATGTCCCTGGACCTGAGGTAAAAAACAAAAGCTCTCTTTTCCCCTAATTTTTTCAGAAGGTTTTCTAAAACACTTTGAGAAACTATCATTACTATTATTCCGGTAGGCTACTTTTCACTGACTCATTCCAGCAGTGGTCCTTTGCATTGCCACTTCCAGGCAGCACCCCTGTCAGCGTGTATGTGTCCAACTTTTGGACGTTCACAGTTTTCACACACAATCCTGTCCCTGTGGGACATGGTTCAGGCCCTGACAGAAGACATTTCTATTCCTATCCATCTATGTCATCCTTATCTATGACTCGTTTCTTAATGAAGAGGATAAAGTGCATACAAGGAGATGGACAGTGTGACTCTGTCATTCCTTCTCGTTCCACCACTCAGCTCCATTGAGAGAGGTCTGACCTATCTCACACAGTGGAGGATAGAGGAAAATAGTCATCCTCGTTCCGGATCATGAAAAACAATACTATGATCAAAGCTAGGATGTAGGAGGGGTTGGGTATGTAATTCTCACCATATCAGTTTGCATACCATCATAAAACTCTGGATAATTCTTGATAGGGTGACTTAAGCTGCACATACGTTTGTGTTCTTTTTTTTTGTGACCAACTTTTTATTTTATTTTATTAAAAGCTTTTCAAGGGGAAGAGACATTACATTGTATTCAAATCCATTCATGTATGCATAGACAAACAGTTCGCACTGACACAAAGTCCCACAACAACTTACAGAAGTGTCTTTTCAGGGCATAGATTGTCAGTCAGTGGTCATTAATGCAATCATGTAATCTGGAGCTAGCCTGCTGGCAATTGTCTCGTCCTCTGATCTGGCGGTCCTGTGATTGCAAAACAACCCAGGGCGCTTAACCCCCTCACCAGACCCCAGGGTTCACACAGACATTATGCATTTACCCTCAGAAAAGAAAACCATGATGTATATAACAGAATCGTTTTAAACAATAAAAAAAAACGTTTGTGTTCTTTTGAATATTATTTTCTGTAATAATTGGTAAAACCCTAAATGTAGGACAGAGCGGGCGACTAGAAAGGCAGAGACAAAGTGGTATAGTTTGTGATAGGCCTTAAGGCCTGATATGCACAAACCCCTCCCTTCTCTGGTGCTGAGCCAAATGCCCCATAGGTAGGCCATGATGCCCATCAACGGGATAACAGACATCAATGTGACATGTAACTGTCTAAATAAATGTTTGATCATTAGAGTTGCCTTATAGCCTAACGTTTAATAAACATTGACTCAAAGGCGACACACATCTTCATAGTTGCAAAATATGCCTGATTTGCCTAATAGCCTAAACATGTCAGGACATGCAGCTGACACTTGATGACACATTACAAATTAAATTAAATGCTTATGCTCTAAAAGTTTAAACCAGTAAATAACACGATCATCTTATAATATAAAGAAGAACCTAAATAAACCATCTTGACCGTCAAGATGAGGCATCAACAGAAAAAAAAATTGTGTGTGTCACATATTTATTTATTTTATTTATGTAGCAATCAAGCATGTATAGTCTAAAATAAACAAAAAAAGGTCCGTTAAAAAAGTTTCAGCATCTGGCATGACGACAAAGTCTGCTTTCTTTGACCTCTCTGTCCTGACTCATAATTGGTCTGAATGCTTAGTGGAGGCTGGAGGGTTACTGGAGGGATGGGACAGGGCAACGTTACGGGATGGGTCCGCCCTGCCTGTATGCAGATGGGTGGCGTGAGAGTGAGAGCTACAGAGTTGGGCTAATAAGTGACCGTGTGGAGAGAAAAGTCCGCCGAGAAAGTTAATCAAAAACAAACCCCTACAATCGACCCTATACAGCTCGGAGAATGTTTTAACGGTCTGTAGGAAAACGGCGTAAAAGCTGTTCAGCGTTCAAGGACGAGACATGGAATTTGGACTGTACGTTGGAGATGCATGGAGGACCAACAGATATTTTATGGAAACAAAGTTCCGATCCCTGCGTGCAGCTCCTGCTGGGATGTAAAGTACAGCAAAGTACTCAAACAGGTAAGCCTGGACCTGTCTCTCTCAGACTCAGTCACATCTATAGCCTTTGGCAACGGACTCGTTTAAACAAGATCGTTGTAGATTATGTCATATCATATCACTCACGATTTCAAATGGGACAGAAAGCAGGCTACAAGACAACTTTCTCACACCGTAAGGATACTCAAACTTTGTTCGGTAGTGTCGTATTTATGTTGAATGAATGGGCTTGCCTTTATGTGACTTAATGGCCAGTAGCCTACATATCAAGGAATTGGGTTTTGTTTCAAAAGAAAGTTGATTAGTTATATGAATAGGTTGTCGCTGTTGGCTGCGAGTCATTGCGAGAAAGACACGAATCACTTTTAAACTGTTAATTGCTTTAATCAAACAGATCATAAATATCAATTAGCATTTATGGCGTTGCAATTAAAAACAGCAAACTAACTGAAGTCTTGTTCAAAGTATTAGAAGACAACTACACTCATCATCAGTTGTTCTCAGTTAATTAATAGTCACTCAGACTGTTAACATGTCACATAAATTTATAAAGTTATAAACGCCTCAAAATTAACAAATGAATAGGCTATTGATTTTAATTTAAGTGATTTTTAATTGTTTTGTTTTTAGTATTTTTTTAAGACCCTCCTTTTTTAGATTGTTTTATGCAAATGTTTTTATTCTGTACTGTAGAACTTTGAGGTTTGTTTCTTAATGTGAAGTGCAATACAAATAAATGTATTATTCTTATTAAATCAATGAAAATATAATAGCCTGTTCTTTTTTGTGCTGTGTTTTCACTGACAGATCCTTGAAGGAGGCTGTGAGATGAGATGCAAGTGGCATCACTGCCAGACAGTTCAAGTAGCCTTGCTTCCCTCCGCCGTGTCCAGTGTTGTGGCGCCCTCTGCTGTGTAACCGAGGAAGGTCCAGGCAGGTAGGCAGGCAACATGGGCAACATAGTAGAGGAAGGGATGAACGCTATCATCGTCACCCACTACAACCACTCGGGGAAGTGGGACCGACCTCGGAAAAGCGAGGCCTGCAAGAAGGCCGTGCTGCTCCTCATCTGCGCGCTGATCGTGTTGGAGAACGTCACTGTCCTGCTGGCGCTCTGGAGGAACAAGCGCTTCCACAGCCGTATGTACTTCCTCATCGGCAACTTGGCGCTGTCTGACCTGCTGGCCGGCGTGGCCTATGTGGTCAACATTTTCACCTCGGGTCGTAACACCTTCTTCCTGACCCCGTCCCAGTGGCTGGCCCGCGAGGGCAGCATGTTCGTGGCCCTCAGCGCGTCCACGTTCAGCCTGCTGGCCATCGGGATCGAGAGACACATGACCATGGTGCGTCTGCGTCCGTGTGAGACCGCGGGTCGGGGGAGACTTCTCGGGCTGCTGGGGGCGTGCTGGGCCGTTTCGGTGTTGCTCAGCGCCCTGCCCAGTCTGGGCTGGAACTGCCGGGACGACCTGCCCTCCTGTTCCACCGTGCTGCCGCTCTACGCCAAGAGCTACGTGGCCTTTTGCATCAGCATCTTCAGTGCCCTGCTGGTGGCCATCGTGATCCTTTACATCAGGATCTACCGCTTGGTGACCTCCAGCGGCCGCAGGGTCAGCAGCAGGCCCTCGGAGCGCTCGCTGGCCCTCCTGCGGACGGTGGTGATCGTTCTGGGAGTGTTTGTCATGTGCTGGGCCCCTCTGTTCCTCCTCTTGCTGCTGGACGTGGGCTGCAGCCCCGACGACTGTCCCGTGCTGTACCAGGTGGACTGGTTCATCGCCCTGGCCGTGCTCAACTCGGCCCTCAACCCCTTGATCTACACGCTGTCCAGCAGAGAGATGAGGGCTGCCTTCTTTCGGCTGCTCTGCTGCTGTCAGTCCAATTTGGAGTCGACGGGGACACCTGTGGCCGGCAACCCGCACCTGGGCACCATTATCCCCACGGTGGAGAACAGCAAGACCAGCCTGGGTGGAGGAGGGGTCAGCGGAGGTGCCAAGTCCACTTTAAACAGAGGGAAGGTGGTACCCACACCTTTGAACTCCGACAACAAGCACATGGACCAATCCACTCCCAACGTGACCCATCCCTCTGGGCCGGCTGACCTCCTGTCAGCTGTCTTGGTCAAGGCCGGGGCTCTGCCCTCCCTCAGCAAGTTCTGACTCAATACTGAGCTATATTGAAGAGCTGATCTGAGGCTGTTCTCCTGTAAGACACTCTCTGAACTGTCGCCCGTGTAGCAAAGAGTGAGTAACAGAGGCATTTGCTTTGAGCTAAGCAGGCCCTCAAAGCGTTCTGCTCTAAAATAGAGGGTTAATTTACGATGATCACATAAAGCCACTATGTAGAACTAACTTGACAATATTATTCACTGCTGCAGAGTAATTGAAAAGAGTATTACACATTCATTCCCATTTGTGTTCAAATTCATATGGAATGTGTTCAGCAAGTTTTGTTTGGGTGAAATAAGCCATGGCCAAAATTGACAGAAATCAAACACATTTCTCCATCTACAGTAGGTAGGACGTGGATTAATCTATGTCTGTGAAAATGACCCTCGATTGTGCTTCAAAGTAATAACAGACCATAATTTAATTGTATCAGTGTTGTCAATTAATCAAGCTTTTCTTAAAAATGTGTTTTTACATAGAAAAAAAAAGAAAACGAAATTATGGCCACTGTTTATTGCATGTGCGATGTATGTGTATTGTACAAATCAGCAGCTTTTCTTTCAATATATGTCTGTGTAAACTATTTATTTTCCATGAAAACCATGGCCTTCTCAGTATTATGAACCATGTGGTATAATTTTTTGCCTTGTGTGCATAAAATCCTTCATGGTACAGGGAGTTCAATATTGATTTTGTTATGATTTGAGGTGTACTGTGAACGAAACTACGTCTCAAACCTCTCCACAGCACACTTAGATGCCACTCACACTTCCACTAACCACTAGTGAGTAGGAGTGTTGGTTTTGAATTATTTAACCGCCAGTAGACTGTAAATGATATTTCAACCCTGGGCTGTGTGGTGCCCTAACACCATTACATATCAAACAAAAATAAATAAAAAATATATACATTTTTCATGAGATGTTCATGTGTCTTAGTTTGCCTTTTTTCCCCTTTAGATCATTGACCTATCTGCTCTCACCAACCCCCCCCTGGTCCAAGCCATGTTTATATGTTGGCACAAACCGTATACTAAGGATAATTACATCCAATCCTGTTTATTTGTACAGTAAATGTCTAAGCTGTAACAGTTTACTGAAATATGCGCAATTTTAGCTCATATGTCAGTCAGGTTAAGGATAATATTCAAACCATAAACTGTAATCATGTGCATTAATATGGACAGGGTCTAATCTGTCACGCCATCACATGCTATCTAGACAATTAAAGATAAATCATTATATCGAATCTGCTCCACTTAATATGGGGAGCTTTTCCAGCTGTGTGGGGCTATGAATTATAATACCTCTTGGGAGGGGGAATTGACGTTTCAAAAAGTCTAAATTCCAAAGGAAAATAAATTGATTTGCTAATACTTTACTTTTATGTAATATCTCAACTTTCTAGCACTCACCGTGTTATCTCATGTTGCAAACCTCATTATGGCAGTATGTAAGCCAAAACAAACATAATTCACGATAAATATTTGTTTCGGTTCATGACAGCTTATCATGAGGTTTTCCTGTGAGAAAATAGCTTTGTGGCTTTTATCCTAGGTTTCATTGCAAATAGCAAGCGCAAGATGTCACTGGACTTTTAAAATGTCATTTCAAATGGTCTTTACATCAGGCTACAAGATGTATTCAAACAATAGCAGCTTAAATTGATTAAATATATCTCAAGGGAAATTATGGAGGAAAAAAACCCTTGAGATCTCTTATGGGTTGCCTGGGACAGATCTGTCTTGTAAGCGTGCAAACGTAACAAGACGCTGGGGCTGAATTTGAGCTCAGTGAGGTCCCACACTGGGTTATGACTGATTAAAAAACAATCAGTACCTTCTCCATATTTGTACAGAGACCATATCATCTGCCACAATAGATCGTTTGTTTGAACTGCTACTGCAATGGGGTTTAATTTACACTACCTGATTGATGAATGACCTATCAGAGCTGGCCGTACCAGGGTACGTTGTCGTTCATGTGACATTTCACTGGCAGGATCAGATAAGGACTGACAGTCTGGCATTTCAGACTCACCTCAGTGAAAGGATGACGTCTCTCCTCCCCAGCAGCACCAATTCTGAGGGAAATGTCAGTAACTCGGTACCTGCTGAACCTCTGCAGCTTAACCCATTCAAACCGGGAACGCAACTGTGTCATTTTAGATTTCTTTGGCTATTCAAACATAGCAGATCTACAAGCTCATAGCGCGGCACCACGCTATGAGCTTGTAGATCTGCTATTTTTGAAAAATCGTGAAAATGTGTGCAAATCTTTGAATATATATAGATTTTTAACTACAATCTTTGCTTCTGGGGGGGGGGGTCCTGGAACAAAATATTTTGAGATGGGGGGTCCGCGGACAAGTACATATGTTTTTGGGGGTCCTTGAAATGTTTGAGAACCACTGATATAGCAGCAGCATCTTTTTCTTTCTTTTTTTTACTTAGGATTTAGAAGACATTTTTAACTGCAGGGATTCTACACATTTTGTAGAATCCCTGCAGTTAAAAATGTTCGCTTTAAAAAACATATAGGCCTTTATTCAGAGATTTACACAAATGTCCCCCCCCCAAAAAATAGCAGATCTACAAGCTCATAGCGCGGCACTCTGTGCAGCGCTACGAGCTTGTATATCTGCTATTTTTGAATAGCCCAAAGTGTAAAATAATGGTTATAGCTAAAAGATGACACAGTGTGCGTTGCCGGATTGAACAGGTTAAAGGTCAATGTAGGCTTTGTATGAAACACTGCAGTGAGTGACGTCTGCTCTGCCCCAACTGATGGTGGTCTTAAGACATCTGAGACATCCCTCGCACTACCTCATCTCCATGCTTCTACAGTACTTAACATCATCATCATCTTCCTTAGATCAAGATGTCTTAAGGGGCAACAGAAATGTACAAATGAGAGTTCATACTTGAGCAAACATGTCAACATATACAGTATACAGTTGAAATACAATCGATTGTCTCTTGAAAAACGTATAAAGACACGAATTTGATTGAAAGTGAAAATCTTCCCATATCATACGGTATTCACATCCATCTAACGTCTATTCCTTTTCACCATTTGCCTCTACAAAGACGTCATAAACCGTTGCATGCACTAACTGGGTCACACACCTTAATAAATCATGTTAACTAAATAGGCGTCACCGGTCTTCTTTGAGGATTTAGACATGGTGGATTTGTGTCATTCTCCCGGCACAATGTCTATTTGCATATGACTAATGTGAACACGACGGAGGACAAGAGAATCACAACACCCTATGTCACCATGATCCTGGCTTTATTCTGCTGTGGTGTGTGTGTGTACGTGCGTGCGTGTGAGAGTGTGCATGCGTGCGTGCGTGCGTGTGTATTGAATTTGTGTAGGTGTGCGTGTGGGTGTGCGTGCACGTCCCAGGGAACAAAGGCTCCATCTGGTCTGGGATTGTGAATGTGCCAGTATGAAGCTGTTCTGTGTTTTTTGCTCTTTTGAAGCAGCTCTGAGGTGAAGAGGGGCCAGCCGGGCAGCGGGCGAGGGCTTCAGAAGTCCTGATGGAGGTTGGTGCTCCATCACAGCAGAGCCCCTGCTCATCCTGCTGAAGCCATTCTCTTCTCCACACAGCTGAATCCTAACCCCATTCACCAGAGGAGACAGACACACATTCATCTGTCGTGTGGTGAATCCCCCCCACATCACTACCTCCTGCCTGCAGCTCTTCAAGCCAACACAGTGTAATTGCATTTGGAACAACAAAAGTGGAGACCCTGGCAGGCTTTCGGTGATGGAAGGAGGGGGGGGGGGGGGGCGGGGTCAAAGGTCAGTCCGTGGCAGGATATTGAAAGACCTGGCTGTGATCTGGACTGGTGTGAACGCCAATCATGTGGATTTCGGGATCCACATTGTAACGGTGTGGTTCTTTTTGATGTGTACACTATATGTTATTGAGGTATCTAAAGAGCACAGTGGTACGTTTCTGACCGAGCAGTGTGGGCTGTCATTGCGAGAATTGTTTAACAGGCTGTGACTAATTGACAGTCTCGCCATGACAGCCCATACTTACTGCACTGTCATAAACGTACTCTGCTCTTCAGATACCTCAAATAAATTATAGTGTGAAACACAACAAAATATCACACGTAAACAATGTGTGATATGCCTTCTTTTGTTCTTGAACCGATACATATAAGGTCGCAATCATTCAAAAATAGTGTTTGACCACCCGGCTCCCATTGGCATCAATGCATTCCATTAAACAGGCTACAGTTTGCCTTGCAGTGCATTGAACCGGCCAGCTGGAATTGCCGGACCAAGAAATTGACAATTACGTAGTTTCCTTATTTACATAGCCTTGATGTGGCCAGCCTGTGACGGCAGTCGTCTATGATGTATGTATGACTCCAAATTTGGGCACGTTTTCAGTCCAATCCGAGCCCCACTGATTTCCATTATAAAAGTTACAAGTTAAATATTTCAAAAAGTATAAAACATATGGCCAACTGGCAGTGTGGGAGATAAACACCAAACAAACAACAGAAAAAAAACTAAATGCAGAGGAAAGACGCACTGAAATAGATAACCGGCTTAAAAATGGCAT
>NC_137607.1:21481250-21603750 GCF_963280865.1 Gymnoscopelus braueri | reverse complement strand
ATAATGAGGACCGCCTCCCCTCCTCCTCCTCCTCCTCCTCTACCCCCCCCCCCCCCCCAATCTCTCCCTCCCACTTCCCCTGCTGTTAATAGATGGATGAGAGCCTGTGTGTGTGAGCACGTGTGCACGTGTTGGAGTATATAAAGTATGCAGTCCCTCCAGGTCCTTTGTCTAACCACTCTGTTTGGCGCCAGGAGCCCCACACAATACAATATGGAGTGTTAATTTCACTTAGAACACTCCACATTTTACAGTGCAGTGTCTACTCTATTAACCATGAGAAGCGAGATACAAAAATAGCTACAATAGCCAGTCTACAAGCCCCACAATGCATCACATCGTGACTCGCTAGCTTGTCAATCTGCTATTTAATTTGTTTTAGTTTTTTAATTCTTGAACATTTTTGAATATTCTTTAAATGTTTTTTGAAACATTTCACCTACAATGTCATGGCCAAAACAGGGAAGCCAGGTTGAAATTGGTTAAAAGACAATAAAGATTGCATTGCACAATGCAGTTCTGTTTAGAAACACTTTATTGTTTTGACCATCGATGTGAGGTTTCAACACAGCAGGTAAAATCGGGCAACCAATCTTCTAGTGCTATAGCGACAGAATAAGACCATGATATTCAATTAACACAACTCTGGACTTAAAGCACAGCTGATGTAGAAACTGTTCCGCTCCATCACGGCAGAAAATGTGGTTGAATTGTGATTATTTATTTTTTTAACCACTTAAACCCTAGTGTCCCAATTCTGGGCATGTCATAATAGGGGAACATTGGGAGAAAATAGGCAAACACTGGAGTTTACTAATGAAGTACCGTCTATAGGGTTTAAGTGGTTAATCTGCGATGCACTGCAACCAGGCAGTGACATTCAGAATCCATTATAGATGCTGCACATTACACTGACGCATGTAATCGACTGAGAAGGAGAGAATATACGATCAAAGACACCTTTGCAGGATTTGTGAGAAGATCCAACATTCGCAAAGTTTCTCAGACTGATCAATGATTTCTGGATTAGTATTCCTTTTAGTTTGGGATGTGGCTCATGGCCGACATACAGATCTTAGAAATAGGCTCATTGCAGCAAGATGACCTCAGTGCCAATTTGCCCGTTTTGAAACCTAATACGTGTCCAGCATATGCAACGTAGGCAAACAAAGGAGATGAAGACACAAGTCAACAAGGTCCACATATTGTAAAACACAACCTACATGTGACATGGTGATACATGGGACAATCAAGTCTTTAACATATAGCAGCGTGATGATGCAAAACACATACTTGGATTCAGATCTACAGGAGATCCAAAGCTAAAGTGTGGTTTAGTGTAGAAAACTGAAGTTTTGGAAAAAAAACATCACTGGCTTAAGGTGGTGTAAGTTTTTTGTTGTCGTTCTAGTTAAAATAAGGGTTAAATAGCTCTATATTCCGATAGCAATCATTACAATAGAGTGTTTGTTTAGTAACAGGGGCTCCCCGTCTCTTCAGCTCTTTAGTAAACAGAAAATACATTTTGCTATGGCCAAAATGAGAACTGGAACGCTATAAGAGTGAAGCTGATTCTCTCCTGATTGGTATACTGACCTGAACATGTATTTTCTAAAGAGCTGGAGACACGAGGAGACCCCTGTTACTCAACAAACACACAGAAAGTAGAGCTTTAATATTTTAAGTTAACAAAACCTTTATTCTTATTTTATTTTTTTACAAAAAAAAACACTCACACCACCTTGAAGTGAAAACCTTGTATTTTCAAAAAAGACCAACCATTCAGGATTTCTTAAAATCATGACAGCCATGCATTTTCTTTTTTAATATACAAGGATCTGTAATGTTGTAAAATGTTCTCATCTCATAGAGGACAACGAGACAACAACACTGAAAACAACAAAGTTACAAGGCTTTCACCTGACAACATGTGACATGCTTCCAGTGTTCACCTGATGAGATTATCATTACCATGATTATATTGGAGCAGCACCAGACTTAACCACACGAACCCTACCATCCCTATTCTGGGCATGTCAAAATAGGCGAAACATTCAGCAAAAACATTTCCCGAAAATAGCCAATCTGACCCATAGCAACAACATGTGAGCTTGTAGATCAGCTATTTTCACTAAAGAGATTGGTGTGTAGAGGGAAAAGAGGGGGGTATAAATACAGACCCCTGGGGGACCCCGGTCAACGAAATAGCTGAACATAGGGTTTAACCGCTGCAGTTAAGTCTGGTTTCGGGCACAACCTTTGTCACAGCGTACTCTTGTCAAGCAGGAAAACAAAATAAGGAATGGAAACGATTGCCTGACGACCTGAACTCAGTCCCCTGTGTGGTTCAGACAGAGAAGAGGCGAGAGAGACAAAGGTGGCCCTAAAGCTCCGGTATTGCATTTCATATGAATTGATTCCCCGTTATGTCATGAGACACTTGGCACAAGCACAACAGCAGTGGTGGTGGGGGGGGGGGGGGGGGGGGGGGGGGCTGGAAGCCAGCTGTCTACTGAATCATCAGAATAGTCCAGTCCAGTCCAATGAGTGCAGAGCACTGATGGTCCGCTGCATGGGAAATCCCCCCAAACATTCAAAGTCAACAAGAGTTTCAAGTGTCCAGCCTGGAGGTCCGGGCTAAAGAGTGTCATGGAACTATTATTATTCACAGCGTCTGAACCATCACCGGATAGAGCAGTGAGAGGTGCTCGGCGCCCCGGATTGGCAGTTTGTGCGTCGTGTAGAAGTGGATGACCTCTGGGATGGTGTCAAACGGCAGGCTGTTCTGGCCCAACACGTATTTACCGTCTTTACACTGACTGAACTTCATGTGCATGAAGCCCTGACAGCTCCTGCAGAACCGGAAGGAATAAGAGGAGAGAAGGGGGGGGGGGTAGAGAGAGGGAGGGAGTGAAGCGGGTATAAAAACAGAGATAAAGAAAAGAGAAAACAGGGCACATATGAGAAATGATGAGGAAAATGTGATAGTGAGAGAGAGAACATGAAGAAGGTCATAAAGGGATGACGATGGTGATAGAGAAAGAGAGACAGAGCAAAACACGAGAGAGAAGTGAGAGGGAAAGAAAAGGGAGAGAGAGAATATGAAATGTGGGGCAGAGAGGACCAATCATGCGGCAACACCGCACATCTCATCCCATAATGACACAGTGGAAATGACAAGTCTCTCTCAATATATATAGTCTACTTTCCCCCCACACTTTTATGGCACATATCTAACCAAGATTTAAAACCATGTCAACATTTATGACACAAGAAAGGGGAGCAGAGGAAGCGAAGGAAAGGGGGGGAGGGCAGAATATGGATGAGTGATGTTAGGGCGCAGGTGAGAGGAAAGACAAAAGGCAAGGATTACTGTACGAGGGAGAGAAAAAGGAATCATGCGAGACAATATGAGCGGCAGGGCAAAGCAGCAAGCCACCACTTTAACCATAATTTTATCCTTTGGCTATTCAAAAATAGCCAAAAATCTAAAAGATCGCGAACATTTGTGAAAATCTTTGAACATACATATATTTTTAAACAGAAATTATTTAACTGAAATCTTTGCTTCTGGGGGTCCCTGGAACAACATATTTTGAGATGGGGGTCCACAGCCAAGATCATTTTGGGGGCCCTTGACATGAAAAAGTTTGAGAACCACTAGATATAGCGACATACGTTTTTCAGAAACCTGTTAGGATTTAGAAGACATTTGTAGATGCGTTCCCGGATTGAATGGGTTAAGAGTTACAGTAGGACGCCAGCAAAGGACTTTCCCTTTAAGAGCCAGTCAGCCAGTCATGATGTATGTCTAATTATAGAAGCAGAGGGAAAGAGAAGTGCTCTAATTGGTCGTCTGCTGCCACTAGTCATTATTATAGTAAATCAAATCAAAGAGAAGAGCAGCAAAACATGAACCGACTACAAACAGCCAAACAACAGAGAGTTAAGAGTCACGCCACTGTTTCCCCACAACATTGTGACTCAGATCATTGTGTCAGCATTTAAATTTATGGTATGTCTTCATCCAGCACGGCTTGCTTTTTCATAAATACTTTGAAGCTGGTGGGCTTGTCTGTTTCACCGCTGACTCACGCTGTGCTGTTACATTAATGTTTTAATGTTTTGTGTCCATTTGAAAGCCAACAGCATGGCATTGCCTCACCATGGCAAAAGGCATTGTGGATACATACAATATATATTGTAAATACTGTATACTACTAAGATTAGATTTTTTTTGACATGTATAACCATAAAGACCCAAGTCACTGGCTGCTGTATAGACCAGAGGTGGGACAAAGTCATTGTTTTGCAAGTTACAAGTAAGTCTCCAGTCTTTATACTCAAGTCCAGAGTCAAGACAGGCAAGTCCTAAGTCAAGTCCAAGTCCTAAACTTTTTGTTTCGAGTCTTAAACAAGTCATAATGCCATTTATCATTATTATTATCATCAGTTCATGAGCATTTTTCCAAAAAAAAAAAAATTGTGTAAGGTTTTTCCACAAGTGCATCTCCATCTGTGATTTTCTATCCACGTTTTGTATATTGCAATACTTTTTTGGTTGACTACCTCTTAGTTTTTATACGTGAACAACAGAATCTTTGGTATAATTCATTCTACCTGGCTTCCAGCGACCAAAATCACGTGTGATTCTACGGTGTGAACGCACATGTTTTTTTGTTTTTCCAATAATCTCTTCAACTTCACTGTATGCCGTCCTGTGGGATTGGTGACACGTGTTTCAACATGCTGGTAAAGGCTCTGCATCATGACACTAGATTTCTGGAGATTTCTGACAAATAGCATTAGTTGATGAAGTGAAGTGAGGGGTAATGAATTGAATTAAAAGTTTTCGGAGCCGGCCCGGACGGTTGGCGTAACCGCCTGGGCACCTAGGCTGGTAATCCTGACAGCGTGTCACGGGTTCGACTCCCGATCCCGACGGCCTTTGCAGCATGTCACTCCCCATCTCTCTCCCCTTTTCCAGTCAGCCTACTGTCCTATCAATAAAGGCATAAAAGCCACAAAGAATATGTATTTTTTTAATTCTGAGCCTTTGTTTTGATAGGTACAGTGAACAGAGAGATGTGAAACACAGAGAGAGAGAGGGCAGGGAGGTGAAATGCAGCATATGGTCCGGCCGGCCGGGAACAGAACTGGGCATCCGAGCCCACGTGGTACACGCCCCATCGCCCCAACCACTTGGGGTCACCCTCCGGAAATACATTTTTGGGTCGCGGTGACGTCAACATGGTGAAGATTCTTTCCTCAATCCACCCGTTCCTTTATCCCCTCCCTTGAGCCCTTCATGTGTGGTCCATTATATAAGGTGATTCATATTCATTAATGATTAGAGAACGGATGATGTGTGCACTGAAGTGTGCTCTACCTGCCTGATTACCACTTAGCCAGCCTATCGGGGCGAGGGGGACACAGAAGAGAGGGGCCAAGGATGGGAGGCAAGTGGGGGAGAAATATAGAGAGATGCAGGTTATGGATTATGGTAGTAATTAGAGGAAAGACACTTGTCCAGATAAGCAGTATTTGCGGCATGTGAATGACTATCAGGAGAGGAATCAGTATGCTGATGATCTTAAGCAGGAGCGACGTACAAGGACGAGAGGAGGAGAGGAGAGACAGATGGGGAAAGTGTGCTGAATGAAATATGAGATTGACACATTTGGCGGCTTCAAAACACTCACACAAACAATCCTTCCCACACAAAAACACATGCATGCGCGCGCGCGCGTGCACACACACACACACACACACACACACACACACACACAAACACACACACACACACACACAGTACCTCCACACTCAAGAATATTCAATCAAACTGCTAAAGTAGTTTATCCGAGAATTAATTAAGAAGTGCTCTACCATTAAATCTCTGGTCATTGGAGTCAGTGTGTGTGTGTGTGTGTGTGTGTGTGTGTGTGTGTGTGTGTGTGTGTGTGTGTGTGTGTGTGTGTGTGTGTGTGTGTGTGTGTGTGTGTGTGTGTGTGTGTGTGTGTGTGTGTGTGTGTGTGTGCATGTACCGTAGTGAGAGAGAGTATTCCGAGCGGCTGGTCTGGCTGTTCCTCACCAGGTAGCTGCATTCTTTACACAGTGTCAGTAGGGACTCTGCCTCCGAACGTGACAGAGCACCGTGGTACCACCTGATAGACACAGCACACACAAGACAAATGGCTCAATGGATTTTTCCATAAAGAAAGGGGGGAGCCGACCATTTTTGGGGCGGAAATGTGACATGGTTCTTAAAGGAGATAGATCATGTGTCTCAGCAACATGGCTGCATCGCAAAAAAGGGACAAATGATGTGTCACTGCAAATCACATACAAATGTATTTCCAAGACAATTGCTGTGGCAATTGAGCTACGTGTACCGTGTGTGTGTGTGTGTGTGTGTGTGTGTGTGTGTGTGTGTGTGTGTGTGTGTGTGTGTGTGTGTGTGTGTGTGTGTGTGTGTGTGTGTGTGTGTGTGTGTGTGTGTGTGTGTGTGTGATCCCGGAGTAGCACTAATAGGGGTTCTATTACAGTGCAATTATAATACAGCTATAATAGCTCAATTATGTCACAATTATATCACTTACCATAATGAAAGTATATAATTGCAATGACTGTCACCATTGACAAAATATGTATGCTTAGCTGCCATAATGATGTGCTCTCATTTAGGATGACTTGCAGCGAAGTGCAGGTTAAGGCCAATGGTCTGCGTCTCTATTTAAAAGGATCAAAATTCGTTCTTAAAACTTGTGTGAATTGCCTCTGCAGATCTGCAGCTTCGCGTTACAGGCCCTACAGTCAAGCGTCGTGAATGCTACAGGTGGAGGTTGGCGTTTTTTCTGTTTAAAGCTGAGTGCTAAAAGGACCAGTGGGCCCGTAACAGCTCTTAAGAGACCATCAGGAGTAATGGTGCAGAATAATCTACCAACATCCTCATTGAGTGTCGGTGTGTGCCTTGTGTGTGCTTTGTGCTTTGTGCGTGTGTGTGTGTGTGTGTGTGTGTGTGTGTGTGTGTGTGTGTGTGTGTGTGTGTGTGTGTGTGTGTGTGTGTGTGTGTGTGTGTGTGTGTGTGTGTGTGTGTGTGTGTGTGTGTATGTATGTGTGTGTGTGTGTGTGTGTGTGTGTGTGTGCACGCTCGTGTGTGTGAGTGCGCACACGAATGCGTGTGTGCATGCTTCAAGGGCATGTACTTGCATTTCATTAGCAAAATAGCTCTTTATGTACACAGATGCAGCCCATCGATTACACCAATGATGTTTGAAATCCTGAGACCAAAGTAAATGTGTGCTTTAATGTTCTGACTTAATTAGTTCTTATACGCTGACCTTAGTTAATTCTGCCATTTCTGATGAAGGTCGCTCAGCAGAACGTATTTTAGTTTAGTATTAAGTGCCCTAAAGACGGTAGATAAAAGCGCAAGCAATAACACTGGGATTTTTTGGGCAGGATGTGTGGGAGGAAACACTCACAACAACTTCAAATGTCAAGGACAGCAAACGTGGAAACATTATTCTTGATGTCAGTCACGCTTTAGACATCCTGACAACATACAGGGTTTCACAGCACGTACACAGTAAAACCCTCAGTGTTAATGTAACTCCGAGAGTGTACAAATGTAACCAAATTTGGTTACGTTTGTATGCTCACAGAGTAAAATTAACAGTGTAGTACTAATGACACATGTTCAATTCCCAAGGATCCGTTAGCAAACAGACATACATACACCTGCTTTTCCAGGGGCAGGGTAGGATCCACTCTTTCTCCGACCATGGTTTCCTGGGGCAAACGAAACTTCATGCCCCCTCCGGCCAGCGGGCTAGACCTGGGCCCTGGAGGTCGCAAGCGCTCCGTGGGGGGTGAGGAGCGGTCCCACTCTGCCCCGTCAAACTGCACTGTAGCGAGAGAGGAAGGGAGACAGGAGGACAGTGGAGATGACGGAGAAAGACAGACAGAGACACGTTATTCATACAATGTCATCATCAACAGGGCTTGATGCTCACAAACAGACAACAGATATCCTGCTACACCCCATTACAAAGCCACCCATATGGGTTAGAATATCACCATAATCACCAGCATAATAGGGTGGCGTCATAATAGGTGGTGCAGGACAGATAATGTGGCGTGACCTCATGTCCTTAGTTCCTATAGTCAGCTAGCAATGTTAAACAGATGCCTATGGTGGCCACGTTCACACTGAAAACCTGCTGAAACCTGCTTTTGCTAAAAAGTTCAAACGCTTCGAACTTCCAGGACTCAGCACATCATTGTAGTGAATACAGAACAGGGAGTGCTTTCTAATTGGGGAAAAGAGACAAAAGAACACATGAAAAAGAAGCTACTGCTGTGAAGAGAGGTTCCCAGCGGACACGCAGGCTAACACAGGAACTGGAAAAAGCATTCAACACATGGCTAGAACAGCCGAATCAAAATAAACAGAGGTAGAAGAGAGAGAGCAATAATAAACAGTAAAATAAAAGTATTAAATTGAGTGTACGTGTCCATTTAGTTACATGTGTACACTCTCAAATGGACAAATGAACATTGAGGACTTGACTCTGTATACGAGGCACCAGTATTAAAGTCTCACGTGGCCAGACAATCAGAGATCTCTGCTTGCCGATTCATAATAGTGACATCTAAATTCAATGTAGTGACAAAACGCAGACAAACCTACGTCTCTTGCTTTGAAAACAAATCATATAACCGTCCCAATATTAAATATGAAGTACCGCCCTTAAGTCTTTGTAATTGTTCTGCAGTGCAGTGATTTCTCTTAATCTCTGAATTGTTTCCTCACAGTTTTAGCCACAACATTCAATTTATATTTCTCCGGACATATCAGTAGGCAGTTTTTTCTTCTTTTTTTTTAAAAGATATTTTTCTGGGCTTTTATGCCTTTATTTGACAGGACAGTAAGCTGACAGGAAATGGGGAGAGAGATGGGTGACACACAGCAAAGGTCGTCGGGATCGGGAGTCGAACCCGCGACACGCTGTCAAGCTGGATTACCAGCGTATGTGGTATGCGCCTGAACCACTAGGCCAGCGGGCGCCCCAGGCAGTTTTTTTTTTTGATGGTCTGGCTACACGAGACCACTAGAATTATGTCCAACTATCTTTATTTATCTTTATATTGATCTAAGTCCATCCGGTCACTGTGCTGTGAGTGACAGGGAGGGCTGCGGTGATGGAGGACATCGTGACGACCTCGTGGTTTAACATCTAACCATCATCAGTCCATTCAGCCACGAGGACAAGGGAGGGGTCATGAAGGGCAGGTGCAGGCCACTGGGGACTCAGGGGAGAGAGAGAGAGAGAGAGCAGAACAACACCTCTGACCATGGAGGTCAGCGTGAGTGAGAGGAAGGGGTCATTGTGTGTGTTTGTGTGTGTGTGTATGTGGGGGGGGGGGGGGGGACTTATTGAGGGTGATAGGTCACCTTGCTCTCTGAGGGGTGCGTCCTCTTCCAGCTGCCCCACTGGGGCAGGCCAGGGCATCTCCGACAACTCCCTCATTTCTAACAACGGGGTGGGGGTGGGGGTGGGGGTGGGGGGGGAGTAAAAGAAGAGGGAGTGGAAGAGAGTGAGAAAAAAGACCAGAGGTGTTAAATTACCTAAATGGAGAGAAGTGGTGGGAGAGTAACTGGTGATAGTAAGAAGTGTGGTTGAATGCACTCAAGGTTTGAAAGCGGAGGAGAGATCGAAACGGAAAGAGAAGAGAAATGAGTCAACAGTGGAAGCTGTGTGTGCTTGCGTGCGTGCGTGCGTGCGTGCGTGCGTGCGTGCGTGCGTGCGTGCGTGCGTGCGGAGGTGACATTGTGGAGGTGTGCTGAAGTGACGTTTTCTCCCGTCATGAAACGTAGCTAAATATATCTGCTGACTCCTCTCTTCATCCTCCCTTCCACACTAGTTCAGAACATCACATATCTCTATTAATTTACAAAACAACAATTTTCTGAACTCATCAACCTTACAGTTAGTCTTCTGTGCAGTCCGTAGTGTGCCTTGCACCCTCCAGGTCCTGTTGTCTCTTGGTACCATACTTTATGCACTACTACTAAGTATATTGAGGCACATTTCTGTTCCACAGCCGCCGAAACAAATCAAAATTCCATACGACGACCTGGATTCTGATGAGACTTCTTTGTGCCGTCAGCTGTCAGTGTCAGCTAACGCAACCCTTCTGTTCCCCAGAAGTCATGCTCAAAGACCTTTGTGCCCCGAGGGCAGAGAGAGTCTACTGAGACTGGCGGGCCGATAGAGCTTCATCCAGCTACTACCTAGACGGGATAGGAACGGAGGAACCACGCGCTGTGAGACGCCAACCCAAAACAGCTCTCATTAGCCGGCATAGCAGACAACCACCTCACACTCATTACTGCAGCCTCAGTGGCGACAAGCACGCACACACACATACACATACACATCCACGTTATGCTTCTCGCATCTGTTTCACGCCATGCATCCAGCACCCCCACCGATCCACCACCCACGCACAGTGAAAGCAGATTACAAAACAAATAAAAGGAAAGGGGGGTGATATCTTAATGAGCCGACAGATCCAAAGCCCCCCCCCAGGTCTTGAACATCAAAGGCCACCTGAATGGGCGTTTGGAGAGGGTCCCGAGCTGTACATACATGCCCCTCTCAGTCCTCGGTTAATTATTGAGCAGGCAGACACACTCCACCACTTTCTCGAGCTCTCTGTGAATTATTGATGCATGGCGCAGCACAATGGCCCCATCTGGAGCAGGGCGCACCTCCACCAAAAGTCAGGATTAAAAAGGTGGCCTGGCACCCGTCTGCACAGGCACGCAAGCACACACACGTCACACGCTCACACACACACACACACAGACAAGCACGCACGCACACAATGATGTCCTCAACCTTCACACCAAGTCCAGCTGCCACCACACCACAACACAACACCCCCAAACACACATGTAGTGTGTGAGAAAAGAGAGAGTGGTGTAAATGAGAGATCAGCCAGAAAATGTGTTCAGCAGCCATCTGAGAGAGAGAGACAAGAGCAGATTTGAGTGGCTCAGCATGGAATCCAGATATGGATGCAGATAATTTACTTCTAAACCCCTATATAGTTCGGAATCCCCCAGGGGTAAAGCCCCTCCTTTTTTCCCTGTACACCAAATCTAATTGCCAAAAATAGCAGTTGCGTTGTGAGCTCGTAGATCTACCATTTCTGTTGAATGTTCGACCCAGAATAAGGACGCTAGGGTTCATGTGGTTATATTCCAGGCAAAGGCATTCTGAGCTAGTTCACTGTGTGCGTGCAAGTCCATGACTTTCCCTAGGATGTACTTGTATTGGCCATATTCACAGGGGACGGCTGAACGGGGCGGGGTTTCCTGCACACTGTATGATGTAAGAGTAGAGTGACCATATTAAAAATAAAAATAAACGGTAGCCTACCGTAATGTTGAGAAAGCTTCATACAGTTTGAAACATCTCCCGAAATAGTGGAAATAGAAGATCTACAAGATGTAGATAGTCTATTTCCACTATTTTGTTACAAATCTTTAGTATAAAATATCAAATATGCCGTATTTTGGCATTTATTTTGATTATTGGTATTGACCATTGTCAGATCATTTCTTTGTTTATAATTTTTTTTTGTCGTATCTTCCCTGTGCAACTTTTGTTAAGGCCTGAAAGCCACACAATTAAATCGTTAATCGCAATTATTTGCATGACAATTAATCGTCAAGTAAAACTTCATAATCATGACAGTATGATGTAAGAGCAAGATAGCCGCCGTGTGAATATGGTTAGCTGTGTCCTGATTCCGAACGGTGGTTCTCATCCCAACACATGCACACTCGAACCATGCTGTTTACTGCTATCAGCACCAAGATGCCATGTTCCACTGACCCAACAGACTTCTCACTCACTCACACACACACACACACACACACACACACACACACACACACACAGGAGTAAGCCAAGATAATCCATTTCAGGCAAGAAATGTATGCAGCCGTTTATATGTTTGATTCATGAGGAGCAGCCTTACCTGCTCTCTATGTTTGGGGTCTGTGTGGATTCTCCAATTCAGGCAAGATATTCTACACAGAAAGTGTGTGTGTGTGTGTGTGTGTGTGTGGGGGGGGGGGGGGGGGGGGGGAGGGTGTGCACATACAGCATACTTAGGTGTACAGACGCAATACATCATAGGTTCAGTGTGACCTGATTGCGATGCCAGTGGAAAATTAACCCTGTGCAAACACAATGGCACGTTTGGGTGAATACATGATTAAAACAATAAAATAAAATCTGAATAATTAGCACACGCACGCGCGCGCACGCACACACACACTCACAAACACACATTCTCTGGAGCTGTCATTCATTCACAAGCGGAACATCTGGCTTCCATTTATTTCTAATGGGAACCTGTGGCTCCCTCCTTTGTTCGTCAACATATTGTAAACAGACAATGAGACACACTTCAAACCGTCTATTGAAAAAGAACTGTAACCATGGTCTTCAAAAAACGTCTCTGGCTCCCATCTTAAGCCAATTGGCAAAATAGGTGAGAGCAATTCAGTCATTTGTGGTCTGGCTAAATCGCATACATATCTGACGCCTCTACCACCTGCCAGCGATTACCGGCAATTATTTGAGAGGGAGAATGAATGACAAATAGGCGTTTCTATTCCTGTTGCAGAAAGAACACATCAACTTGATTGATGTATAACTGACTTCCCAGTTCTGTGAGCTGTTTTTCAGCGTCTGAAACAAAGGCAGACCAAACAAAGACAATAAAACAGCTTCATTGGGCCCATTTATGACGACATCTGCTTTTCAGCAGACGCACACAAAGGACTTCCACTGGGCAAAATGGACCCCATAATGACACAATTAACACCTCACGCCATTGTGAAATAAAAAGTAATTTCCATTAACACAGAAGTCCCACATAAGGCACCATGCCACAACGATCACAGTGAAATGACTTTTGCATGCAGGTCCTGTAGAGATTTCAAGATTCTGCTCTCGTTTATTCCTGTCTTTGCTGCTGCAGATACATGTATTCTATTTTGGCTTGAACATGAAAAGCGTCCGATATACCCTGCCTATCTTTTTTTGCTGTATCCATTTTCCAGGGATTCAATATCCCTATTCCCTTGTGGCTGCATCAGCACCCCCCCCGCCCTCCCTCTCTCTTTATCTCCGTCTCTCCTTTACCCACACCCCCTTTGAGTGGGGCATTATCTCTCCTTTCATTCCCTCTATCCTTCCCCTCCTCTGCCCTCTCTCCCTATTCCCATCACCTCTCTCTCCCCATCTCTACCCCTCTCGCTCGCTCTCGTCACCGAGAGAGAGAGGGAATCACAGAGGACAAGCCTTTTCATTAATGTCAGTAACGCTTCACTCTCCAGAAGAAGGAAAAGGGAAAAGAGAGAAAGGAACAGGAGGAGAAAAAGGGCGACAACGAGGGAAAGAGAGAGAGAGAGGGATGGATGGATGGAGTGGGAGTGGAAAGAGAGAAAGAGCGAGATGAGAATCCTTCCGCCATGCCAGTAAATTGATGGAGAGGCCAGTTAGATGCCTCCAGGGTCTGCTTAGAACAGTGACATGACACTGATGGGAAGCATTTTGTTTTTCACTCCTTCACTTGCACGTTCACCCACATACACATGCTATGCATATTCATGCACACACACACACACACACACTCACAAACAAGCAAATTAATCTAATAATAATAATGGCCAAGCTTAATAAAGCGAAAGCCACTGGCCTAGACATCATTTCTGCTGAGTTTCTGAGAGATGGAGAACAGGAAATAGGTCTCTGTATTGCCCATCTAATTACTCTTTCTGTGGAACAAGGCATTGTACAAAGAGACACTAAACATGCTACGGTTATTCGGTTAAGCCCACAAATATGAGCAAAAGGTCTGACTGAGTCTGGGAACTACAGACCAGTACCTATTTTGAGTGTAACAGCTAAGATCTTAGGTCTTAGGTGTTACACTGGTGCATGAGAAGATATTGGAATATGCTGGCAAGGAAAATCTCCTATTCAAATTCCAATCTGGGTCTAGGAAGTAATAGTTCACAGTCTCATGCCTCCTTTAACAACCTTTTTTTATTTGAAACAAGATGGATGAAGGGAAACTGTGTGGAATGGTCTGATTTGACCTACAAAAGGCATTTGACACAGTAAATTACAGTCTACTACCTCCTAACGAGTTGGGGGCCCTGGGACTCAACGCTGCAGCTGTCAAGTGGATTGCCTCATATCTGACAGATAGAGAACAGAAAGTGGAGGTCAGTGCCTCCCTGTCCGATGCCATGCCGACGGTCTGTGGGGTGCTGCTAGGAAGCATCTTAGGACCACTGCTATTTTTTACTGTCCATAAACGATATGAGAGATGCATGTTCTTGTTTTGACAACCAAGCCATGCTCATCTCAAAATAAGGATGTGAAAATGCTTCAAAGATCGTTAGTAGAGGAGGTCTCTAAGCAATTGGCTGTCTGACAATAGGCTCCCTCTTCGCCTAGGCAAAACAGAGTCTATTTTCTTTGGATCTAAGCCCAGACTAAAGGCGGCTCCTGGAATCAAGGTGGAACTAGGCACTTAGGTCATACTGTAGCAGAAAAAACAGCAGTGAAATATGATCATGTTGGGAGGAGACATTTTCGGGAGCTCAAATGGCTGCCAGTTGAGGCCAAAGTAGTCCAGCTTAAGCTCAAAATGGCTCACAAAACGTTAAGTACTTGAACAACTACTTTCCTAGTGTAGGGGTATCACACAGTCTTTGTACCAGAGCTAGCATAGCTAAATCTGCATTCTTCGGAAGGTGTGAGAAGGACTATAGTCCAGCACACATTGAGCACAATAACTAGAACGATAACTATACGTTGTTTTAAAAATCTGAAATCTGAAAAATTAAGCACTGTCAGCCCGATAGACACATTGACAGCCATTACAAATCCATCGGACATCTGGGATGCAATCATTCTCACTCACCCTTGAAAGTTTTGTTATTAATGGATGGAGAGGGTTATGAACAGCTAACTCTAGCTGGTATCTAGCTGACATTACCTCAGGTAACTATCTCGCCTATTAATAATCAGATTATCCATATATCCTATTGCATGCATCGTTCAGCACCACTGACACGGAGATCTCTCTCTTGCTCTTGCCCCCCCCCACCTCCGTCTAGTGCCTCTGCCCTACTCCTCCAATTCAAAACCCTCCTTTGAGAAGCGCCGTCTCAGCCTGTCTCAGCCTGATCACTGAGTCACTGAGCCCAATGATACAGTGATTTGCATCTTTGACCTGTTGGACACAGAGTCTACCTGGTCTTTATAACCTTCAGAGACTATCACTGTCTCTCACAAGTCCATCACAGAGTTAAGGGGGCAAGAAACCCTACGTTGATTTTGTAGCTTGTTTTGAGCATATTAACTCTTTCAGTGCCAAGAGTATTTTCATAAAGTACTCCCAAACTGCCAGGAATTTGCGTTTTTTTAAATTTTGTAATTTTGTAATTTTTCATTCAAATAAATGATCTGATTGGGGTTTTAAACCCATAATACAGTTCTACCAGTAGAGAGCAACAAATCGACACATTGATGATCTCGCTGGCTCACTCGCCCCCTCCCAAACAGGCTCACGTCATATCCGGTCAGAACCGGATGTTGACATTTTCGATAATCGTTGATCGGGCTAAATTACGATGCGATACACGACTACGATGACTGATCGTCACCCAGACCAAAGAGAGTAGACGTGGACCTCTCCGTTCGCTTTTTATACCGTGTGAAAAAACGTGACTTTCCCTATTCTGGCCGAAAATCACTGGAGAAAAACAACGTGACCCGGAAATGAATTTTTTTTTTTACATCCGCCTCCGGGTGAGTCTGATGTAGTCAGGAAGCGAAAGTGATCATGAAAAATATACAGAATAGCGCGACCACAGTCAAAAGTAAAAACTCGGGATTTCTCGTGCTGGCACTGAGGGTACTCGGGAAAAACTCGGGATATGTCGGGGCGTGGCACTGAGAGAGTTAAAACACGACGGGCAAGTAAGCAATGCAGCGAATACAATTATGAATGGGTCTATATTAGATTTACTGTAGGTGTGCCCAGAGTCATGGGTGTGCCAATGTGCAAGCACAGACAATAGTCATGTCAGTGTACATTAGCACACCTAAATCTAACACTAAATCTAACACAATCTAATTATTATCAATTTGATCAGCTGCACCTACTTTGCTGACATCATGGTGGACTATATGGTCATCCTTCATGCTCATAGCACGGCACAGAGTGCCGTGCTATGAGCTTTTTTATCGTGAAAATTGGTGCAAATCTTTGAATATATATATTTTTAAAAGCAAACACTTTTAACTCAAATCTTTGCTTCTGGTGGTCCCTGGAACAACACATTTTGAGATGGGGGTCCGCGGCCAAATACATATCATTTTGGAGTTCCTTGACATGAAATAGTCTGAGAACCACTGACCTCAGAAAGCTGTTAGGATTTAGAAGACATTTTGTAGAATCGGCCTCAGGTCTTAATGCGTTAATGAGATGATGCATTTCATTAGCTCATTAATGAACGGCTGCAGTGCCACTCATTCATTGCTGTACCAAGCCTCTTGACTTCCAACAAATCAATGACGGCTGTAATTAGACCTGGACAGTGGTGACATGGTGACAGCTTCCTAGTGTTTACATTTAAATCTGTTGGACTGAATGAAGGCTGTCACAACTAACTAACTGTCCCCCCCCCCCCAGGCTCCCTAGTCTGCGCTGTCAACACAACTGACCGCGACGCACGTCCAACAGGAAATACTGCTAATCCTTGGCTTGAACGCATGGCTTGAGTATCATTTGATAACATACAGTACACCCAGGGGAAGGACAGAAGCTGATTACTGTATACCCCATACAGCAGGGTTGGATGCTGTAAAATGTTTATTTTTAGATTTTGTTCATAAAGCGCTAGAGGATAAATGTAATATGAACAGACACACATGACACACACACACACACACACACACACATATGAAGGCAAACAGCAAACACCCCCTCAGTTGTATTAACACATGCACTTTCTTGCCTCCGCCTTGATTTAAATGACTCGTATGCTGCAAAGACCATCTGTGGAAAGGCATTTGTGATTTTCCTTGTGTGTGTGTGTGTGTGTGTGTGCGTGTGTGCTCATCCATGCGCGCACGTGTGTGTGTGTGTGTGTGTGTAGAGGTGATGATGAGGTGAGCCCCCTACAGCGGGTTATCTGCGTGAGTGTGTCATATCGGCAGGGAGGGAGAACCATGGGGACAGCCCAGTCACTGAAGCTGTGTGTGTGTGTGTGTGTGTGTGTGTGTGTGTGTGTGTGTGTGTGTGTGTGTGTGTGTGTGTGTGTGTGTGTGTGTGTGTGTGTGTGTGTGTGTGTGTGTGTGTGTGTGTGTGTGCGCCTGTGTCGCTTCGCCAGGTGACTGATTGCACCCTGCCACAAATGGCCGTGACTCTCCACCCTCCCCTCAGCCTCTCCAGAGACCCCCAACCATTAATTCTCCTCAAGGCCCCTCCCCTCTGAGGTGCTGGGCGTCCACAAGCATCAAATCTACCATAACCTTGGATGTCCCTCCCTCTCTCTCTCCCTCTCTCTCTCTCCATTTTGCTCTTGCATGCTCTCTCTCTCTTCATCTAGCTCTCGCAAGCTTCTTCTCTCACTGTCCATTCCTCTTTCCATCTATCTCTCTCTCTCTCCCCCCTCCCCCTCTCGTAGATCCCGAGCTCAGTGGGGTGGGGAATATGGATTAAATGTGAGAATGGAAAACAGTGTTTGTGTGTTTACAATGTACAGTGCTATGGTCTGTCCAGACAAGAGAGACTGACTGACTGACTGACAGACACTGCTGACTCCAAGTGGAAAAGAAAACAAGGGGGGAGGGGGTTGACTCCAAGTTACAGGAACGTTTTCACTCGGCTGCTTGCTCTAATGGTTGCTGTACATGCTCATTTTCAAGAGTGCATTTTTGGCACAGAGACCAAGAGATGAATATGGGGGGGAGAGAGAGAAAGAGAGAGAGAGAGAGTGAGGGAGAGAGCTCAGTAGGCGAGAGGTGACTTTGGCTTTTAGATTAAGTCACATGCACGTCCTGCTGAAATCATCTCGCTTTTCCCAACTTGAGTTATGGCACTACTTCCGTTGTTTGGTCAGCAAGTGATTGGACAAGAGAAAAAGGTGTGTGTTTTATATGTGTGCTATTGTGCACTCAGGCAAGCTTCCTCATAGCAAAATCCAGAGTGCTAATTTAACCCATTAAGACCTGAGATACGATTCTACAAATGTCTTCTAAATCTAAACAGTTTTCTGAAAAAGAAACGTATGTTTCTATATCAGTGGTTCTCAGACTATTCAATGTCAAGACCCCCATCTCAAAATATGCTGTTCCAGGGACCCCCAGAAGCAAAGAGTTGAGTCAAAAAAAATATATATATTCAAATATTTGCACAAACGTTTGAGATTTTTCAAAAATAGCAGAACTACAATTTCATATGAGCTTGTATATCTGCTATTTTTGAAATAGCCAAAGTATAAAATAATGGTTTAAGTGGTCACACAGATGCGTTCCCGATTTGAATGGGTTAACTCTGGATGTAAAAATGGAAGTAACCCACATGAGGTTCATAATTAACACTCCAGATTTACTGTTGTATGTAGTCGTGTGCCGTTCTGCTGACCATGTTATTAGCACTGGATCAGTCACGCACATGTAAGCATGTAATTAACAGAGAGGGGGAGGAGCGGGGGGGTGGAGACAGGAGGAGGGGAAATGAGGGAGAGCACGGGGGGAAAAAAAGGAGGTGAGCGTGCATGTTGCGAGGCAGCTTGATTTATTATCCCATCACCTTGACCTCCATGACTGCGAGATGCAGCTCAATTAAGCCGGCTTGGCCTGCTGTACTGTGTTCTGATCTACTCCACGCTTCCCCCGTCACTCACCCTCTTCCACCGGCCTCTCTTTATTCACTGTAAATATATCCTCTGGTGTTCATTTAACCCGTTCAATCCGGGAACACATCTGTGTCATTTTAGATTTGAGCTTTTATACTTTGGCTATTCAAAAACAGCATAGCTCATGCGCGAGCTTATTTTTGAAAAATCATGAAAATGTGTCTTTGCAAGTCTTTGAATATATATATTTTTTTAAAGCGAACATTCGTAACTCAAATCTTTGCCTCTGGGGGAGGGGGGGGGGTCCCTAGAACAAAATATTTTTAGATGGGGGGGGGTCCGCGTCCAAATACATTTAGGGTGGTTCCTTGACATGAAAAAGTTTGAGAACCACTGATATTAGTGGTATAGCAACATACTGTTTTCAGAAAACTGTTAGGATTTAGAAGACATTTGTAGATCCGTTCCCGGATTTAATGGGTTAACTCGTACAAATGTAATTAAATGCAACTAAATATATTAGTTACATTCTGTGTAATAAACTTGATACATTAACACTGAAGATTTTACTGTGGTCCTTTATGGAGTATTACTCTGCCTCTCTCCATCCACCCTTCTAGTGGTGTGTGGCAGTTTACATGCGTAGTTAGCAAACGGAACTGTTGTCAACACATGTAACTCACGCGTTTAAGAGCAATGACTATGAAATAAATTGCTTATACAATAATATTAAAATCTCTGATAAAAAAGAAAGAAAAAGAGATATATTCTTCAGGTTGCTGTGAGTGAGTGTGCGGTGAGGTGAAGAAAATCAATAGCCACCCCAGGTGGTTGTACACGGTGAGGCAACAACGGATGTGTGACAGACAGATGACTGCTTATCAACCTGGGACACTACAAGTGCTTTGGACAAATGGATGCCCACTTTACCACCCCAGCCAGAATCCCTTTACCCCCCTTATTCCCTCAAGTCACCTGCAAAGGCTTTGGAGATGTTGTCCTTCTTCCACTCCCAGGGCTGGTCGTACTCGTCGGCCGGCCTCTCGTCGTCCTGGGGCAGCCTGCTGCTCTCCTTGCCCTCCTCCTGGGCCTCGCCGTACCCGTGTCCCCCCCGCCCGGGCCCGCGGCTCCGTTGGTCCTCGTAGGGGGTGTCATACAGCTGGACCTCCCCCCGTGGCCACCCTCCTCCTCCGGGGCCACGCTGCAGCTCTGTCAGGTGAAGACCACACAGGTACGTCAATTAACATGTGTACAAGTATATGGACATGCATTATGCACAATCATATGCTCATAAGCAGTGGTGGAAAAAGCACTCAAATTACAAGTAAAAGTCAGATAATAAAAGTTTACTTGAGTAAAAGTACAAATGTATTGGCATCAAAATATACTTAAAGTACCAAAAGTAAAAGTATAGAGAAATTGAAATACTCCAGTAAAGTAAAAAAAAATCCTCAAATTTGTACTTAAAGGGTATTTCACTTTCAAAAAAACTTTTGGTCATTTTATCATCTACTCAGGCCTATGTGAACCCCCCAGACAGTTTTTAAGTTGCTTGATTCATTATTTAGATATTTGATATTCATTTTATCAGACACGCCCCCTTCCTATACAAACCCATTGTAACTTCAAACTTCATTTTAACCATGTTAGATTCATCAAAAACACCTGTCCTTGGTTCTGGTGACTCATCCTGCCCTCCTAATGCGTGAGGGCCGTGTTTTTTCAATTACTTTTTTCATTTATTTTTAATATTTTTTTGGGAAAATGAAAAAAATAAAATACAATAAAAAAATTATATAAAATAAATGAAAATGAAAAAATGACCAAAAGTTTTTTTGAAAGTGAAATAGCCCTTTAAGTACAGTACTTGAGTACATGTACTTAGTTACTTTCCACCACTGCTCGTAAGCATGCAGACATACACTTTGAATTCCAAGTACTGCCTGACACATGGGGCGTAGGAATCTGTAAGCAATAGCACGCACGCAGGGAATCCAAAATGCTTGTCAGAAAGCGGCGAGGTTCCACTAAACTAGAGTGAAATGATCAGTACCACGGGACGCGTACAACAAAATGCCTATTGATTGTCGACCTGACTAGGACTGGCGTAGAGAGACAAATTGTGTTTGCACAGCTTGCCGTAGGCTCGGCAGCTCATATGTGTGGGCTTAAATTGGCCTTGGGCTAGACGCTGAGCAGCAAGGCAGTACACAGACTCAAATCACCCCCCCCTTCAACACCCACAGCTCTCCAACATCACACATCAATCATTCCTCAAAGCCGAATTCTAAAAATCATAATAATCCCAAGAATGTATTTCTCAACTACTGGCAGCCTCATAAATCCACCTCCAAAAAGCTATTCATCACACCTCGACATCCAAATGTGAAGAGTTGGCAGAATTTTTCAAAGACAAGATAAGAAATATTATGTTGGATCTAAACCATACAGAATGTGTGTGAGCGAGCCCCGGGCTTTGTACACCTGTTTTTGCTATTATTGATCAAAACAATGCTCAGGAGTCAAGTAAAAGGGCCGTGTCCACACACAGAAAGCATTGTTTGAGTGACGGAGCACTTTGGATAATCATGTCCAGAATGCTATACATGCACTGAGCGTGATTGTGGGCAAATCACTCCAAAACTCTGCAAAGGAAAGTGATTGATTAGCAGCGCTCCTCTCCCAAAGAGTGGAACTATTTTCTGCTTGAAGCGCCCAGAGTGCCACGCAAAAAAATGCTGGACGACACGATAACTCGGCACTAGGAAGAGCAGCGCTCCAGCGCGTCTTTACCATAGAAATGCAAGACAGAAAAGCACTGCCAGCTCCAAAAAATGCTATATGTGGACTGGACACAGCCGCTAATGCAACTAAAGCCCTCCGGCTGTTCACTTGAACCTATCCACACCACCATTTTTAGGACTGTTTAACTGTCTACAACAGTGGCTCCCGCACCTTTTCAGCTCGAGACCCTAAAAGAGAAATTTGGTGTCCATCTCCCCGGGACCCAAACTCAAAATATTATACACACACATCTAAAACATTTAATAACACATATTAATATGTTGTTGTCCAGTTTTCACTGAACATATGTGTCACAATCTGCCCCTGCACTGCCTGCCTCTGCCCTTGCCCTTACCCAGTGTGTCTTCCTCCTGAGCTCCCCAGCCCCTCCCCTCTCCTCTTTGGACTCTGATTGCCTAGAGTGGACTCAGCTTCAGCCGTGCCTAGTTGGCTTACGAGCCCCAGAGACTATTTAATACCGTCTGTGACTGCTCTCTGTGCTGGTTCGTTGTATTATTGTTTCACTCTTACGGGTTTCAGTGTGTGCTTGTGTTTAACTGCGTTTCGTTAAGTAAAGTCATCGTAAACTGTCCTCCTTGGTTTCCTGCGTGTACTTAGAGTTCTGAGTTTCCTGCATATGGGTCCTAAAACACCCGGGTTCCTGACAATGTTGATCTATCATATTTTCTTTGTTTTTTTAGCAGTCAAAAGTCTGTGTTAAACATGGTTACAATATGCATTCAAACAACACCTCATCCTTGGTTCTTTTCCAACACAAATTCCACACCATCAGTTCAATTTTCAAAGGTTATATGAATAAAAAAAATTAGAAATTGTGATTCCTAAATAGTTCATAGTAAATAGTTCCTAAATAGTTCCATAATAATTCAGCTCAGTTTATCAATGCAGTTCAGTTCCTTCAACAAACAAAGTCCACTTCAGGATTTCCATTGTTCAACATAACACAAAATAAGGAAGCAACCAGTCTATGGAAGCAACATTATTCCCAACTACCGTTCCACTTCAGGATTATACATTTTGATATTAACTCATATAGTGCCAATGACGTCTTTTGACGGCCGTTTTCAGTGTGCCATTAGTGCCAATGACGTCTTTTGACGTCTCCTAAAAAAAAAAAAAAATTTTCTTTTGAATCTCAAAGGAACTAGGAGAAAACGATTTTCAAAAAGTTAATTCTCTATCCACTTCAATGTTAAAATGTAAACGGAGAAAAAAAATTCTCCGTTTGACCCAAAATGCCTTTGGCATATGGATCAACTAGCTTGAAATAAGCCTGGCAGTGAATGAGTTAACTCTGCCATTTGGCAACCCAATAAAATCGTCATACACTCCTGAATCCTAATAGGTTGACGCGCCTGCAAAAAACATGTAAAAAAAACAAGGCAGGCGCAACATCAGAAGCTGAATTAAACCCTGTGAGGCACCCCCGAGCGAGCCATTAAGCGAGTGAGTGGCCGTGCCGAGTGGTGCGAAGTTCGCTTCTGCCTCAGTGCTGTTTACGTTGCATGCAGAGAATCATAAATCATCACATCCTCATCAACATGCGACGCGACAGGGAGTCCCGTTGCGTCAGATGGTTGCCGCATGGTCAAATCTGTCCCATCTCATCACCCGTTTGACGCAACGGCTGTGAGAATGCTTTGCCCTTTCAATTCCACTGTCATGCAGTTCACATTTACATGTGCAAGAGATTTGTACCAAGCTAGATTGTAATGTGGTTCTGTTGCACTGTTCTTCATGCTATTATACAGTAATTCAGTGTCAGAAGTTATGCTGAATTCAGGACAGCTTCTGCTAAATATGGTAATGCAGTACCTTGTCAGTTTTATAATACAAATGTTCCAAACAGTTTTAGTATTAGTCTTACAAAAGGTATAGCTGTACAAATTACTCATAACTATGTTTTATACTTTTTGGTGGGGATTTATAGGAATTACCTGCAAAAGAAGCTGATTAAATTACCCTTTGGAAATAAACATGTTGGCATATACTGTACAAATACCATAACACTCAGTTTTCTGTCCAATACGGTAATGTACTGTTAAGTAAAATTCGATAGTAAGTAAACCCCAAAGTAATGATGTTCACGGTACATTCTCATTTATGAAGGGTTTGCTAGCTAAACGACTTTGCTAGCTTAGTTAATGTTAGTTAAGTTTATGTCGGAAGGTAGTACAGGCAGTATACAATAGAAAGATAGGGACAGTGCAGATGGGTGCAAGACAGATGATCTCCACAATGTGGAGTGTGTGTGTGTGTGTGTGTGTGTGTGTGTGCGTGCGTGCGTGCGTGCGTGCGTGTGTGTGTGCGTGTGTGTGTGCGCACGTGCAGTTGGGTTGCGTAGGGAGCAGAGAAATTGGCTGTCTTGATTGTAGTTTAACAACAGGTTGAGTGGCCTCGCTCTGGTGGAGCACATTATATGAGCTGCCTGTATTTTGGTAGCTCACAGCTGAGGCTAGTCTTGTTAGAATCTCCCCATGACAATGACCACAAAGTTTTTTAGAAGTCCCTCTCTACTCCAATTATTGGTTGCCAAGGTGCATTTGTTTTGGACAGTTGTTTTTCGTCCACTTTGTTGTTGAGAGAAATGAGATCTGTGAGGAATCGTCCTCACACTTCTCCAGCACTTCCATGGCCGTGGAGAGCGGAAGTTCATTTCTCAGTATATTTGTCATCTATGAAGTCAAAATAATAAATATAGCCCTAATGCCCCTTGTGAAAATATGGCCTAAATCTAGAAGGGAACCAAATCCGAAATGGCTACTGTCAGCTATGTTGGAAATTATATTTCATAGGTTTTGTCCTACATTACCTTATAATACATGTTTTTTGTGACTCTAGGTTAAACAATGTATAACTGATGTTGTTTTGCTATCACCTGTTTCCTAGGCCGTGTGTTTTCCACTTCCTGTCGATTTGATCCAATGAAATCCAATGAAACTGGTCAGATGACCAATGATATCCAATGAAATCGACAGGAAGTGGAAAACACACAGCCTAGGAAACAGGTGAATATAGTGGATGATGGCTGATTTAAGCAGGACACACCTGGCCTGAGTCAAACTATTTAAGACGCTAGGCTGGGTGTGACACACCTGTTTTGCATCAAGCTAATCGATGCACGGTGTAAATCAGCCATCCCCACACACATACTCAAGGACAGCCTAAAGGGCCGTTCACAGCAAGCGCTATAACTACTCTAACTCCAGTGGATGCCAGAGTCCACACCACAACTATAACAAAGACGATGGTGAACTATATAGTTATAGTTACAGTGTGTGCACACATGCACACACGTAACATAACATTGCCAGCTGTAGGGGTGGAATCAAAGATAATAGCTCCTCGTAGCTCCTCAGTAATGCCTCCTAGTTCTAATTCCTAGCTCCTTGGAGCAGGAATAAATGACTTGGCATGGTCTGCGAAATAGCGGACCGACTTGTACTTCCGGTTCGAGTGAGGATAGAGGAGCTAGGACAGAGACCCCAAAACTGACCTTTAATTATAGGGCCCTCATCATGCCAGGGTCATATTTCTATTGTGCTCAACTTCCAATCATTGGAGAAAATGTAATGTCTCTACTCTCTAGTATTACCATCTTATGGAAATGTGCAAAACCACAGCAGGAGAAAAATAAGCACAAAAACAGCCCTTCATGCTTGAACCCCTAATGAATGCTGCATCAAGGATAAAACAAAATGGCTTATGAATGCAAGCTACTAAAAGGTGGCAAGCCTTTGTAAGTCCCCTGATACTCGGCCAAGATAAATAAGAGAGTTTACAAACAAAAACCGGTCAGGACTCGACAAAATTTGGTAATGTTTACAACACCACCATGGCAAAATGGGCCATGGAGTGACGACATGCATCAGCAATGTTGTAATTATCTCAATCTCATCTTCAGACAAGCTTGAAAAAGCCAGACAGTGCAAAACCCAAGAAAGAGACATTGCTCAGAGTTCGGGTCAAAAATCAAGAAATGCAAACTCATGAGGCTCTGTTCGATGATGAGACAGAGGGACCATTACCAACTAAGCGTCTTCGTTCATCTAATTTATAAGGTGGGCATCTTCACAGCAAAACCGTGTATTGCACGCACTGAGATTGTGCATGCAGGGTGTGGAAGCACCAGAATAGAGTGTGGGGTAACAACACCAACTGCCTGACGTGCCAAGCACTCAGAAGAGACTGCATGTACGTCATCATACCTCTTTGTGTGATCATTGACAGCGACCACACCTCAGGGTTCTATGGGCACGGAAAAGAAGGTGATGGAGAAGGTGATAACTGATCCTGAGGCAAGAGAGCTCCTGGGGAGGAGTGGCTGAGAGTCTGACGTTAGAAGACGGTAAGTCAGAGCTGATATGAAGGTAGTGCCAAGTGGCACAAACTGAAGTAGAAATTTACAGTCAGTCTTCCGCCTGACAACGACTCATAAACTACATAAATGACATATTTTTGGGTCACAGGACCATTTTTACGAATGTTTTTCATTATTATTTCAAAAGTCTGAAAAAGAAATCTGAAATTCTAAATAATTTTAAACATTAAAATAAAATAAAAAATCCACTTCATTCTGGTCTACCTAAGAAAGCTATAAATAAGCTACATATCATTCAGAATGCAGCAGTACGTGTAGCCTACTGACCAAGACCAGGAGGAGAGCACACAACCTGGCCTGAAGTCCCTTCATTGGTTGCCTGTCATTTTAGAATAGATCACTCAATGGACACTAGTGCCTTAATAAAGACATTTAATGTATGCTCCGCTCCCTCCCTTTAGATCACTCAGGTCTTCTGGCACTGTCCTTTTATTTGTTCCCTGGGCGAGGACAAAGAACTACAGAGAGGCAGTATTTAGTTATGGTCCTCGCCTCTGAATGGCCTGCCAGGGGAGCACTCTGCAAACACCTGTAAAATCTATTATAAATCATCAGGTATTAGGACATACCTTTTTACTTTAGCCATTTTATTTAAATATTTTATTATTACTTTAGCCATTTTATTTAAATATTTTATTATTTTTACACTCGTCTACTACTGTGCTACACTGGTCTCTGTTCTGTCCATGATCTCTTATTTCCTATACTATAGGTATTATCATTTCCTTCCTCACGATTACTTTTCACTTTATTGTTGTATTTTCATTGTATTGTTAAACCCCTTGCATTGCAATTATGCACAAAAAGGTGCTATACAAATAGAAACGCTTGATTAACTGATTGATTGATCACAGCAGCGATCTAGCACAGCTCACAAGGGCATTCGCAATTCCCTCGTTAACACCTTCTCAGGGCGTACCAAAACGAGACATGGATTCCAACAGAGTCTATTCTGTGGAGTCAATTGCGACCTTCAGATAAGAAGCTCACAAATTATTGACACGAGCCTGTAGATAAGATTCAGATCATGTTTCTGAAAACAACAGGCGCGTCGAAAGCTGGGAGCCAAGCAGCTGCAGCGGGAGCAATAAGTAAAACATTTTGAAGTGGGTGAGTTTCCAAAACGCACCCTTTTTAAAAAAGCGAACATGGGACATATTGAATATCAGAAGAAAGGAGGGGAAGAAAATGAAATAGTAGGCATGTTTTTTTGTCCACAGCCTGCAGCAGCCCTGCTGAGGAGGTGCACTCATGTGAGAGGGAAAGAGCGCTAATGCAAAATGGGAGGGTTCAACGGTGAGAGGCAGAGCCAAACTTTAACCTTCAGACGCTATTGGATGGCACTGTTGTCACCATGGAGACTGAGAGGAAGCCCTGGAGGAAAGGCCCCGGGGTTATGGAAGGAGGGGTGGGAGGGGGGGTAAAAAGGAGAAAGGGGGGAGGAGGAGGAGCTGTGGAAGAGGGGGAAAAAAACGGTGGAAAGAGGAGGAGGAGAGAGTCGGAAACAGGTAGCGGATAATGAGGGAGGAGGAGGTAAGGAATGAGGGATAGGAGAGGACAGAGGGGAGGAGTAATGAGAGAACAGGACAAGGGAAGAGATGCGGGAGGTGGGAGGTGGGAGGTGGGAGGTGGTGGTAGGGTATGGTGGTGGGGGTGCTGTCAGCGTTTGATGGTAAGTCATGGAGACAGAGAAGCAGTGTGGCTGAACGCTGCTCTACCTGCGCTGGGGAGCCCACAGTGTCAACGACAACGAGGAGGTGGAACAGATGAAGGAAGAGAAATGAAACTAGACAGACAGCAGCTGACAAATGGATGGGAAACCTGATGGAGGAAAACAGGGAGACGGAGTTGACAGACTGTGTGCGTGTGTGTGTGTGTGTGTGTGTGTGTGTGTGTGTGTGTGTGTGTGTGTCTGTGTGCATGGGGGCGGTTCTATTTCCGAATTCAGATCACAGTTGCGGCACAAGGAAACAGAACTTCAGCCACGCTTTCAATCTACATTAACCAAACATAACAATCACAGTCACACAGCGATTTTAGAAGCAGGGAGTCAGCGCGAATGTTTCAACAGTTTTTTTTTAAGGATTCATTACCACTGCAAAGCCAACTCTAGGTTCGCCATTCCACAGCAAAAACAGACAGACAAGCACAGACAAACAGACAGAGAGACAGACAGACATATCTAGAGTGACCCGTCTACCTTCAAAGCCTTGTCTTTCAAAGAGATGTGACAAAAGGTCAGTTATCACTGCTGTGAAAACATGGAAGCTGGGGGTTTCGGAGACTACTGTCGATGTGCCGATCCAACCTTCAGTTCAGCCTGTGCCTGTTAACTTAGTTTGACCATAATGAAGGCAACAGCACTGACAACGGGGCAGGGCAACACTTGTCCCAGAGAGGCCGATTATATGGGCTGTCTAGACTCCCTCGGGGCAGGCAGGAGTTCTCGAGATGGAGAGTAAATGGTGAGAGGAGGAGGGGGGGGGGGATTTCCACTACATGACTGGGACAGACGGGGGGACTGGGACGGGGGCGGTGCAGAGGGGAGATAGAGATGTTATAACAGAAATGACAAATGGAAATGGATGGGTCTGAGCTAGAGGATCGGAGACAATGACATGGGAAGAAGGGGGTGAGAGGGGATGCTGGATAGAGACATTCCTAAAGGGCAGAGCTGTGAGACTAACGTCTAAAGCTTACAAATCCGTCAAATCCGCACACCATTGTGCCACTTTAATTAGGCTGAAAGGATAGGTCGGAGTTATATTATTTTTTCTTATCAACATAACCTACAAAAAGTCAGAGACTGAAAAAGGCTTTCATCTACTTACAGGGAATCATGAACATAACAGTCGGAGCTTTCAGAATGTGAAACATGGAAATGAGCATGTGTGGGGATGGAGGTCAAAATACAGTACTATTTCGCTCTCGCTTCATAAATGCCCTGATTACATTGATTGATTGATTACAACAGTAGCCTACGGCTCTAAGACTTCTTTTAACAGATTTTTGGACAAAAATGACTTTTTGAATAAGAGATATACACCATTATACAGTATTGTTTTGGCAAGGCTGACAATACTTGTAAGTAAGTGAAATGCATTTTAAAGTCTTGGAATTTTCTGTAAACAACTAAAAGCCCACTAAAGTGACCTGTAGACCAGGCTGCACTATTACAACAAAAGTGTTGATTCTGATCAGGACAATCAGAATAATGATTTATGATGATACGGAAATATTTCAGTATAAATGAATAGTAGGCTAGTAAAATAAGAGGGGCTAATGATAATGAAGGGAGTCATAATGAGGAATTATTGAATAACTCTACAAACAGCATTGAATGCATGAATACACTTACATTTCTTTTCTTTGACAATACTTTTATGTGATTTGGTGGATCTGGAGCTGAAGCAGTTGCAGAACTGATTAATGTAAACCTTTAAAACCTGTTTGACCTATAGTATGGTTTCAAAGCACACTGAAACATAGGTGTAACATCTGAAGAGGCATCAGTCTTATAACTTACACTGAAATACGACTGTTTTCAAGAATATTCTTGTGTGACACCAATATAGTCTACACACCCTGATGAAGCCTTGAATGCCCAAACGTAACACATTGTCAAGATGGAGAAATGGTGTGTGTGGTTATCCTTACCCTAACCCACTATTGATATCGTCTACCAGTCTTCATTTCAATTTGATTTGATTCATTTTGCATTCAATGGATGAAATTACACATCAAATTATTTAAACGAATGGTCGTCAAAGTGAATGAATTAAGAATGCAGGGACAAACCATTAAGCTGGCCAATGGCCTTTTTTATTTCCAAAGGGGCCTATTAGACAAGGTTAAAGATGTACAAATAAACCATTAAAGAGAGAACCAATAAACCAGAGACCATTACCTGTTATGACACGCTGAGCCTCATAAGGTTCCATGTAGCTATTGTGCTCACAGGGAACGTGTCCAAGGTCCGGTTCTGCTCGGGGATCCAGTCGAGCATCAAATGGGTCCGAGTAATCAGTGTCCCTGGCCAACGGTGCAGATGGAACAACCTAAGGGACACAAGCCAAATTTGGTACAAAACACATAAATTGCATTATCTAAAAAAATACACCTTATCTCATCCAACATGTAGATGGGATAACCCATGGTGTTTTTTTTACAATGTGAATAATTTCTCATTTTAGAATAAACTACTTCAATTATCTTCTACAGCCTGGATGTTTAACCCATTCAAGCCGGGAACGCATCTACAAAAGGTCTTCTAAATCCTAACAGGTTTCTGAAAACCCTAATGTTGCTATATCAGTGGTGCTCAAATTCTTTCATGTCAAGGACCCCCAGAAGCAAAGAATTCAGTTACAAATGTTCACTTTAAAAACTATATATTCAAAGATTTGCACAAAACAAAATAGCAGATCTATAAGCTCATAGCGCGGCACAGAGTCCGCACTATGAGCTTGTATATTATCTGCTGTTTTTGAATAGCCAAAGTATAAAATAATGGTTCCAGCTAAAATCTAAAATGACACAGATACGTTCTCGGATTGAATGGATTAAAGATGAATGGGGCAATTCCATTTCTGGTGTATCTGTGACAAAATGGAACATTGCCATTCTAACATACAAACACACAAAAGCCCCATAACTAATTAGTGAGTGGTTAGAGATTATAATAGTATACATATATACATGACATTGTACATTGAACTTTTATTATGGGCTCTGCTCTTTTTTAATTGATTGCTATTCACCAAACAACAGGCAGGAAAACATCAGGCTAACATTGGAGAACCACATCACTGCAATCGGAGAAAAATATTTTATATTTTATATATTATTGTATGTATTTCAAATGTCCCCTACAATATATGATATAGTCCCCATCCCCAACATGATTTGCTCCCATCTGAGAACTGAACGCCATGCATGCCCGAAAAATGACTGCTTTGCTGGCTGAAGGAGTTGGTGAGTTGGTTGAGAACATTTGTTCCTCCATACAAGCACAGGAGGAAGGCAGTGGTCAGCTGGCACAGCATCAACTACAAAGGCAGCCATATGGTCACACATGCTCATGCACACGCACACTCACACACTCACACACAGAGCCCACTAACCCGTTCTCTCTCCCTCTGTCTGTATTGTCCTCTCTCTTTCTCCCTCTCCCTGACACAGACAAGCGCTTGAGCGAGGACTGGAGTATTGGCCAAAGCCGCCAAACTCCTGCTAGACATGCACACACCCTCACAAAATCACATCCCAATCCCACGTGGATTCTGTAACAGGTTATCGATGCAAGGGAATCTGCAATGTTAATTAGAGCATGGATGTTCCCACAGACCCTGGGAAATTAATGAGGGGCAGCAGCACTAGGACGGAGCAGAGACAGGAGGTTATCGACACAACTGGAGACCACATCTCCGACGCACTTCAGACACACTTTTGCACTTGTAGCATTTTCCAAAAGGCAGGCAGAGTCATGGATTTAACAGCAGCACTGAAAGTAGTAAAACCCTGGAATATGCTGCTTAACGTACTCAGCATGTGGGTTGAATGAATAGAAAGACAAATCCCTAGAAAAAAAAACACATGGCGAGGCTCTATCTATGTCTTTGTCTCTTGTAGGTACAGTATCTCTCTGCCACTCTTTCCCTCCCTCTCACTCATTTTTCTTTTTTCACTCCACACAGTTCTCTCCCAGCAGCTGTGCTTGTGTTCTAGCTGCCCACACAACCAGTATATATCCAAGATGAGGCAGCAGTCCCGATGACACCAATAACACCGTGACATAAATTACGCCCACGCACGGCACCTGACATATGACCATGATACACTATATGGCCCCACACCCTATGTGTTCAGATGAGGCGTTTCTCTCAGCTTGCTAAACCAAATCCCGTTTATTATTTATGGGAGGACTAAAACTCAGGGGACTGTGTGGGCCCCTCCCGACATATTGGTCCGTTCAAGCCATCAATAACACTTTCTTCCATTAAGCAGCCAGGACGGCCAATTTATGTGGCGCTTCTGACCTAATGTGATTTATGGACACAGTGCGTATTCGTGACACACGTCACCAGTCACTTGCTTAAGGAGTCTAATCAATAAAGTTGTCTTAGTGATGGAGAGGAGGTGGGTTGGCGTTTGTCCTTTTCCACTAATTCTCTCCGTTCTCCTCCACTGAAGGCCATAAGGGCCACACCAAGTTCTAACATTTACCCCCTCCAGATATTATCCATATGAACTTTTATTTTAAACACACTAATAAAAAAATTCTGTCTTCAACTTTCCTTAGCCCGCACATTATGCAAAGACATAAACAAAGACGAGGGCAGGAAGACTCTTACAGGCTCCTGGTGGTCCTCTAGGGAGATAGCACTGAGGAGGATCTTGGTGCGCCCCAGTTCCTGAGAGTCCACCTTGATCAGTCTGTGTTTTGGCGACTTCATATCCAAACTTGACGATTTCAGCGGAGACCCGAAAGCCGGCGTGGAGGAATCGGTGGTCCCCGACTCGCTCCGGGACCGGCTCTCGGAGTCCTCGTAAGGGTCTTCGAAGTCCAGGTTCTTCTGAAGCCGGTACGCTTTGAGGATTTCACTCTCGGTGTAGTCCGGTGTGGGTGGCTGAGGAGGCACCCTCCTGCTGCCAAAGCTCAGGTAGTCTTTCAGCCACTTGGCCATGGCAGCAGAACTTCCAGGACAATGATAGGGGCAGCACGATGAAGGTCAAGAGAGGCTGCAGATAGAGACAAGGAGGTTAGTTGCTTGACATCGTGTCTGATGATTCCTAGATTGTCTGAGAAAGGTAATTAAATGTATTAGATTAGCACAGTGTGTGTGTGTGTGTGTGTGTGTGTGTGTGTGTGTGTGTGTGTGTGTGTGTGTGTGTGTGTGTGTGTGTGTGTGTGTGTGTCTGTGTTGGCCAGTACAGTTATATCACAACAAGTTAAATAATTAAAATGTAGGCAATTGTTAAATATTTTATGTCATTCTTTTATCATATCCACTGGTCTTTTCGAATCTTTGTGCAAGACAATGATCCTGATCCACAGGCACACATTCCACATCACCTTATGGACCCACAACAGGAGACACTCAACAGCTGGGCTTGGTCTTTGACTCTGGAGCAATAACATTCTAACGGTTGGACTTTAACCCATGCAAGTGCTACAATTACAACACACGCCCACGTAGTAAAACAAAAGCGACCTTAAAATGCGTATCAATCAAAACAGCTGGCAGGTTTTACTCAATATAAACTATACTATATCATTATCATTTGTTTTGCCTCAACTGCAGTAAGTAATTGATAAGAAAAATATATAAATTGACAAGCAAAAAAAAAGAAGTAGAGTGAAAGCAAAGCTAACCGAATTGTAAGTTGTTATAGAGCTCATAAAAACCAACAAGACCCACATTTAAATCCCACTAATGTTGCGCTGCTATGAATCTGGTACCACTGTCTGTCACTAACCTGATTCAGTAGGCTACTTCAGACACTTTGGATTCGTGCGCTTTATTCCGCGTTCCTTCATGTTGATGGCAAAAGAAAAGCACAGAAAACTAAGAAACCCTTCAATTTGAATTGTCTGTTTCTGGCAGAAAGATAGAGAGAAAACAACAGATCTTCTACAGATCTTTACACTGAAACAGAAAGGAGTTCCGCCAGGGAAGGGAACGAACAACTGATGTGCAGAAGTGAGAGCAACTGAACTCACTCACAGCTACGATACGAGAGAGAAACCCAGCCAGCCACGCGATTAAAGGGGAGGCGCTTGATTCCCAATGGAGCAGCCTCCCCTTTTACAGTCGGCCGACTGTTCATTCACTGAAACATCAGCACATCAGTGGAGGTGAGTGCAGCGGTAACCGGAAAACTCGCCCCAAAATACGCTCGCCCCCAGCGGTTCTTGTATTCCTGTATTTTGTATTTATTTACTGAGGATAAGGTTAGAAATAAATAACTAAGTTTAGTTTTACTGAGGTTAAGATTAGGAATAAGGTTAGGTTTTGGCACCGTTTTACTGAGTTTGCGTTTAGGAATAAGGTTAGGTTACCGTTTAGTTTAGGCATAGTTACTGAGGTTACGTTTAGGAATACCTGGTAGCGACCGTTCCTATGGTCGCCGGATTTGCCCCGGGGTGAGCGTGTTTTGGGGCGAGTGTTCTGGTATTCAGTGCCTTGGCCGCAAAATGGGAATCTTTTCCCTGAGAACCTGAGGAGGAGTGAGAAGAACTGCAAGAGAAAAACGAAAGAACACATGGGAGAGGGTCAGGTTTTGTGTGATTTTTATTTATTTATTGTTATTTAATGTAAATGATTTAATACTTTGGCATGTTCTGCTTTATTTGATGATGGCGGTGGGTGGTGGGGTGGCATGCGGCTGGGGGCCTCTGGTCGGATTTGAGCCCCAATTTATTCATAATAGCTCACCATATTTAGCTGACTGTCTCATCAATGTCTGATGACTGTTGAGAGATTTGGGTCTAGCTTGGAACTGAAGTATTCCACAATGCACATGTTTTTCTTTTAAGTGCCTATGCATGGGGTCTCCTCCTGGGATGCTGCAGCTTTGATGACAAGATTCATGACAGCACTATATATCTTCAGTGTTATTTTTTTTTTTACACATATCTTTTCTAATATTATGTTGGATTCATATTAATGTCAGACATTTTAATCGTTGTAGGGGTGAAACCCCCGTCGTATATCACACACAAATTGTCACCCTCCTGTAGCCTAACTCTGAGGACCCCCTATGGTCCCCGGACCCCCTATTGAAGAGCCACGATTTAAGGTTTTTGAAACGATTCTTCACTGTTAGTTTAGAAAAAATCCTATTACTGCCACATGATGGGCCTATGAACAAAACTACATCTGCTTTCTCCTAGGCTTTTATGCCAATCTGAATGCTCCCATCATCCGGTCTGCCTTTTGAACAAAAAAACAAGAGGATCCACAGTGAGTTCAATGACGAAGGTACTGAAGCCTATTCAACCTGACTGAAAGATGAGGCATTTGTTCACTTGGCACAGTAATCCCCCCTCCCACACATGTCCCATTAACCAGGTTCCAGCCAAGTAAATTGGATTGTGCCTACATGGTGGAGACACATCTAAGGCAGTTAAAGGACCGTAAATGCCTCTTTCTTTTATGAGAGCCATGAGCTCACTGGCTCCCAGGGGCAGGAGCCTGGATGAGGTCATCCTGTGAATAAGAATCCACCCCCCACTCAACCACAACCACCATCAGACATCCATACTATCGTACTTGCCTATACTTCTTCTAGTCCACCCCAAGCACCGACTTAAGACCCAAAGGTGGTTCAGGTGAAGGTTTAAAAAATGGGTCACCAAATTCTTCAGGATGAGTATAGGTCTTGAAATCCAGTTGCTATGTGATTGTCCTCCGCATCCTCCTGCCAAGTAAGTGCCTAAGTTGGTACTAACTGAGTAGACCCAAATAGACTGAGAGAGGATATAGTAGCCTTGGATTAATCAACTCGCTCAGTTTCATGCCATGCAAAAGGTTATTCCGAAGACTGATTCAACCCCAAAAAAATAAAGAACCTTGGAACAAAGAAACTTTCTTGCTGATCCATGAATCTGATCCCCTCTACAGGCAGCCAACTCTTCATTCACTGAAATATCACTGAGATGAGGACCTTGGGAGCAAAAAGGAAGTCTTTGTGAACCTGAGAACTATAAAATCTAAATGGAAGCGCATGTGGGAAAGGATATGGATAAAATATATCTTGACTCACACTCATATTTCTTCTCATGTTAATTATTTATTCCTGAAATGTATTCCTAAACATTTAAAAAAAAACTCAATCAGTTTCACGCCATGCAAAACTTAAAATTATTTTAAGATTGGTTCCTCTGTGAAAACAAAACTAAGAAACTTCTGCTTCCATACCTCCACTCCCCATCTGTAGAATACTCAGCCCATTCACTCCCTTTCTTTCTCTTTCTTGCTGACCCATGAATCTGTGATGTCTCTGGTGGTTCAGTCTCCTACGCTCCCTCCTTGTACCCCAGCCATAAACTATATCATTCCCCCTCACTGCAACCCCTCCTCTCCTCCCCACCCATAGCACCTTCCTTCACTCTATCAACGCACACAGCATGCAATAGATTTGCTCTGCCACCCTGTCTAACCAGGTGAGAACACTGTGTTGAGGCTGAGAACCACAGAAAAAGAGTTTACATGGTGTGTGTGTGTGTGTGTGTGTGTGTGTGTGTGTGTGTGTGTGTGTGTGTGTGTGTGTGTGTGCGTGCGTGCGCGCGCGCGCGTGCGTGCGTGCGTGCGTGCGTGCGTGCGTGCGTGCCTGTCTGTCTGTCTGTCTGTCTGTCTGTCTGTCTGTCTGTCTGTCTGTCTGTCTGTCTGTCTGTCTGTCTGTCTGTCTGTCTGTCTGTCTGTCTGTCTGTCTGTCTGTCTGTCTGTCTGTCTGTCACACACGCACATGCGCACACACGCGCGCGCCGTGTGTGCGTGTGTGCGAATGATAGAGATAAAAATGATTATTCTGTTGTATAAGTAGCCTACAATGATTTGCATAGAGCCATATATTTAGTTGCATCCAATAGAAAATAAGGATTTAGTTAATAGGTTCTCCTGTTAAATATGGATGCTGACATTTCCTCTGAACTTCATGCCTTCAGATGTGCTTTCACTTGAATAGCATCAGACAGTTATGAATTCACAATGCGTCCCGAGAAGCTGTTCCCTCTTTGGAATGTGTTCACAGGGTTAACTCATCCAGCACAAACATTCAAAAGTAAATTTTAAAAGCAGGAATTTAATCTAAGTGTGATTTGTTTGAATTGGGATTAAAAGTGGACCGTTTTCATTGTGGCCTATGCTGTATGTTTACTGCCCATCTTTGGTGACTCATGTAGACATTGACAGGTGTCTCGTACCAGCAGTGGTGTAAAGCAACTTTACACCACAAAGTACATTTACTCAAGTACTGTACTTAAGTACAGTTTTGAGGTATTTTTACTTTACTGGAGTATTTCCAATTTTCAATACTTTTACTTCTACTCCACTACATCTCAGAGGAAAATATTGTACTTTTACTTCACTACTATTACATGAAAACTTTAGTTACTTTATAGATTTTGATTATTATGTATCATATATTATATTAAATTGAGATGCCGTATTAATGAAAAAGTACACCTGTTCTCTAGAATCTGGGAGAAACCAATACAGTTGTTGGGCATAAAACTTAGGGTGGTATGAAGACAACTGACTGTCATCTTCAGGGTAATGCTTGTGTTTATGTTTAAGTTTAAGTTTAAAATCTGTCTCCTTTCTGTAACTCTGACGACTAAAAATGTATCTAAGGACCTGAGCTATGTGTGTGGGTGTATGTGTTTCATGTTTTTTTTGTTTTGTTTGAAAAGTCAATAAAAATATATATAAAAAAAAAAGATTTTGATTATTATTACAAAACACACTAACCACTTCAGCCCTATATATATTTTGGCAATTTGAAAATAGCAGATCTACAAGCTCACAATACCTCGCAGTGCGAAGCATTGTGAGCTTGTAGATCTGCTATTTTCAAAAGATTTTTTTATACATACATACTTTTGGTACTTTAAGTATATTTTGATGCAGATACTTTGGTACTTTTACTCAAGTACATTTTTAATACGGGACTTCTACTTTTAACAGAGTATATCTACATACTTTTGGTACTTTTACTTGTGTAAAACATGTGAGTACTTCTTCAATCACTGCAGACAGGTGACATCTACTGTCTGGCCACAGACAACAACCCGCAGCAGATGGAAGGGACTGATTATCACAGGTCTAATCTGCAAGTCATTACAATAGCACCATCTGGTGGACATGATGTGTGAACGCGTCAAAAGTTCAATTGTGATAAACTCAGTGATCATTATAGAAAAAATATTATATAATATTAACATTTTTTAAAAGTGGTTTGAAATAAAATTATGACTAAAGAGAGTAAGCTACTGCTTATTAATTACGTGCTTTAATTGGTCTAGTTCCTAAATACATCTCTGATCTGCTCACTACTTTATAACCTAGAACTCTCAGATCATCAGGCACAGGTCAGGTGGGTCAGGCACCTGCACCAACATCTAAATATGATAAAGTGCATTTAGTCACTGTAGTCCAAGGGTCTACTCTCTGGAACGTGTGTGTGTGTGTGTGTGTGTGTGTGTGTGTGTGTGTGTGTGTGTGTGTGTGTGTGTGTGTGTGTGTGTGTTTGCGCGCGTGCCAGTGTGTGTTCGTGTGCGCGTGTGCGCGTGTGCGAGTGTGTGTGTGTGTGTGTGTGTGTGTGTGTGTGTGTGTGTGTGTGTGTGTGTGTGTTTGCGTGCCAGTGCGTGTTCGTGTGTGTGTACTAGTATTATTGCATACTTACTTGTTGCACATAGTATGAATTGTGCTATACCTGTACAAATAAAATCGATTAGACTTGACTAAAACAAATAGCCTATCTATCTTCTCCATAATATAACCATTACGTAGTTTTAAATTAAAGGTAGGGTAAGTGATTTGCGTTGGTTAAAATAATTGTTAAATAGCTCTATATTCTGATAGTACTCATTGCTATAGAGTTTTTGTTCAGTATTAGGAGTCTCCTTGTCTCTCCACCTCTTTATTAAACAGAAAATGCATTTTCGTTTCAGTTTCAGTTTAATTTCCAATTTTATCCAACCAGGACAGAGAACTCAATCAGGATACAGATTAAACAAGTGAAATTGGAAGTGATGACACTAAGAAATGAGCAGACAAAATTGGAACTGGAACACTATACACATTAAGCTTAAAAATTGGTACTTTCTCCTGATTGGCTGAGATTTTGACACCTACCGAAAAATGTATTTTCTGTTTATTAAAGAGCTGGAGACTCAGGGAGACATCTGTTACTGAAAAAACACTATATAGCAATGACTACTATGCAATGACTACTATCAGAATATAGTATTTTAACCTTTTAACAAAATACTTTTTGTTTTAACCAAAAAATATCACTTACCCTACCTTTAAACTCGACAGCACTGAATGCAAACTCCAGAGGTGTATATTGTGACCTTCCCTTTACATAGCAGTATTACAAAAGTAATAACATATACAAATATTATTTTCATATCAGTTAGTTCTCAGTGAAGCTGAGCAAAGTCCTGCTGTCCACAAGGGGATTGCACACACAACAGTATTCTGACTGAAGTTACATGCGGCTCAGTCATTCAGGATTCAGCTCTTCCTTTATTGCAAAGGTTTACGATTAAAAATATCTGACAGAAATACAGAAGTTTGATTCATGAAGTAAATTATTTAAAGTGCATTAAATAAACACACATCAGCCTTTTAATGTACATGAAATAAACTATTTCTGTGAGAATTGAACAAGAGTTGTGAGCCCATCTTCATAAATGTAACTTAGGTGTTTCTTATGTATCAAAAAAGGGGGATGCGTTTAAATTCTATAATAAACAAAATAATGCAGAGGCAAAATAATACGCAAGATATCATTGATTGAATCAGAAGTCTGTGTACCAATTAGAAGTTTGAGAAGATAACTAGAAGGCACAGGTCTCCGCCAGTTCGGAATTCACCAATCAGGATGGAATAGGAAAATTGGACGGAACCATCTTGATCACTTGACTACAGAGATAATGTGTACCGAATTGCATGATGTTTGGACAAAATTTGTAGGACTAATATAAAAAAGAAAAGTGTTGCAAAAATCGGCCTCCTGGTGGCGCTATAATAGGGCAATGTTAAAAGGGTGGCATTTGTTCCTCAACGTAGTGCAAATGAGCGTGCAAAGTTTCACCGCAATCGGACACTGCGTTCATGATTTGCGGCATTTTGTTGAAAACGGGCCACTCCTCCAAACTTTAGATGTCAATCTTAGCCAATCAGGATGGAATATGAAAAATCAAACAGATCGGTCTTGATCACATGACTATAGAGATCATTTGCACCGATTTTGTGAAATTTTGATACAATCTGAAGAATGAATATCCATAAATGTGTTTTACATAAGTCGGCCTCCTGGTGGCGCTATAAAAGGCAGATGTGAAAAATGCAAGGCAAAGGTTTTTCCTTGGCCTTTAGGGAGCACGCATACAAAGTTTTACACAGATCTTTGCAGTTATAGGTAAAAACACAAATCGGCCTGTTATAGCGCCACCATGAGGCTGATTTGAAAATGTTCAAGTGGCATTTCTTCCTCGGCCTAGTGGGAATCTGTGTGCAAAACTTCACGGAAATTGCATGCTGTGTTCATGATTTGAGGCATTTTGTTCAAAACTGAGTACTCCTGCAAACTTTGGAAGCCAATTTTAGTCAATGAGGATGGAATATGAAAAATCGGAAAGATACGTTTTGTTTAATGACTATAGAGATACTGTGTACCGATTTACAGGATTTTTGGACAAAATATGTAGGAGTACTGTCCAAAAATGTGTTTTGCACAAATCGGCCTCCTGGCGCTATAAAAGGCCCATGTGAAAAATTTGGGGCAGAGGTTCTGCTCTGGCATCCAGGGAGTGTGTGTGCACAGTTTCGCTGCGATCAAGCCAATGGTGCCAGAGATTAGCTGTTCACAGACACACACACACACACACACACACACACACACACACACACACACACACACACACACACACACACACACACACACACACACACACACACACACACACACACACACACAGGGGGTAAAACATACTCTCGCCATGCCTGTCGGCCTGGCGGAGACAATTATGCCAACGGAAATTTTTGAGCAGATAGCATCTTTCACCCTAGGAGTAGGGACAGTCTCCTTTCATGGGCCCAGCCAGGAGACAGCCATTGCTTCTCAAAGTCCTTGTTTCTGTCTTCCTTCAGAGGATGGAAAAGACAATTAAGAGAACAGATTGTAAAAAAAATGAAAGAAAGAATGGCAAGAGAAAAGCTTTATTCATACACAACTAAAATAATAAGTAAAAATGTAGCTTTAGGTGGAGTTTGAAAGGATGAGACGAAAGACACAGCAACATCATCTTTGTGGTGTCATGACCAGTTTATTTTGTTTTTTTAAACAAATTATACAATTTTAATGCCATTTTATTTGTATTTTATTTATTTTTTTGTTCAGAGATTTCAGACATCATTACATTGCATCATCTTCTCGGAGCGCTACAGAGTATAAGAAAGTACAGCCCTGTAATAGTTATATAGGAAACGACTAGCTTAAAACAAAGCAGTAGTATTGGAGAGCAGGGGATCTTAAACTCTGGGTCGGGACATATCAATGGGCTATCCTCAGTATCCTGTTTCTCTTATCACCCTAGAATCTGTCTGGGAAGCAGGCTCAATAATACAGTACATGTACTCATCATCACGTGGATTAAAATGAATGTAGTCTCTCACCATGAGACTCAGGCTCATTAAAACATACTAGTACTCCTCACTTGTCATATGGGGAAGCAAACTGAGTAAATGTCTTTCACCCTGGGACTCAACCCCCCCCCCCACCCTAAAAAAAAAAGAAAAGAAAAGAAAAAGAAGGAAAAAGAAAAGAAAAAAGAGGGGGAAACACCCCATTCTGGGTCCTTACCCATAGCTTAAGAAACACTGCTTTAAGGAAACATGGGCATGAATAAGTAGCATGGCATTTTCTTAGCCCAACATTTGAACACATAGAACCTGAATTGGGTAGAAAAGGCATTCCACATCTTGTGTGGAATGTTGATTTGAGCACATTCTGAATGCTCGGTCAATTTAATTAACTTCTGCAACTGTAACGCCCCACCCCCAGTAGTCACATGACAGTCAAACCCCACCCCACCCCACCCCACACACCTCCCTCTAGCTCATTTAGACAACATCTACTACTACATGTGTACATATGTTCCACATGCCTGGAACAAACCATAAAATACTTTGAAAGATTGACTCATTGTTACCAATAAGGCAATTTCACAACTTGATTATTTTTCTCTTATTGTATTTCATTGCAATTGTTTTTGAACAAATATTGTTTTGTTGCAACTCGGCAGCATAGAAAATTAGGCTCACTCCCTCAATGCATTTCCGAGATTTAAATAAAAGGTTGATTGATACAAAGCCTCCAATCTACAGTACACTTCAAAGCTCCCCAGTCAAGTTCATCATGTTTTTCAAAGGACTACTCAGAAGACATTGATCATACGCTTGAGTGCAGGTGTCAAACTGCTCCTCCTACTCCCTTACTACTCTCCTACATTCCTTTCCTCCCTCCCTCTGCCATTAGGACATCACAAAACATAGCTTTACTTGTCATGCTAACACTTTTATCAAGTCACATTTCTTGTTCACCCTTAACCAAGGCCCCTCCTCAACCCCACCTCCCCACTCATCTGTTCATCTCCTAGCGTTTCAATAACCTTCACTGCCTTTCTCACTGCCTTGCTCCTAAGCATCAACAGTAGACAACAATGGTTGCCACGGTAACTATATCAACCACATGCTAATTGTGAATCAGAGTTCAAATTATTTGACTTTCAGTTCAAGCAATTCAAATATGAAGTGATAGAGCGACCTGTTTGTTCATAGGCTGCCACAAGATTATATAAAAATGCAATTCCTGATATAGCTGAATGTGAACTCAATTCAGCATGGCAGCTAAAAACACAACCCACCATAACGTAATGATGGCATGATGCCAAGCAACAAAAAAAAATCATCCGTCACGTGAATTGTAGAGTGCCACTAAAAATTGACAAATTTAAGCTCCGTCTGCCTATGCCTCTGACCTGTAACAGTATCATAAGAACAGCAACAAGCCAAAAAGAACCACAATACTTACTCTGCGTTCAAACTTGCAAATACATCATCGCCATGCTACTGTCACTGATTTCAATAGATTCTAGCTGTCATGTCAACGCATAATTTGCGGCTGATGGGCGATGTCGCCAATCATGTTCAGCTATAACATACTATCCAGAGCAGAAAACCAGGAAACAATATGGCAATCGAGGTCAACACTGTTCAACATGTTTCTGGAAATAGAACCTTCTCAGTGGCCGTTTTCTTTTTTAAACAAGCTTATATATAAAAGAAAACCGTTACCATAAAGCCTTAGCCTCTCACAATAAAAAAGCCCTGTGGTCATTCCAATCAGCTGGGATCAGTCTTACCTATCCAGAATTCAAATTATGGTCTTATCTTTTTTTGAAAAACTTGACAAGGTTGCAGCTCTTGTCAATGGTAATAAGATTAGCTCCATTTTGACTGGTATAGCAGACTTATCCGATACACAGCACAACCCAAGAGTGTTAATGTAACTGGGAGTATTACAGTCTCAAAAGTTAAAGATTTTGCTGTGTATTTACGAGTCACTAGAGCTTGCATGAAAAATGTATCCGTCAGATGTTCCTCTATGTACTGCCCTTAACAGGTCCTTGCTGGCTGACTGAAAGTTCACCCTGGTCTTCTACTAGTAATCAACACCAACACGCTCACTTTCTGATTGATCATGTGACTGTCAAACACTTCTTGATCAAATGACTTGTCAAGCCATCTCCGATTGGTAGTGCTTAGAAATCTCAATTTCATTAAAAAACAACAAATCTCTATAAAAACAAAAAACAAAACAAAAAAGAATTATAGATCTCGATAAATACTAAAAATACAACCTCTAGTAATGTAAGTCCTACAGCGGTGTATGCAACCTCTCTAGACTTCAGATTACAGTATAGAAAACAGGCCTTGTGGTTTCCAAAATTTTATTAACATCGCTGATGATTCTGCTCCATAGTCAACAGGATATAAATGTTGCGCCGCTGAGAACCAGTGGGATAAAAAAATAACGTTTTCACTGAAAATCAACGGGACAAAGATCCTCTTTTGTTGACAATTTTCATATAGAACAAATTGGGAAATTGGGTTTTCCTCTATAAACCAGTGGGCCAAAGATGCAAATTGGATCTCTGTTGCATTTGGGGAAACCTAGAAGTTCACAGAATACTGTAATAACAACCCATTCTAGGCTAACTGAACTCTTGAATTTACAGTAGGATAATTATAATAATACAGAATACTGTAGGAAGGAGTATAAAAGAGTATAAAACACTAAAGTCTAGTTTCAAGAACAACATGGCTGCTTGTTCACATGGCTACTTTACCCTCATCAAAACATCATTCTCTTTTTATGATCAATAGTAGTATTGGTTTGACCATTTAAAGCTTTTGTTTAATGATACATAGATAGTCTCAACAACAGGAAACAGGAAATACATATTTGGTATAAAAACCTTGCTTTGATCTGACTGGCTATTATATGTTTAGCTTTAGTATAGCGGAGAAGGACTGCTACGCCTAAAATCTGCTCCCACTAACGCCTGGTAAGCCTAGAAAGCTCGCTTAAACATGGGAAAGCAGTCCCCCTTTGGCTGATTGGTAAATATATGCAAGCACTTTTTGTTCAGTTTTAACAAAGGGAATCATGGAGCGTTTTCCCTCAGCTTTCCACTGAAAGTCACAGTGCTTGGCTGGGTTGGTTGAGCTAGACTTGGTTAACAGCTGCAGAGGCTGCTGACACTCATAGGAGGCCATTTTACAACTGCCTCTGCACTCTGCTGCCATCTTAGAACTCTGGCAGCTATGGCAATGTCCCCCTCTCGTGGATAGACATGGTACTGCAACATTATGTGCACAGTACCAGGGACAACAAATGACAGAGATATGAGCTGTATTCACATCACTATATGGGACCCCAGGAGGGACTCAGTCTATTGACCATGAAACCAAATACACTATATTCATCTGGCTTTGGTTTTGCAATAGACAAATGGATGGACAGAGTTTAAAGGAGTACTTGACACAAAACAAATTACTTTTTTTCCTATCATTACTCACCCTGTGATGGGTTGAATAGAATTTTTCGTTTGTATAACATTCCTTTACGGAGAATGAAGAATCCCCCAAAAATAAGAACATACTTGATGAATTGAAGTAAAAAATCTAAAAATACAATAAAAAAATCTGAACTCCAAAACAACACTCTTGTGTCTTGTATCCAGTATATCGCTGCTTCTAAAACATCACTTCATGCTTTAGAAAACGTACTTTTTAAAACTAAACAGGGTTGATTAAATGATAGAAGTGAAGTACTCCTTTAACCAACTTGTCCCTCATAATTCATTCGCCATTGCTTATTAACCACTTTCAACCTGGCATCCCTATTTTGGTCATTTCATGAAAATAAAATGAAATAAAATGTATTAAAAAAAATTAGCAGATCTACTTGTAGATTGTCTACTTGTAGATTGACTATTTTCACAATCTTTGAAATAGGGCTTAAGTGGTTAACTCTGTCTATCTGCTGTTGTTATCCCAGCCTATACCTAACTCCATGATATTCAGACATACCCAGCAGAGAACAAAGTGCAGAATGGTATTAAAGCTGTTAACAAAGTGCTCTGTCCTCTTTGCTGCGTGGTTGGAGGTGTGTGTGTGTGTGTGTGTGTGTGTGTCCATTCTTAGTGTAATGCAGCTAGTTGTAAAAAATAAAAAATAAAATGTGCATGCATCGGCGCGATGAACATTTGAGTGTATAATTCTGACCTTATGTACAGTGTTTATGCATAATGTGTTGTTGTGTGTGTGTCAATGTGTGTCTACAGCCAGGTGAGGAAAGGTTCGGCCTTGTTGAGAACTGACTCCACGTCGTTGAGGATGGGCATGAGGTCCGATCCCTCCAGGGTTCCCAGGTCAACGTTGGTTCCAGGAAGTGAATCGAGGAAATCGGGGAAGCGGCTGGGCTGAGCCCCGCCGGGTATGTTCAGAGTACCCTGCGCCAGGGACTCACCTGAGGAAAAGAGGAGACGAATAAATATACACCATTGTGAAACGGTGGTGGAAAAAGTACTTAAAGTGGTTAATGTATGTTTTATAATGTAATAATTTGCAAAGTAACTAAAGTTTTCAAATAATTGTAGTGGAATAAAAGTACAACATTTGTCTCTGAGATGTAGTGGAGTAGAAGTAAAAGTATAGACAATTGGAAATACTCCAGTAAAGTAAAAGTACCTCAAAATTGTACTTAAGTACAGTACTTGAGTAAATGTACGTAGTTACTTTACACCACTGATGAATGTGAATACATAGAAAGTACAATAGATCAAAACCTGTGTGTGTGTGTTCAAATAAATGGTAAATGGTGCATTTATATAGCCCCTTTATCCAAAGCGATTTACAATGTGCATTACATTCACCCACTCACACACACACACATTCACACACCAACGGCAGAAGAAACTAGGGATGTGAAACGACTGATATTTCGCGAGTCGACGCGTCGAGGGCAATAATCGATGTGTCGATCGATTTTTCTTTTTCTGATTTTTTGTTGTTGTTGCTGCGCAGCAGTTAAGTGGAGAGCCAAACTGAGCGTTCCTTTAGGCACCGCAACTTCTGAAGAGTGCTCGCCCTAAAACACGCTAATTATAGGCATAATAACTATCATCTTGGCTGTCAAATCAGTGATCTTTTCCGCCCGCCGGTCATCACAATGGCGAGGTTTCACGGTGAAGTTCTGCTTTCTTGGGTGACAGCTTTGGGACCGGGTGTCTCGCTTAAATGTGATTTGACGTCACTGATGTTGACGACGAGTGATACGCATACTTTGTGCTGCACAATTTGCATTGCACTGTTTTATCGTCAATCTTGACAAAATCATCCCACACCGCACTCTTATGTGAAGCTGCCATTTCCAAACAGGCTTTCAAGCATGCACAAGAAGGACTAGTCGGTGCGCACACGACCAGACCGGACAAACAGACACACACACCGTTCCTCTCCCATTTGGAAAACATTTGATCATTTTTTACATTTTGAACTGGCTATTTTGGATTTTTTTTTGGAACAGCAACGTTAATATTAATGTTTTTGAACAAGCCATTACAAAAAATATATTTTAAAAAAAGGGGGAAAAAAAGAAAAAGAAAATCTTTTTCTTCTATTTCTATTTTTAGGGTCGAGACGAGCATGAGTCAAAAAAAAAAATTTCACATCCCTAGAGGAAACTATGCAAGACATCCACTCTCACCCACACTGTGTGTGTGTGTGTGTGTGTGTGTGTGTGTGTGTGTGTGTGTGTGTGTGTGTGTGTGTGTGTGTGTGTGTGTGTGTGTCAGTCATTTTGGGGCAAGTTCTGGCCATCAAAATACTTGATTGGGGGACTCATGTATCCCCTAATTGGGGATGAAAATAGTGTTTGATTTTATTGCAGTTTCACACGGTAAGGGTTAGGAATGTATCTGTATGGGTTAAGGTTAATGTTGGATTGGTTAAGGGATATGGAATGAATGGCAATGCAATGACCCCAAATGTTCGCAAAACCAGTGTGTGTATGACGTACCTGTGTCCATCTCCTCCATGTTATTTAGGAAGTCTTCAGGTGTTGTCGGGATGCTGTAACAACCCAAACCCAATCCACTGTCACTGCTCTGCTCTCTGGAGTGGTGGAAATGGCCACTGAGGAAGAGACAAACATACATTTTATGTAATCCTAAAAATGGATGGCTCAATTCTATTCTTGCATTGCCAGACGAGCTAAGATGTCCGACCTACCGATACATCTGGGGAAATCTAAATTCAATGTAGGGGGCTAGGCAAACAAACCTCTGCGGACTGCTTTGAAAACCAGTCCTGATACCATCCCAATATGAAGGACAACCCTATAGTCTTTGCTTTGGTTCTGCAATGCAGTTTTTATCTATTTTCAAATTGTTTCCAACCAGTTTAGACCCCCTACATTGAATGTAGGGGGTAAAAAAATGTGGTTGAATGACATGTTTAAATGTCACAAGATATATCAGTAGTAGGTGAAGGTCTGTAACCGTCTGGTTACGCGAGACATTCAAACTAATAGGTATACTCTAGGCATAGGTCTATGAGAAAAAAGTTTTTGCCACTGTAAATTGCTGCAAAATTGAGATATTACATAGTTGTTAAAAGTTTTCCCTCAGTTGATAAGGTAACCCCTTTTTCCCAGTGTCATTTTGTAAATGCCTAATTTTAAAGGTGATAAATATTCTGTGGTTCTTGAAAAATGTGTCAGAATGCTTAAAAATGCTGGCAGAAGCTACCTGCCAGCATTAGAAAGCCCCTGGCAGTGCATGTGTTAACATATAAATTATGATGATTTATAGGTTAATCTACCCAGAAGCACATGAAGTAATTAAAATCTGCCCCTCAGCTGCAACATTAAAGTGATGAACACATTAATGCATTACTATTACAATCCAATATTATTATTATGAAATGGGCCATTCTGCATAATAAGTACTTTTACTTTTGGTACTTTAACCCATTAAGACCTGAGGTCGATTCTACAAATGCCTTCTAAACCAGTAGTTCTCACACTTTTTTGTAATTAAAAATTATTCAAACATTTTCTTTCATTTACTTTCAAGATTGTTATTGTTAAAATCTAAAATGACACGCATGCTTTCCCGGTTTTAATGGGTTAAGTATATATATCACTTTTACTTTAGAAAAAAAATAATCAGTGTACTTCTTCCACCACTGGTTGTAATGAGGTTTAATATGGTTGCTATTGTTAACTAAATTGCCTATCAGAGGAATAACATGAGCTTGTACATTCCATTCTTCTTCTGTTAAACCCACAACATTTTGTAGTAACTGGTGTACAGAAGCTTCTGCATATGTCCTTTCATTCAAGACTCAAGTTTCTTCATTACATACCTCCCATTATACAAGCACGAGAGAGTAAACCTCTTGGGTTTGCAGCAACAATCCAATCAGTCGAAGCAAGAGTAATAGTGAATAAAAGGTGGTTCAGTGACTGTGATCTTTGTTCTGGATATAGACTGTTCATATTTTTTACACCATGGCTGCATTTACCTGTTTAGGAAGGGGTCTGAGCTGTTGGCTGGCATGTTGTTCTGACTGGCACCAGCAGGGGTCAGCGATGAACCCAAATTGTCTCCTTCCATTGGGAGCTGTCTACATAGCGCCACCTCCTGAGGGGAAGGTAAGAGAGGAGAGGGAGGAAAGGAGAGGAGGAGAGGATAGGAAAAGAGAGGAGAGGAGAGAACAGAACAGATTATAAATCCACAGGCTGGGTTTACTGTTAAACTAAATTATTTTTTCCTAACAGAATAACAACAACACTAACACTATAATCTGTGTTCTCTTCCTTTACACTGTTTCTTTCTTTCTCAAACTTCCTTCCAGGCCAGCCAATAACTTCTGGGTAAGATAAACACTTCCTGGATGAGGTCACCGTCTTAGTCTTTGAGAGAACGTCTTCACGCGAGAATGTGTATACATTCAAGTGTGTGTATACAGTGACTGCATGTGTGCTTGTGAGTCAGTGTGTGTGCTTGTGAGTCAGTGTGTGTGTGTGTGTGTGTGTGTGTGTGTGTGTGTGTGTGTGTGTGTGTGTGTGTGTGTGTGTGTGTGTGTGTGGCGCATAAGGACGTCGTTGTATGCTCCATCTGTGTGTGTTCATGTGCATAATCATGTGGTATGGTTGTTCACATGGCTGGTTATGTACGTGCGTGCGTGCGTGCGTGCGTGCGTGTGTGTGTGGGCAGGGGAGGGGGGTAGTTGCATGATTAATTAAATACGAGGGAGATTACAGTTTGAGAATTCATGTTATCAGAACCGCAGAAGACTGCAATCCTTTAAAAAGTGTTTACATGATGTACTCAGTGATATACCACGAGCCTGCTATGGACTTTGCTGCTTATACAAAGTCCATGTACGTGCATACATGTATATGTATCATACTGCCATTGAAAACATAATCATAATATTTATGGAATTCACATCATGATGTTTTTTTGGGGGGGGGGCATATTAAGAGCATGCGTGCGTGATCTGCGTGTGTGTGTGTGTGTGTGTGTGTGTGTGTGTGTGTGTGTGTGTGTGTGTGTGTATTGTGCGCATGTGTGTAAGTCACCTGTCTCATGAGTTCCTCCTGTCTCCTCTGGATCCTCTCTCTCTCAAGGTGGATCCTCTGAAGTCTCATCTTCTGCTGCTGGCTGACACCAACAGCATTCACTCCACCTGAGAGAGGAAACCGACCTGTTCGTCACTTCTAATCTATGAGCAAACCCTGAGAGATCATTTAATACTTCATCCCATGGCCTTTTCCATAAATGTCACACGACAGAAATTACATATTTTCAACAGAAAAATAAATTAATAAATAAAAAGCCTTTGGAAAATAAGTCTCTTTTGATGAGCAACAGAGTATTATCAATTAGCCTCATGGAGCCTCACAAGTTTTCAAAAGTAAATAATAGGAACTTGGAAGCATCGTATTTGTGTAAAAAAAGAAAAACAATGAATTTATTTTTCATATTAAAATCACTGGGGGGTTTAAAAGTGTCACGTCTCTCAATGTCATCATACCTGTTGTTAACCCATTCAATCCAGGAACGCATCTGTCACTTTGGATTTCTTTGGCTATTCAAAAAGAGCAGATTTACAAGCTCTCAGCACTCGGTGCCACGCTATAATCTTGTAGATCTGCTATTTTAGCAAAATCGTGAACATTTGTGCAAATCTTTAAATATATATTTTTGAGATGGGGGTCCACGGCCAAATACGTATCTAAAAATGTTTTCTAAATCCTAACAGTATGTTGCTATATCAGTGGTGCTCCAACTTTTCCATGTCAAGGACCCCCAAAATGATATGTATTTGGTCGCGGACCCCCATCTCAAAATATGTTGTTCCAGGGACCCCCAGAAGCACAGATCGGAGTTAAAAATGTTCGCTTTAAAATATATATATATATATTCAAAGATTTGCACCCATTTTCCAAGAAGAGTGCTGCGCTGTGAGCTTGTATATCTGCTATCTTTGGATAGCCAAAGAAATCTTAAAAATGACACAGATGCCTTCTGTGTCATTTTTTAAATCTTAATGGATCAATACAAAGACTTCACCTCAAGTGAACTTACCTTGAACACTGCTCGCCCCACTAACTCCACTGGCGCCAGCCACCAGAGGCCCTCCTCCCAGACTCATCATGGCCCCGGCAGAGTTGTGCTGCGGGGCCAGGCTGCCAGGTGAGCTCAGGGCCTGAGCAGGGACCTGCTGCTGGACCTGCATCTGCTGCTGCTGCTGTTGGAGGTGGTGATGGTGCTGTGGCGGCGGATGCTGATGTGGTTGAGACTGTTGATGGTGTTGCTGCAACACTGGGAAGGGAACGAAAGGGAGAGAGGGAGAGAAGAGGGGGCGATAAAGGAAAAGAGATTGAATTTGCGTTCAAAGTGGACTTGGATGAATGATCGAACGACAGCGTTCGGGGTGGTGGGCCTGAGAATGGTGTGTTGTGTGGACTGAGGTTAAGTGTTGTAGTAGCACTCAAAAGGTCCAGGAAATCTACGTCCCAACTGCATTTTAACAAGTAACTTGATTAACCCATTAAGGCCTGAGGTTCCGATTCTACAAAATGTCTTCTAAATCCTAACAGTTTTCTGAAAAACGTATGTTACTACAGTATATCAGTGGTTCTCAAACTTTTTCATGTCAAGGACCCCCAAAATCAAATGTATTTGGCCGCAGACCCCATCTCAAATATTTTGTTCCAGAGACCTCCCCAGAAGCAAAGATTTGAGTTAAAAATGTTCGCTTCAAAAAAAATATATATATTCAAAGATTTGCACACATTTTCAAGGTTTTTCAAAAATGGCAGATCTACAAGCTCATAGCACGGCACTCGGTTCCGCACAATGAGCTTGTATATCTGCTATTTTTTAATAGCCAAAGTATAAAATAATGTTTTAAGTGGTTACACAGATGCGTTCCCGGTTTAAATGGGTTAAAATAAAATGTATAATAAACAAGCCTTTTATCATGCATCCCCCCTCATAGCTAACTTAGTTTGCTTCTTATTTTTAGCTTCCTCCTCTTGTATGATTCTATGAGCCTTTACATGACCCAGCCTTCAATAATTACAGTAGGAATGCCTTGGAATTCAGTGCCATGTGTCCCTGCATGGTCTGAAAATATTGAAAAAGATGAATATTTGACTACCTGTTGTGGCCACTGTGATGTTAATGTATCCAGTTTGTGACGTTAATGTGTCCAGTCTGTTAATCATCAGTTAGCTCCTGATCAGAAAATCATTACGAGACACAGATCTTCAGGTGTTTCATTAACTGACTAAACATCACTATGACAGAAATCAGTCAATACTATCTCAGCACCAATAATGGGTTACAGTCCCCAGATAAAAGCAGCGTTTACATAAAGAGCCTGGGTCCCAGAGTGAAGAGACTACATCCTACGTCCTCAAGTTTCACAGTTGACACAGATGCGTTCCAGGTCTTAATGGGTTAATATACAACATCTACTCAATGTGGGTCTCGACATTAATCCACTAAGACCGGGAACGCATCTGTGTCATTTTTAAGATTTCTTTGGCAATTCAAAAATAGCAGATATACAAGCTCATACTGCTGTATAAAAAAGAATCATGAACATTTGTGCAAATCTTTGAATATATATATTTTTTAAAGCAACATGTTTTAACTCAAACCTTTGCTTCTGGGGGGGGGGGGACCCTGGAACTATACATTTTGAGATGGGGGTCCGCGGCCAAATACTAAAAATGTTTTCTAAATCCAGGAACATTTTACGTTCAGTAAAACGTTCCAGTACATTTTAACAGCGGGCGACTCTCGGGCGATATCGTCCAAAAGATAAAGAAAATCCATCTTTCATCGCCCCCCCGCCCACTTCGCCCTATCGCCAGAAGTTGCCGGCTCTCATAGACATATAATGCACTTCCGGAAAATACTATCCTGAATCGCATGCTGTTAAAACGCACCGTAACAGTATGTTGCTATATCAGTGGTGATCTAACTTTTTCATGTCAAGGACCCCCAAAATGATATGCATCTCAAAATATTTAGTTTCAAGGGACCCCAGAAGCAAATATTAGAGTTACATTTTTTGTTTAAAAACTATATATATATTCAAAGATTTGCACAACTTTTCAAGAATTTAAAAAAAAAATGCCAAGGAAATCTTAAAATGACACAGATGCTTTCCCGGTCTTAAAGGGTTAAGATAGTTCATTTGCTTGGCTCAGAGGATATCCTGCCTAATAAAAGGTGAAGAAACCCAGGTAATAGACTCACTGAAAGGAGCACACCAAACAACTGGCTGCTCAAAGATGCTATTCAAACCCGGTAGCACAATGAGCCACAAAACTCATCTCTACTGATGCAAAAGTGCAGTACAACATGTTTGCTGTTGAATGTAATTATCCTAGTTGGCTGTCCAAATGTCAAGGGAAGAATGAGCTAAGCTAAATCTTTTTACAAACCTTGCCATGAGACTATAGAAGCTAACCATTAGCTAGCCCCAGTATTGCTCCTCATAGCAGTGTTCAGCAGAATCAGTGGTGCTGTTCTGCTTGGGGATTATTTTAACTTTTAGGTTTCAAATCTGCCATGGTTTTGTTGTGGGGGGCCGATTGCAGGAGTTACACTGACTGTTTCACAAATACAGTATTGTGAAAGCATCATTGCCAGTCAATGACTCAGTCATTGTGTGCTGCTGACCACTGCTTAAGAAATACAACAATATAACAATACAACTTCACTACTGGGCATTACATACATCCCCAATATGAGTCACATGATAATCTTGGAAGTGTTCATGTCCCATGCAACAAAGGCCTGGTCACTGTATGAAGCGGTTTACCACCTACGTGAGCAAACACATGGCGCTGACTGACAGTCAAACAAAACAAGGGATGTTCTGGAAGATAAACAGCCAAAAGCCAGTTTACCCAGTTAGCTCACCTTTTTGAGCCGACACAAGGCTATATTTTCTTAGAATACATAATATAGGATAATAAGAAACTAAACCGATACACCTGCTCTCTTTGAAGCCAAGTGTGAAAGGGGGTCATTTTTGATCTGTACAATACAAAACACAAATCTTGTACAACCAGGACTGACCCACTGTTACTGAAGTCTACTTCAGCCCTGTGATATTATCTATCTGTGTCGCTCTCTCTCTTATCTGTCGGTGCGTGTCTTTCTGTGTGCTTGTGTGTATATGTGTGTGTTATTATAAATCAGCCCCAGATGAGCAGATAGAAGGCCAAGAGTACAGAACAGAGCATGCTGTCGGCAACTAGACGCAACAATGTCTGCCAGGTGAACTCAGCCATCTCTTTCTTGTTCTTTGTACTTTCATCCTACTTTATAGTACGTCTTTGATATTGCAATACGTAACAGATTATGATAATGGAAGTATGTTCTTCGTCCACAGTGGCTGGTGGATTCAAATGTGGAAAATGCTGCAGCCAAAAGTCCTTCTAAGAACAACAAATCCAGATTCAAATTTACGTGCCAGAGTGGCTAGTAGAATGGGTCCGGCATCCTCATTCACCACCAAAATGCACCGGTATTTGGCTGGTGGTCATGAAAATTATAGGTCTCTAGGTTCATTCTGTTCCAGGGCTAAACCAATAACAGGAAGTGATGTCACATTCCTCACACTAAACTTCTGGGAATACCAGCAGGCTTTTCTTCAGAACACTCCTCTCTCTCTCTCTCTCTCCCTCTCTCTAGTACTCTTTCCCTCTCTCTAAGTCCTTCCCTATCTGTCTCTCTCTCTCTAGCACTTTCCCTCTCTCTCCTTCCCTATCTGCCTCTCTGTATAGCACTCTTTCCTTCTCTCTGCCTACATTTGTTCTTCTCTCTCTCTTTCCCTCCGTTTTCACCCATCTACTCTCCTCAACTTGGTCTGTGCAGCCATGTTCAGCGACTGTGGAGCTAGAGAGAAACCTGCGATAGAGAGAAAAATACAAATACAGAAACAAACAAAGAGAGTAAAAGAGCAGAGAGAGAGAGAGAGAGAGAGAGAGAGAAAGAGAGACAGACAAAGCCAGCGTTGTTCCGTTCTTCTTGTCAGCAGTGTCAGCTGGCCAACACTGGCAACACAGGAAAAATCTGCTACACATTACACTTGTGTGTGTGTGTGTGTGTGTGTGTGTGTGTGTGTGTGTGTGTGTGTGTGTGTGTGTGTGTGTGTGTGTGTGTGTGTGTGTGTGTGTGTGTGTGTGTGTATGTGTGTAAGGCAGTCTGGCAGAGGTCACAACACTCTTCTCACGCACAGGCATTCTCCACAGACAGCCTCAGGACACACACATGTACGCGCGTGCATGCACACATATGCACACATACACGCACACGGTTAGGCGATCAAAACGGGGGTGGCAGGCTGTGGCTAAGTTACATCACTGGCAAGAAGGGGTGAGATCAACGTTGGGGGGGTTGGAGGGTGTAACCATCCTCATCTTCGGCTACTTCAGCTGTATGTCGCAACAGCATAATTAAAACATAATTAGATGATTGATTAGGTAATCAGTGCTGGTGATTGGTTAAAGGGCTAGGGGAAGAGCCAAGCATGGAGGAGAAGAGAGGAAGGTACAGTAACGTGACAACTTTTTTGGAGTAGGAGGAAAATATGTTGTGCTAGTTTTTTTTTTTATATCCTTGGATCCAGGAAACATTGTCCAGCTCATTTCCATAAAAGGTGTGACAACGAGGGGTCTGGACATTGTGGCATCTCCAGGAATTCCATTTTTACTTCCTACTCAGCAACATTCTCACTGTTAATTTATCGCCACATGCAAGAATGGATGGAGGATTGTACTGTGCATAATTAAATTTGATTGCTAACTGTTAAATAATAGTAAATAAACGCATTTCCAGAGAGTTTGGGATCAAGGGGTGCTGTTGTTGTGATTTAAATATTAATACATTTATCAATGTAAAAAAAATAATAATAATCTTCCCAACAGGCTGTCTGAGACTGGCAGAGGCATTCAGTGAGTTGATGAACATACTGTGATGCCTCTCTCCATTTAGCAGTTTCCTCATTTGAATCATGGTAACTGGGTGTCTTTGTCAATCAGAATCCAGTATTTCTGGTATTATTAAAAAAGTATTGAAGAAGCACCCACCATACACCATTATATTTGGAAAAACGAAATAAAAGTATATTAGTCTTTAAACATTGTACTTTTGAAGAAAAAAAAGATTCAAAGCAATTAATACAGGCCTTTATAGGTTAGCAACCAAAATCTAGTTTCAGGTAGGTTTCAACTCCAGACACTCGACAAAAACATAATGTGGTCTACTAGTATTAAGTAGGTTGTAGAGACTCCATACTACTGAGTTTAGCATTTCTCTTACTTACTTAATTAGTTTATTTGGACGGGACAGTACATATTAACCCCCTTTAGACACCCCCCCCCCCTTTAGAACCCCCTTATTTTCTGAAAAACTAAGAAAAGGTATAACAACGTGTGTTCCAGGTCTAAAAGGGTTAATGAACACAGCAACAAAACTACAGTAGTAGGGCTGGAATGCAGTGTAAATACGTCGGAAAAGTAACACGAGATATTGCAGAAAAAACTCTATTTGTATCATTTTATTTGCATGGGTTTAACCGATTCCCAGGACAAAACCGTCCCTTCCTCACTTTTCCTCCAAGGACGCAGGGGAGCGGGAGGGGGAGGGCAGGTGGATGGAGCTTTGCGGACCAGTGATTGGTTGATTGTTTGGTGGGGGCAGGGGTGCTCTCAGGGATTGGTTACTTACAGAGTTTTGGGTGGAGCCAGGAAGTGGAGTGTGTTTTGTGGTCAATGTAGTAGGTCTCTCCCTGAGGGCTGACCGCCTGCTCCCAACCAGCCGGTAAGTCCCCTGGACGGGCAGTCAGATAGTCAGCCAGACAGACATACAGACAGACAGACAGCCAGCCATTCACACCAAAAGTACTACTTTTCCAAGAGAGCCACAGTCAGTCAGTAAGTAAACGTCAGTCAGACAACCAGTCAGTCTGTCAGTGATGCTGTGGAGTAATACTTGTTGAATAGGGTCACCCACAGCACTGGCCATTTTGCACAGATCTAGGATGGTGAAGTTTTAAGCTCTGGTTCTACCTGACCTACTTTTTAATAAGATTACTTTCATTGCGATCTACTTATTTGGACAGTAGAGTGCAACAGGAATGTGGCGATGTTTGATGAACACAGCTGGCATCCCGTAATACACTTTTAAAAAGTTAAGACACCACAATGGTAAAAAAAAAGGCAAAGACCAAGCACATCTTTTACACCTTCACTCTTTCTCCAACTACGGACACACGGACACACACAAAAAAAAATAGGATTCCATCTGGGCAAATCATGGTAGAAATCCTCAGTGACCTGCAAAACTCCTTGCGTTCATTCTTGCGCTCCATAGCACAGTGTAACAAAACATTGCATAGCAAAACTGTGGACACTTTAGTAAAAGCAGTAGTTCACAAAAAAAAAAGACTTATCTATCGTAACTATCGATAGTAACTATCGTTTACTCACCCTGTGAAGGAGAGTTTTCATTTGTACAACATTTTTTGTACGGTGAATGAAGAATCCCCAAAATAAGAAACTACGGGATGAATTAAAGTAAATTGAGGCCAAGATTAAAAACAGCTAAACTATATCAGCAATCTGGTTATAAACTCCAAAACAACGCTCACAGTGTAATCCAAAATGTAACCATAGAAGTAGATAATAAAAATTGACACAGAAGTGAATTGAAGCGGAAGTGAATTAAAAGACACTTGAGATCAAACTGTGAGTGTAGTTTTGGAGTTCATAACCAGCTGGTCTTGGCCTCAAAGTATTTTCTTCGTTTTTTTATTCTTCATTCACCGTAAAGGAATGTTATACAAACGAAACATATCTTAATTTGTTGGGGGTGAACTACTTATTTAACAGTGTGTGAAACATTTTGAATTCTTTGTGCCAATGAACACGTTTGTAAGGACTTCACATTACATGAGCGTGTGTCAGTCTTCGTGTGTTTTTAAATGCCACGTTTATATACTGTAATGTATTTGTGTACTTACCCAGGTTAGGCTGAGACAGAGCCATGCTGCGCTGCGGCTGGGAGTGCGGGTGGTTCGGCGGGTTGTGGTGCAGGGACATCGCCGCCATGTTGGGTGCCAAGGACTTCCGGGGGTCGATCCACGTTGTTATCTTCTCTATGTGGCTGGAGAGAGACGCAGAGAGAGAGAGAGTATGAGAAGAGAGGAATGTTTATTTAATCATTCAATATGTTTATTCACTCAGCTCATCTAGTAGAAATTAAAGACACGCATAGTATACAGAAAACCCAAATCCTGTGCATGAGATATTGAAAAGCTGTGTGACCTAACTGACCTCGCCCATTAACCCATTGAGACCTGAAGCCGATTCTACATGTCTCCTAATCTCAACAGTATTCTGAAAAACATATGTTTCTATATCAGTGGTGCTTCAATCTTTTTCATGTCAAGGACCCCCAAAATTATATGTATTTGGCCGCGGACCCCCATCAAAATATGTTGTTCCAGGGACCCCCAGAAGCAAAGATTTGAGTTAAAAATGTTCGCTTTAAAAATATATATATTCAAAGATTTGCACACATTTTCACGATTTTTCAAAAATAGCAGATCTACAAGCTCATAGCGCGGCACTCGGTGCCGCGCTATGAGCTTGTATATCTGCTATTTTTGAATAGCCCAAAGTGTAAATTAATGCTTTTTAGCTCAAATCTAAAAATGCCAGTTTCAGGTCTTAATGGGTTAAATCTAAAATGGTGATGATGCTGGGATGCACACACACACACACACGTAATAATCCTGGTGAGGTAAGTATCTTTTTGGAGCCAACATGATGTCCATTTGAAAACATTCATGTGTCCTACGCAAGGTGATAAAGAAAACATTCAAGGAGAATTGACTAAATATTTTGTTTGAGATGAGATGGAATATTTGTCATGTTCCTTTGGGTGGTCCATAATAAAAAAGAAAACCCTCTGGTATGTTGTCTCAGAGTTTAACAGGAAGATAAATCCTAGCAGCAGGAACTAAGAGGTGTTAGAGGTGAATGAATCACATGAAGCGCTATGCAATACAATCTATCATTATCTTACACAGGCACACACACGCTGACGCGCACGCACACACACACACACACACACACACACACACACACACTTCTAACCCCATAAGTTACAGTGACTTTAAATAAACACACAGATGCTGCGTCTCTCTTTCCGCTCTCCAATTATCTTCCGTTCCTCTGATCTTCTCTGCTCTATCCTGTCTCTGTCTCCCCTACAGTGGCCCCTAACCAGTGGTCAGTGAAAATCCATGACAATCCTTTTATCCCCGACACCAGACCAGTCTCATCAGTGGCTTATTTCATCTTTAACCACTTTAAACCCTATGTACTTTGTTGACCGAGGTCCCCCAGGGATCTTATCCATGGCCCTCTCCTTTTTTCCCCCCCTCTATTCCAAATCTCATTTCCTTTCCATGGAGCTAGTGGATCTGCCATTTCTGCCGAATGTTTGCCAATTTTTACATAAATGTTCACCTATTATGACATGCCAAGAACAGGGACACTAGGGTTCAAGTGCTTGAGTTCCCAGAGAAAGAGAAAGAAAGAGAAATGGGAGTGGTTAGTAGCCTACAGAGATTCATTCACAGCATTCAGATACAGTTACAGGGGGAATTCCCCCATATCTCTCTCTGGCGTGTGCCCCCCCCACCACCCCCCACCACCACCACCACACACACACACACCATTTGCATGTGATGCCAACAATACACCTCTCTCTCCATCTCTTGGATGCATCCTACTTTAATTATGGAACTTGGCATTTGATTTTCCAGCCTTTTGACTCCGGTTGAAGCCAAGGACATAAATGGATTGAATGGATTGAAGAGTGCATTCGATGGTGTGTGTGTGTGTGTGTGTGTGTGTGTGTGTGTGTGTGTGTGTGTGTGTGTGTGTGTGTGTGTGTGTGTGTGTGTGTGTGTGTGTGCATGTGCATGCATAGTTTTCCATTCTAACCTTCATATTAGGACCTTACTAATGTAATGCTCATTATAAGATGGTACCATTTCTGTCTACTTGCCCTATGTCTCAGAGATGGGTTGTGGACAGTTAGGGTCAGAGATCCTTGAGGGGGGTTCCACGGGGTCCCAAGCTAAATGATTCATAGTTAGGAAACAAATGGACCCTTACAGGTCTGTAACTCTGAGACAAATGGAACCAAATGGTACTCTGTTATGGGGGTCCGTGGCCTAATGCATACCAAACAGGGGGTCCTTGAGATTCAAAACTTTGAGAACCACAGGACTAAGACTACTAAGACTGATAACATGACAGAATGATTTGAGTGCAAGAGTCCAGTCCAAGCTATGATGATACTGCTGGACTATGGCTAGTGTCCACCGTCACTGTGACACCCGCAAAGCATTATGGGTGGCTCCTCTGGTTACCAGCTAGAACAACTGCTAGTGTGTGTCGCAGGGCTATAGTTAGAAGTCTTGGCAACAGCTGCCGTGGTTTCCACCCCCAACGCGCGCACACACACACACACACACACACACACCCCCCCCCCCTTTGGGAGTGGCGGGATTGCGACCTCCAACCAACATCATGGATAATATGATTTGACTTCATATCACACATGAAGATGGAACTGTCTAAACACTAGGAGAAATACTGTCAACTAAATCCTACTGTCAATTGTTTAATATCTACCTATCTATCTGGGACCACATGGTTCTGGGTTCAATCCCGGGCACTGCCAAGTCAGCGTATGCGCAGCACGGCTTGGGTAACTAAAAAGACCTGCGGTAAGTTAATGGGAGCTGATGGTAGGTGTTGTTGGCCTCCACCTCAGAAATCCATCTCAGCGCATCGAAAAGGGGATAGGCAACGTTCTCGGGCCAAATACCAACAATAAGCCACTTCAACCTACTTACTTTATTCATTTGTTTTGACCGAACCTATTGGTCAGTAGGTCTAATGGCCTTTCAGCTATGTCAGCATGAATGGTGCTATAGCACATTGGTTTTCAAAGAGGGGTTGGGGGACCGGGGGGGTTCCAGGGGGTCCCAAGTAAAATTTGTTAATACAGCATCACAATCCTCTTAACCACTTTATCCATTTATATGTTGGCTATTAAAAAATATCAGATCTACAAGCTCATAGCGCGTCACTTCGTGCGCTGCGAGCTTGTATATCTGATCATTTTGAAGATTTCTGGAAAAATATCGAAAATGTTTGGAACATTTTGATTTTTCTTTTTACATACATCTCTTCTGGGGGTCCCTGGCACAAAACCTTTTCAGATGGGGGTCCGCGGACGAATAGATATCATTTTGGGGGTCCTTGACATGAAAAGGTTTGAGAACCACTGCTATAGCAGTTAGGCAGGCTGAACAGAAGGTTGATGTGTATACGTGTTACCAGGGTGCTACCAATAAGCTACAGAAAGTGCTGTTAACCACTTAACCCCTATATACTTTGTTGACCGGAGTCCCCCAGGGGCCAATACTAGGTCAGCACCCCCCCCCCCCCTCTACACCAAATCTTTTTTGCAGAAAATAGCAGATCCACAAGCTCACAATGCTCCACATTGTGTGAGCCTGTAGATCTGCAATTCTTTTTGCCAAATGTTCCCCCCACAGAATAGGGACGCTATAGGGTTCATGTGGTGTTAACCCGTTAAAACCGGGAAAGCATACATATAGCAACGTACGTTTTTCCCCAAAAAACTTTGGATTTAGAACAGTGGTTCTTAAAAATAGCAGATCTACAAGCTCACAGCGCGTCACTTTGTGCTGCACTGCGAGGAACATTTTTGAAAGATCTTGAAAGTGTATGAACATTTTTTAATATTTTTGAAATTTTTAACACAAATCTTTTCATCTATGGGTTCCTGGCACATACATATTTAGATGGGGGTCCGGGCCAAATACTTATCAATTTGGGGGTCCTTGACATGAAAATGTTTGCGCTTGCCTTCCGATTCAGAAGGCATTTGTAGAATTGGCCTCAGGTCTTAATGGGTTAAAGGAAGGTTTCATGATATAGACATTCACAAGTAGATGGAAATTAAACAGGTTGCAGAGTGTGCCAAGCTCTGATATACTACCATTCAACATGTAACTGCTAAACATCGTTCAGAGTGACTTGAAAAACGGGACGCTATGAACTTGTAGATCTGCAAAAAGATATTAAACAAATGTCTTCTAAATCCTAACAGTTTTTTTTAAAAGACTTATGTTGCTATATCAGTGGTTCTCAAACTTTTTCATGTCAAGGACTCCCAAAATGATATGTATTTGGCCGCGGACCCCCACCTCAAAATATTTTGTTCCAGGGACCCCCCAGAAGCAAAGATTTGAGTTACAAATGTTCGCTTTAAAATATATATATATATTCAAAGATTTGCAAACATTTACACGATTTTTCAAAAATAGCCAAAGAAATCTAAAATGACAGAGATGCGTTCCCGGATTGAATGGGTTAAGTACGGTACTTTAGTAAATGTACTTGGTTACATTCCACCATTGCGGATTATATTATTATATTACTGATTATTATTATTTATTATTGAAGGTACAAAGCAGGAAACCTATAGTCCATATTCACACGGTGGCCATTTTGGAATTTAACATTGCGTTGCTGTGGCAACTGGGGTGGCAACTGGGGTGGCATTTCATTGACTTAATGGCAATATGGCCGCCGTGTGAATATGGTCTATAGATGGTGCAGTAGTATGCCTGAGACCTGGTTATTATCTTTGTCTATTTCAGTACCTCTACCAATAGTCCAGCCGGTGAGCCCCACCGATATATCGTTTTGGCCGATATATTAGCTATTATTCGTTATCGGCAATTATGAAGCCAGTGTGTCCCGATTCCTAGTTGGGTTTGGGGGATTTGGGGGGGGCATGATATTATTGGTTCAAATCGGTTGGTTCAAGCCTAGATAAGCACATGACATATTTAGTTTTACAGGAAGAAGACATATTGGGTTAACATTTTTTGTAGATAAATAAAATGCATATTTCATTTCATGTCAACTTTAACGTGTGATGTGTGTGTTTGTGTGTGAGTGCGCGCCTAGGGTGGTCTGTGGTCAAGGAATGTTAAAGTGGCATAGCTCTGTAGTCAAGGTAACATGGAAAATGCAGTGAGTTGCCTCCTTTGCTCTCTCTCTCGCGCACACGCACACACACACACACACACACACACACGCACACACACACAGCAATTCTCATTCAATCACTCTCTGCCATTCATGGTAGTGATGTAATCAGGCCACTTTGATGAAATTGTTGAGAATTGGTTGAATAATGTGAACCAGATAGGCCTAATTCCGATATAACTGATACATTTCTCATCATGATTTAAGCCTACTTCTGCCTGACATGATAAATAAATGGTGGCCAGAGTAGCAGAATTCACCGAGTCTAATTCCATTTAATTTCATTTGATTTAGTGTTAACACATCAGGTGCCAGCATTTTTTCATAACAACTTACGTTGGGTGCCAGCATTCTCCCCATTGACTGCGCTTTGCTGTTTAAAGCTCTAGACTCCACGAGGAGCAAATCCATGTAAAAAAAAACATCCATTCATGTTGCGCGATGACCCTGGCTACAGCCTGGAACGATAACATTTCACTCGCGAGTTACAATGGGGGGGGATCGCGCATCGCGCATGACCGGTTTTCCCCACCGGAAACAGATTCGGAGATATAGGTGTTTTAAAGAAGGAAATAGACAGGAAGTGGATGGCAGCCATGTTTTTTTTTTCCGGTGATCTATCTGGCCTATCCTTCTCAAGATCACAATGGGTACTCCCAGAGCTGCTCTAGCCCCGCCCGTGTGGAGAAAAACGAAAAAAACAAAAAGACATATTTCACGGTCTGGACCGTGTTCGGCACCGGACCGCTACTCTGCGCAAACACGGTTCAGACCGTGTTTGGCACCCGATGTGTTAAAAGTCTCAGGTATTGTCATACGCAGTTCTCAGAGCTTGGACACATGACAACAATGACAATCCACCTCTCAGCTCTCCCATCTGCATCTTTCCCGTTTCAGTCCACTGTACACTAGGGCTGTCAAACGAATATTCGATATTCGAATATTATTCGAATATTGGGAAAATATGTATGTTCGAATATGAAAATTAATATTGGAAAAGAAATTACAATACAAAAAACAATGTATGAAGTTATAAAAACAAACAAAAGATGTTTTATTGGATCCGAGCACTCGATACATAGATTTTATTTTTTAAATATTAATATATATTTTTATAATAATAATAATAATAATATTCGAATATATTCAAATATCAAAAAAAAATTAAGACCAATATTCGAATATAATTTCTGAGGAAAGTCGACAGCCCTACTGTACACTATGCTAATAAAGTGAAGATGACACCAAAATAATATTCAACAGGGCCCGGACCGCTGGCGTAGTGGTCCGGGAACCTAGGCTCCAAGTAGTAGCCTGACGAGTCTCGATCCCGCCGGCCTCTGCTGCATGTCACCCCCCCCCCCCCCATCTCTCTCCCCATTTCCTGTCAGCCTACTATCCTATCCTATCAATAAAGGCACAAAAGCCCCCAATATTGCCTTCAGTAATGCCTAATTTATACTTCATAGCACGACGCTGTCGCTTGCCGAAAATAACTGATCGACAGAAAAGATCTGTTCTTTTTGGCAATCGGCACCACAGCGCGATGGAGTATTAACTTGAGCTCCAGAAGACAGAGTTAAATTATTTATCACTAGGGAGTTTGCGGTGCAGAAGTCCCGCCTTCAGTCTCCCAACCACAAGTTTGATCACTGCTTTCACACATTCACATCTAAAAAGGCTGTCATTTAAGGAATGCATTGTCACGCCGCATGACTTAACGCACCCATGCACGCGCACGTGCACACATACACACAGCACATTCCTCTCTGTGTGAGGCAAAGACAAAGCTGTCAGTCAAACTGTCAAGTGGCCAATAGGAGGCAAGATCAAATGGCCAATGAGACCACAAAATGGATCATACATCACACATGACAGGCCGGGAACTACACACACAGGCAGGCAGGCAGGCAGGCAGGCAGGCAGGCAGGCAGGCAGGCAGGCAGGCAGGCAGGCACACATGTGCATGCAATACGTGCGTCTGCAACAGCGTTTGACTGTAGCAGCGGCAAGCTTCTAGACTGTCTGCCTCTGAATGAAATGCCATAATAACACCCCTTCAACATTAACACACACAACCCCCAATACACACACACACAACCTCAAACGTGCGACCTCCAACTCACAAAGACAACCTCCACCAAACACACACACACACACACACACACACACAACCTCCAACATGCGACCTCCAACTCACACACAACTTCCAACACACACACACACACACACACACACACACACACACACACACACACACACACACACACACACACACACACACAGACACACGGCTGTCGACAACAATACACCCACATAACTGCTGCTCACATACACATTCCACAGCCATGAATAGAGCAAAAGAGAGAGAAAGACAGAGGCAGAGAACGAGAGAAAGTGAAGTAGAGGTAATCTAGAGGGGAAAATGTGACCTCTTCTATAACCATGTTTCTATGGGTCAAGGCCCAAAAGCCGGCCATCTCTCATGGGTCCCTATGAGAAGACTACAACTAATAATGACAGCACTCATAGTAAGGTCCTTTTTCTTATATGCCTTTTGGCTTTATATGTCTTTAAAGCCTTCATCCTCATCAGCGTAGTTTTTGCCCTTTAGCAGCAGTAGCTAAAGTAGCTGAGGTTTCATCAAGGTGGGCTGGGGACTTGTAAAATCCTGTCTGAGTTCGCAGGCTTCCCTTCTAATGGGGAATGCAGTCAGTGGGAGTCTTCATCATTTATAACAGTGAATAACAAGTGGCAGACTGTATCGTTCATGTCCCTCCGCTCTGCACGCAGGCGCACGCGCAAACACACACAGTCTCTCTGTGAAGTGGTCCACTGTTATTGTCCCAGAGCCCTGCGGGCTTCGCTCACAAACAGGAAACCATAAGTTCCATTTCCTGTCCGCCACTCCACACCATCTGTGTGTGTGTGTGTGTGTGTGTGTGTGTGTGTGTGTGTGTGTGTGTGTGCAGACTATGAAAAATACCAAACATGGAGTTCAAAGCAGACTGCGTTATTACTACAGATGGTTCAGCCATGGAGAGGGAAAGATGTCATTCATCATTCTTAATATTTTTCTAATGCAGATGTGACGCATTATTACTATGTTATGATTATACAACTACTACTAATAGAGTATTATACTGAAACCATCCGGCCATTTGATTATGTCATTATAGACTATAGAAAGAGAGAGATTAAGACAGAGTGAGAGGTCAATTAGGTAGTGATGACGTTTCTATCCAGTAGTTTCTCTGTACTCAATAGACTAAACACAGATAGCACAGGCAGACCCCTCCAACATACACACACGCGCGCGCACTTGCACGCGCACACACACTCTTCTACATGATCTATCCAAGGACTCAGACATTGTTGAGATTGTGTGGTTGTCTGTATGCAGGTAGTACAGCAGGAGGCTGTCTTTGTCTCCTTGTCTCTGCTGACAAGTTACAGCTGCCTTCCTGTAAATACCCCCCCCCCCCCCACACACACACACACACACACACACACACACACACACACACACACACACACACACACACACACACACACACACACACACACACACACACACACACACACACTTTGCCAAGGTTCCAGTTGAATCCTTCAGAGTCAAAGTGTTTCTGTAACTTTACTGTCCAAGACACATACCATGTCCTAGCACTGTTGTGAACTGAACACTAAATCTGTATCATATCAGCTGTCTTGCAGTGGTTGTTGCCAAACTTTAACTACTGGTCTGCTAAGCTACATGAGGAATGGACCTCCTAATGACCACAAAGATTTGGAACGCCTAAAGGCTGTTTCATACTCGTAAAATGGTAAATGGTGCATTTTAATTTTATAGTGCCTTTCCAATGTGCATTACAATTTACATAAAATGGTAAATGGTGCATTTTATAGTGCTTTACAATGTGCATTACAATTTACATTCACCCAATTCACACACACCAAACACGGCGGTAACCATGCAAGACACCAACCTGCTCACCAGGAGCAGTTAAGTGTGTTGCTTAATCCATTAAGACCGGGAACGCATCTGTGTCATTTTAGATTTCTTTGGCTATTCAAAAATAGCAGATATACAAGCTCATAGCACGGCACTATGAGCTTGTTAGATCTGCCATTCTTTTTTGAAAGATCATGGAAGATTTGTGCAAATCTTTGAAAAAAAAAAAATATATATATATATATATATATTGTTATTGCCTTGTTTTTAGGCGCGGGGCGGGGCTGCGAGGCATGGCTTTGATGCGAGGACGACAACATGGATACACATACATACTGTACCGGCCTCAGTGGCGCACTTCGATAATCATTGGACTCCCCATCCACTACCACTGGGAGTCTGGGTTTGACTCCCGCTTGGGAGATTACTTTTTCAAACAACCGCGGACTACTTTTTTTCGCCTTTAAAGTATAGTTTTGGACCATGACGGAGGCGCGCCGAATGGAAACATTGGAGCACCACTGATATAACAACATACTGTTAGGATTTAGAAAACATTTTTAGATATGTATTTGGCTGCGGACCCCCATCTCAAAATGTTTTGTTCCAGGGACCCCCAGAAGCAAAGATTTGAGTTACAAATGTTCGCTTTAAAAATATATATATTCAAAGATTTGCAGAAATGTTCACGATTTTTCAAATATAGCAGATCTACAAGCTTATAGCTTTATTAGCTTATAGCTAGCTTATGAGCTTGTAGATCTGCTATTTTTGGATATCCAAAGAAATCTAAAATTATACAAATGCGTTCCCGGATTGAATGGGTTAAGTCCCAACACTATGAGTGACGTGATGCTCTACTCTTGTGTATGATTGACATGATGCTCTACTCCTGTGTAGAGTTCTCTAATTCTGCCCGAACCCGACCCTACCTGACGTTTTGGGGCCGGGCGAGGCCAGGCCGAAAATGTATGCTAATAAGTCAGGCCGAGCCGAGCCATGGGTTCCGTGAAAAAAAATGAAGAATACATTTTATACATCAACTGTGTGCCCCTAGTGGCCGAATGGTAGGGTCGACGGAAATGGCAGTGGAATGCGTTGGATGCAGCTCAAAGTGAACTTTACACACAGGTATCTTAACTCTTTGGCGGATTCTGCCAAGGCGCAGCCTGCCACTGACGAGATTGACGAGATTTGTGTTGTCAGTGGTTTTCCACCAGATGGCGCTGTTCGCTACCCTATGAATGATGCTTTCACTGCCAGATGACAAAAAACAGATGACAGATGACATTTTTTCCCACAATTTTTGTTTTGGAAAAATAATACAGGCAGCAGCAGTCCAGCCAGTGGTGTCCAAAGTCCGGGCCGCGGGCCATTTGCGGACTGCACCTTCAAAAAAATTATAAGATTTATAAAAGTGAAAGTTGCATTTTCCTCCTTCGCCTCAGGATGGCAGCACCTTCTCTAGCTCTTGCTTAACCCTAAAACCGAAATAAAGTAACAATAAAACGCCCAAAAACGCCCAAAATCCTCCTGAAAATCCTCCTCACATTTTCGCACAAAATCCGCCTATAACCGAAATTTTTCGCGCGCGCACGCAAGCTGGCCCTTGGGTGTTTACATAATTTCTAATTTGGCACCCTTTGAAAAAAGTTTGGACACCACTGACCTAGGCACCTAGGCTGCTAATGCAGTCTGACAGCGTGTCACGGGTTCGACTCCCGCTCCCGACGACCGTTGCTGCGTGTCACTCCTCATCTCTCTCTCCCAATTTCCTGTCAGACTACTGTATTCTATCAATAAACGCAGAAAAAGTAAAAATATTAAAAATAAATAAATAAATAAAACAATTACAGACCTGTAAGGGTCCATTTGGAACCCCCTATAAAAGGGAACCGTTAACTCATTCAGTGCCACTGGACGTCTAAGACTTCCGTTGTATCATAAGCCCTGTGCCACTGGACGTCTAAGACGTAAAAAAATAATAATAATCTGAACCCAAGATATGATGATTTGAAAATGTTCTGCTCAATTCACTTCTTGTTTAACTTTTTTTTACAATTAATGTTGGCTCTGGCACTCTGGCCAAACTGCCAGAAATAAGTCAGGCACTGAATGAGTTAAGGAATCGGACCGTTAAGAGGGAATCGTTAAGGAACCGTAATAGTTAAAATGCTAAAGAACCCTATGAGTGACATGATGCTCTTCTCCTGGAGCTGCACAACTACACATCCTCTCCCAGCAGAGAGTAGACCTTACTCACTCTCTCCATGACCATTTTATACACTCCCATCCCCCTTTCCCCCCTTTGTGTGTGTGTGTGTGTGTGTGTGTGTGTGTGTGTGTGTGTGTGTGTGTGTGTGTGTGTGTGTGTGTGTGTGTGTGTGTGTGTGTGTGTGTGTGTGTATCTTTTATGGGTGGGGGTTAAGTTAATTAACAGCTAGCCTTGTGACTATTGTCACACTGTTTTCAAGTTGTTATCTGTCTGTTGGGGCTGTGAGTGTGTGTGTGTGTGTGTGTGTGTGTGTGTGTGTGTGTGTGTGTGTGTGTGTGTGTGTGTGTGTGTGTGTGTGTGTGTGTGTGTGTGTGTGTGTGTGTGTGGGGGGGGGGTTAAGGAGGTTGTTTTCCCACAGCTTCTGTAATTACTGCCCCCCACAGAGCACCAACGTGAACCGCCCGCCCACATGCGCAAGCACACCCACATGCACGCACGCACACGCGCACACACACAATGCTAACAAAGCTCAATCAGTAAAAAATATAGGGTTAAATAGCCAAATAATTCACTTTTTAAATAGATACATTAAAACATTATGAGCCATCTTCTTTAGCATTAACATTAGAATATTGGACCATTATGCTACTACCAGGAGGGAAACCTGTCACTGCTCTCATAGAGCAGTGACATGGGGCAACAAATAATTAACCACTTAAGCCCCTATCTTATACTTTGTTGCAAGATGGGGTTGTGCAGCAAAAAATTGCCTATCTACAAGTTCACAACCTGTTGCATCGTGAAGTGTTATGAGCTTGTAGATCTGCTATTTTATGTTCACAATTAAAAAAGAAAGAAATCCCAAAATGACATGCCCAAAGTACTTTTTTGAAAAATTGTGAACATTTGTGCAAATCTTTGAATATATTTATAGATTTTCTTTTTTTAAGCGAACATTTTTTACTCAAATCTTTGCTTCTGGGGGGTCCCTGGAACAACATATTTTGAGATGGGGGTCCGCGGCCAAATACATATCATTTTGGGGTCCTTGTTTGAAAACCACTGATACTATAGCAACATAAGTTTTTTCTTAGGATCTTTGTTAGGATTTAGAAGACATTTGTAGAATCCCAGAAGCAAAGATTTGAGTTAAAAATGTTTGCTTTAAAAATATATATATATATTCAAAGATTTGCACAAAATGTCCATGATTAAAAAAAAATAAGCAGATCTACAAGCTCATAACACAGCACTTGTAGATCTGCTATTTTTGAATAGCCAAAGAAATCTAAAAGTGACACAGATGTGTTCCCGGTCTTAATGGATTAAACAATGTCTAAAATACAAATAAACATGCTTATTGCACAAAATGTGATGATGATGTCAACCAGGTGATTGAGTGATACCTAGCTGATGAGATTAGACCATAGTTAGGTATCTATATACTGCATCTACACACAGAAGGGCACAATTACCCACAGCATTGCTTACACAAATCAATATGATAAGATAGGGAATACTCGTGTATTCGAGTCAGTGGTGTAAAGTTGCTAAGTACATTTACTCAAGTACGGTACTTAAGTACAATTTTGAGGTATTTTTAACTTTACTGGAGGTATTTCCCATTTTCTGTACTTCTACTCCACTACATCTCAGAGGCAAATATTGTACTTTTACTCCATTACAATTATTTGAAAACTTGAGTTACTAGTTACTTTGTAGATTTTGATTATTATTACAAAACATACATTAACCACTTCAGCCCTATATACATTTCGGCCATTTCAAAATAGCAGATCTACAAGCTCACAATGCGTCACGATTGTGAGCTTGTAGATCTGCTATTTTTACACATTTTATACATTTGAAATGGGTAATGAGTAATTTTACTTTTGGTACTTTAAGTACATTTTGATACCAATACTTTAGTACTTTTATTCAAGTAAATTTTGAATTCCGGACTTTTACTTGTAACAGAGTATTTCTATATTGCAGTATTGATATTTAAAGTAAAACATTTGAGTACTTTCCACCACTTTCCACCACTGATTCTAGTGTAGAAGGACTTTCTCTTGATTTGTTGGCTAAATATTCCACCCAAGAAACATGTGTGCAGGAAACACCACAACAGACTAAACCGATTTTGGTGAGCTATTTATGATATAATTGATTTGCCAGCTTTGTTGATGAACTAGATGGTTAACATTCTGAGGTTAAGAGAGTGAAGAGTCAAGAGTTTTGGCGGGGGTCATTGGGCAGCTGGTTTGGTTACTGTTATGTAGGAAAGTGCCAAGAGAGAAGCTGATAAACAGCTAAAAGACACGCACATCCCGGACCTACTGGGCTGGGTGCCGGATCAAAAAAGTTAAACAGTATATAAGAATACAAATTCTGCACACCAGTATTGCTGCTCCCAAATGCAAGTTTACTTTTAGTAAAGTTTCGAGCCACCAGCAATACTGGTCAGTGGTGGAAAAAGTACTCACCTTTATTACTTAAGTAAAAGTATCAATACTGCGATGTAGACATACTCTGTTAGGGCACGGTCACACCGCACTTTTATTTTACCTATGGGGCGGAATCTGCCAATGCTTTGTCAATGCAAATGCGTGGATTCATGCTCTTGCGCATCTTTCTTGCGAATCCACGCATTTGCATTGACAAAGCATTGCATTGACAAGCATTTGTTGAATATTCCGTCCCATAGGTAAAATAAAAGTGCGGTGTGACCGTGCCCTTACAAGTAAAAGTCCGGAATTCTAAATTTACTTCAGTAAAAGTACAAAAATATTGGTATAAAAATGCACTTCAAGTACCAAAAGTAGAGAGTACTCATTATGCAGAATGTTCCATTTCACAAGTTTTCAAAATGTATACAAATATTTGGAAAATAGCAGATCTACAAGCTCACAAAGTGTCGCATCGCAACGTTTTGTGAGCTTGTAGATAGGCTATTTTCAAATGGCCAAAATGTATACAGGGATGACGTTGTTAATGTATGTTTTGTAATAATAATCAAAATCTACAAAATAACTAGTAACTAAAAAGTGCAAGTAAAAGTGCAATATTTGGATCCGAGATGTAGTGGAGTAGAAGTAAAAGTATTGGAAATTGGACATACTCAAGTAAAGTACAAATAACTCAAAATTGTACTGAAGTACTCAACAGTACTTAAGTAAATGTACTTAGTTACTTTTCACCACTGATACTGGTGTGCGGAATCTTTATTCTTATATGTAGGAAAGTACCACCACAGTACCCAGAAGTCATACTAATGGCTTCACCACACAACACTGATGTTGATCATTAAGCAGCTTCTTTACACGTCCATGCTTGTGCAGAATGTGTACATACTTATATGTACGCGGCCACACACACACACACACACACACCCAGTTGTGTGTGTGTGTGTGTGTGTGTGTGTGTGTGTGTGTGTGTGTGTGTGTGTGTGTGTGTGTGTGTGTGTGTGTGTGTGTGTGTGTGTGTGTGTGTGTGTGTGTGTGTGTGTCAGACAGACAGAGAAAGAGTGTGTGTTTTGTGTTATGTGATTATCGGTGCCAGATATCCAATCAGGTTTGACCGGCTGGTAAAAAACAAAACCAGGCTCCCCATCTAACAAAGTCACTCACTGCCTTGCTACAACAGTTCACTTTCCTCTTTCACTACAAGAAAAGAAAAGCACTATTTGCAGACGTAAATTATCTCATATTATCAGTAACATCAAGATGCTCCAAACCAGAATTTATTGAAGAGGTTAAAGCATATAATTATCTTACATTCTGGTAACATAAAATGTTTGTAACATTCTCAATCTAATCCCAAGTACAGGTGTGATTTACATACTAAGTGTTATGTCCAAACATAACATATGTGTAAACAACACTTTAATATGCAAACAACCCATGTTTTAGCTTTCTATTTCTGTCAGCAAAACACCCTTACATCAAAGCCAAGTCAATCCCATCAATTAAGCCTGCATCCCCAGATATCCCGCCAGATATCATGCCGTCCATTATATTTTTTCAAATAGTTATTTTCTCCCAATGTAGTCATTAGGCCAATTCCCCATGTAGTCCCTGTCACTGCTGACCCCCTACTGGTTGGGCTTGTGTAGAGGCCAGGGCGTATAATTAATTCATTGTACATTTGCTTTGGCAATGTAAACGTACGTTTTCTCATGCCAATAAATCCCTTTGAATTTAATTGAATACAGTGCAAGTCTCCTCATTCACGTGATGTCACTGGCCGGCGTGGCTGCTTCTTTTCACCTAGGCCTGGGTGATACGACTTCAAATCAATATGATTATTTCAAACTTTTACCTCAATTTATGAACGATTATTGCTTTCACATTTTCTGACAAGATCTGTGCTAAACTATTAAACTACTATGTCTTTGTGATTTTAAAATAATTTAAGGAAACACAAAGATTAACTATTTATGGCTGCATTTGTTGAATATTTTTTATATTCACCTGAAATGAAAAAGATTTGAGAAAAAGGTCATATATTAGGCCTAGATTTAAAGTAAACTTGAGTGGTTGGTTACTGTCGCTTTAAGTTTCATCAAGACGTCGGAGATTTGATTGCCCAGCCCTAGTTTCACTGGGAGAATGGAACACATGTGGAGGAACACACTATTCCTCCCTGTTGAACAGGCACCCCGACAAACCTGTAGGAGTCACTAATAAATGCAGTGACCGCAAACATGACCATTTTGTTTTTGCGCCTGGCCAAGTTGGACGCACCAGTCTCCATGGTGGTGGGCATGACCTTTACCCTCGTGCCACCCAGATGCCCCCTTATGCTAAATAGTTTTCACATTTACTTCGCATATGGGCTTTTAAATTAGCATCCCAGTGCGTACAATGCCCTGGCCCCTGAGAAATTCTTATGTAATCTGACAGAGGAGTTCTTCTACCATATCCCCCACTGACAAATTAAAGTACCAGCTAAGACTAAACCAAGAAATAGGTAGCACATAGGTAATTATTAATCATATCACATCATATTTCATAAAAATCGCCATGTGAATATGGTCTATTGTAAACCTGAGGGGGAAATTACCTTTTACCATGGCTTTAAGCCCTATTGTCCAACTTCCTACATACAACATCATCAGCTAGAGAGGGCAGGGTACCCAGGAAATTGACCTACATTTATTGTCCCCATACCCCCTATGCCATTTTGTAGGCCTACTACAACACATACACGCTGGTGTGCACACACTCTCGCACCCCCCCCCCCCCCCCCATGACAAGCGTAGACAGGGTGGCACAGACAGAAACACACGCATAAGTGCATGCATACAGACACACACACACACAGGGCAGGGGGTGGTGGTAGTAGTGGTGAATGAGGCAGGCTATTATAGTTTTAGCTGACGGCTGAAAACAAAGAGACAAAAACACACACACACACAGTCTCACTCAAACAGGGACCTCTCCCAGACCTATTGTTGTTGTGCCTAGATCAGGTTACACCACTAGCCCAGTTATCTACAGGCCCTGTGTCCACCACGCAAATCTGTGCTAGCAGCGCTTGGGCAAGCACTAGTAGTCAGTAGACAATGCGCCTGCTCTTGTAAAGTGTCTGTTTAGCATATTTAAGCTCTTCTGCCAAAATGTTCCCGACAGTGTTTAGTGGTAGAATGCTCCACTCTCAGCCCTGTTGGGAAAACAAAGAACTATCTGATACTGGGAGGCTTAGATGAGATAAGGTAAAGAAGGACAACTTTTTTTTTTTTTAAACCCTATTGTGATAGAATCTCGTCTGTAGCCCTAGTATCGACCAATCTCAGGGTCATTAACACCATGCAAGGAACTGCCCTGGCTCAGCCATGAGAATTACAACTGAATGTGGTTCTCTGGTGAAGATAACCATATTAAAGAGAATGATGACAGAATTAAAGTCTGAACAGAGATGCTACACAGCCAATGATTTGAACTTAGCTTAATGATCATCAGTAGGCTGTGAAAATGAATGGTACGGAGTACTGACAGACAGTGGTGGAAAAAGTACTGACATTTTTTACTAAAGTAAAAGTATCAATACCACAATGTAGAAGTACTCCATTACAAGTAAAAGGCCTGTGTTCAAAATGTTGCTTGAGTAAAAGTACAAAAGTATTGGCATCAAAATATACTTAAAGTACCAAAAGTAAAAGTACTAAAATGTTTGAAAATAGCAGATCTACAAGCTCTCAACGCATCGCAATGCAACGCGGTGTCAGCTTGTAGATCGGCTGTTTTCAAATAGCCTATGTATAAAATAGCTAAAGTGGTTAATGTATGTTTTATAATATAATAATAATTTATATCTGCAATGTAACTAATAACTAACGTTTTCAAATAATTGTAGTGGAGTAAAAGTACAATATTTGCCACTGAGCTGTAGTGGAGTAGAAGTAGAAGTATTGAAAATCGGAAATACTCCAGTGAAGTAAACATGCCTCAAAACTATACTTAAGTACAGTACTTGAGTAAATGTACTTAGTTACTTTACACCACTGCTGACAGCCCAACAACAACAGAGGTTAGAAAGGCATCTATGCCAGAACTAGGCAACTGGTCATAGCAGCAATTTTACTATGAGCTACTGTTTTGCAATCTGTCCATTCCTTTGTGTGCATTGTGAGGTGAATTTGGTTGTCACTGGACTTTCTGATAAAAACTTCACTGATGAAAGTACATCAGAAATGAAACCAAACCATGAAACCACTACTAGATGCATTGGAATGTTGTGTTCTAAAGAGAAACAAGTTATCTCTCTCTCTCTTCACCTCTCTTTTTCCTCTTTCCCTTCACAGGCACACATAAATACCAGTGATGGGAGAAGTACTCACATGTTTTACTTAAGTAAAATCAATACTGCAATGTAGATTTACTCTGTTACAAGTAGAAGTCCCGTGTTAAAAATGTACTTGAGTAAAAGTACAAAATTATCAACATCAAAATATACTGAAGGTACCAAAAGTAAAAGTACTCATTGTGCAGAATGTCCCATTTCACAAGTTCAAAATGTATTAAAAAATATTTTGAAAATAGCTAATCTACATGCTCACAGCATCGTGAGCTTGCAGATCTGCTATTTTCAAATGGCCTGAAATATATATAGGGCTGAAGTGGTTAATAGTAAGTAACTAGTAACTAAAGTTTTCATATAATTGTAGTGGAGTAAAAGTACAATATTTTCCTCTGAGATGTAGTGGAGAAAAGATACTGAAGACATTTTTACTTGAGTACATGTACTTTAGTTACTTTGCACCACTGATAAATCCAACCCCCATCCCACATAAATAATAATAATACACATACTTAAGAAAGTACTTCTGTCCGTTGCTGGTGTAGGCCATCTCCCAGCCGGGCGGCAGGGGCAGCTCCTCGGCCACGTCGAAGGACTGGTGCCGCTGGTGCTGGTGGTGAGGACCACCGGGGCTGGGGAGGGTCCCCGCGGGGAGGCCGAGCTGCAGGGAGGCCGGGGAGGAGTGGGAGCGGGTGTGGGACACCTGCAGGCGGGGAGGGTGCTGCTGCGAGTTGGAGTCGGTGCTGCTCTGCCGGGAGTGGGAGCCCGAGTCGGGCTCTTTGAAGAAGGACTCCGGGAGCAGCTTTTTCCTCCACGACGAGGGTTTGGGGTTCATGACCGAGTTGAACAGGGCCTCCAGGTCCGTGTCCGAGTCCTGGGCGACGTGGACGACCTGTTGCCCCGGCAGGAGGCTGCTGGGCTGCTGCTGGTTGGAGTTCATTTTAGCTGGGGGGGTGTCAAAAAGTTTCCAAGAAAGGTTTTTCTAAGTCGTTTTTCTAATGTCGCTTCTCTTCCAAAGCGAGTCAGTCCAGTCCGCCAGACGGCAGATTGACTGTCTGTCAGTGTGTTCCTCCTCCCAAAAAAAAAAAATCTGTGTTCCCACTAAAGGTTCCAACAAACACTTTCCGTTGAAGAAAAAAAAGATCCTTTCCTCAACTCACCCCCGAAATAACTTCACACAAGTTCAACGAAAACTTGAAACGAATCCCCCCGACATGAGAAAAGTTTTGTTGGCGATGTTTTCCTCCAAAAAAACAACGATCCTCCCGTTGTTGTTTTTTTTTCCCCCTGCCTGCTGCCTGCCGATGGGAGTTAGTTAGTTAGTAAAGTGGAAAGTTTGCTGCTGGGACGGGACGGCCCCAGAGTTGCCAGGTTTTGCGAGAGAAACAAGCAACCAGGTCTATGAAAAGAAGCAACCAGGTCTATGAAAAGAAGCGACGAGGCTACGGCTATCTAAAAAAAAGAAAATAAAATAAATTGGTTATTTTGGAACATTTTTTAAACATTTTAACAACACAAAGCTGCATGAGCCCCTTGAAAATAGCTGATCTACAAGCTCAAGATGTGACGTGTTGTGAGCTTGTAGATCTGCTATTTTCAAAAAAATCTTGAATAAGGTGTGAAAGATGTGGAATATTTTCGAAACATTTTAACAACACAAATCTTGTATGGGGGTTCCCTAACACAAAATATTTTCAGATGGGGAGTCTGATTGGTTGATTGAATACTTTATTAGCAGTTTGCCACAAAAAAAAAAGCACAGGAAAGTACAGTTCAATACAAGGTCTGCTAAGAGGATTTTAAACCCAAGAAAGCCTATGACTTGTTTCCATTGGGGTCCTTTGTACTCAATTCATGTCTGCAGACAAAAATAGACATATTCATCTGCAGGGGTCCTTGGCATGAAAATGTTTGAGAACCACTGGTTTAAACAACATTCCACAGCAAGCCCACAATAAGCAACTACACTTTAGAAACAAGCCCAAAACTAATATTTACAAGCAACTTTACAGGAAAAAAAAGCCCAAAGTCGCTTATAATAAGCGGACTTGGCAATCCTGGGGACGGCCCAGGCCGGGCGGTGCTTCATACATATTCAACAGCGTCGGGGGGAGAGGAGGAGGAGGAGGAGGTGGTGTTTATTGACAGTGGTGGAAAAAGTACTAACATGTTTTACTTGAGTAACATTATCAATACTGCAATGTAAAAATACTCTAATTTGGCTTTGTAATAATAAGAACACCTAATTGGTTATGCAGTATTGTTATGAAAATATGAAGTATAACGAAGTTGTATTTTCAACTTGGAGAAGTTTTTGAAAAGGGCAGGATTTGTTGAACTCTGTTCTGCTGCTAAATCTCAGCTGCTACACTCCGCCAGCGTTGCCAGGTTTTGTGAGAGAAATAAGCAACCAGTTCTAAAAGAAGCAACCATAGGCCACATGAGCACTTTAAACCTACAGTGTATAATAATGTATACATTGGCTATTTGAAAATAGCAGATCTACAAGCTCACAACGCTTAAAAACTCTTGCAATAAAATGTGGAATATTTGGATTTATATGTTTTTATATTATTCTAACAACAACACAAATGCTCCCTGTGGGCTGTGGCACAAAACATTTTTTGGAAACAAGCAAGTACACTTTGGAAACAAGCCCAAACAAACGCAACCTGCAACTACCAATATTTACAAGGCGCAACTTTACAGAAAAACATGCCCAAAGTAGCTTATAATAAGCGGACATGGCAACAAGGCACTCCGCCCTTTGGGGGAATCATTCGCTTAGTCCGCTTAAACAATAAAATAGAGCCAGGGAGTCGAGTCAGTCCATAAATAATCCAAACAGAGTCCAAACTATACACACTGACTCGCTTACAGGTGCCAAATCTAATCCTACGACACGTTTGATTTGACGACACAATCATCAAACAGCGTGTGATGTTATTTTATAGGCTACTGGATGGAGCAGTAGCCAGTGGTGTGTAAAGTAACTAAGTACAGTAGCCTACATGTACTCAAGTACTGTACTTTTTTACTTTCTTCAGTATTTACAATTTTCAATGCTTTTGTTTTACTTCTACTCTACACGTTTTACATCTCAGAGGAAAATATAGTAGCCTAATTTTACTCCAGTATACAATTATGAAAACTTTAGTTAGTACTTTGTCGATTTTGATTATTATTACAAAACTTCAGTGCTATATTATATTTCTATTGCGGTATTGATACTTTTACTTGATTAAAACATGTGAGTACTTTTTCCACCACTGGGAGTAGCGCTGTGTTGCGGGTGAATGTGGGTGTGAATAATCAAGTGAAACCCGAGAGAGATTGCAAGTTGTGACAGCAGAGAGAGAGAGAGAGAGAGAGAGAGAGAGAGAGAGAGAGAGAGAGAGAGAGAGAGAGAGAGAGGCCTGTCTAGACCTCTATTGTTCTGGAGGACTATCAATAAATCACATTCACAGTCCACTGGATTAATAGCGTCATTATTATGAAATCTTTGATTTTGATGTCCCAATTATTAGAGTTAGAGATCACACACATAGTTCAGTCCTTCAACAAATTAGGCTACAGCGACTTGATTTATCTGGATTTTTCTGATCATCAACCTGAAAGGAAAAAAAACAATGTACTTTTTTTTTTTTTTTAAATAAGTGTTTTCGTTTTATACTCTTTTATGTTTATTTGAGTAAAATTATTCACATTATGTTTTTTATTTTTCAATTTCAGTATCTTAAAAAAACAGCACGCACGCACGCACGCACTCGCGCGCGCGCACACACATGCACACACTCTCTCACACACACACACACACACACACACACACACACACACACACACACACACACACACACACACTGTGTCACTATTATCTGTGTGTGTGTGTGTGTGTGTGTGACACACACACACACACACACAGATAATAGTGACAATAATAATAGGCTAATAAACAATCTGTATTGGATCTGTATTGGAGTTAAATCATTCACAGTTAGACCTACACAATTCTCCAACATCTGAACTGATAAAGACCAATGAGCTTATTTCACAGAACCTTAACTTTCTGGAATGACAGCAAAGATATAGCTTTTACCAATAGCGCCTAGCACATACTTTTATGTATGTTACAAGAAAATAAATCAAACCCAAATTCAGAAGAAGTTAAACATGTTCTATCAAGTACCACAAAATGTTGTTGTTTTTTAAAATCTCCCCAAATGATCCTGTAATTGACCGTCTTCATTGAATTGGTGCTGGTCTATGGTGCTGTTGGGCGTTGGTGTGCCATGCCATTGTCCTTTATGGTATGAAAGGTTGAGCTTCACATGCCACTGATGCCAGTCAGGAAAAGTAGGGTCATGCCTTTCATGTTTGAGGTCACAATGTGCAGGATTTATAATGTAGTTTTTTGCTATGTCTTAAGTATTTGCTTACAATAACTTTTTTAATTCTAATGTGTTGCTGCTGTTGGTTGGTGCTACAGCTTGCAATCTTGCAGACACACACGTAAGTGGACTCTACTGTTGCACTTATTGCAGTGTGGATAAGAGCATCTGCTATAGATGCCTATAAATGTAAAGAAATGTAGGTTACAATCATTTGTATGACAGCACAGTAATCTGGATTGTTATTTTAACTCTGAGAGGTTAACTTTTTTTTTTCTTTTTTCCAGAGTTGGATTTGTGCTGTTAGTGTGTGGTAGGTTATTAGTGTTGGGAAAGCAGCTGTCTTTGGGTCATCTGGTAAGGTCATCAGACCACAGCTTTCACCACACTTGTGACGGAGTATGATGATGATTAGGTATGGTGTGCTCTTAACTTGACTAAATGACTTTGATTTTGGAACCATAAGCAAAAAAAGGTGTCATTAAGTTTACTTGACACGTTAAATTATACAATCAAGTACAAAGATAACAATTGTTTCTAAATTACAGATCACAACACGAAACTTCCAACACAACACAAAACCTACAACCATATGTGAGATCAACCAGAGCTGTCCTGATGACTCTTAAATGAATGATAGTTAGCTGCATGGTCACTTCACTAGAGGGAGTAGGTTGAACACACACACACGCGCATGCACACGCACACGCACACGCACACACAAACACACACACACACACACACACACACACACACACACACACACAATCTATCTGTGTCTCTCCCAGAGGCCAGTGTTGCAGAGTTGCGTGCGTCCATCTGTCTGTGGCAACAGTTGACTCGGCCAAAAGCTCAGCTGACAATGACACACATTCACACACTCCACCCTAAAAGCGCACGCGCACACACACACACACACACACACACACACACACACACACACACACACACACACACACACACACACACACACACACACACACACACACACACACACACACACACACACACACACATCCCCTCGCCTGGGAAACACACCTGTCTCCTCCCTCCACACTCCCTGACATCTTTCTCATACATCTTTTTTTCATTTTACTTTTTGTCCATCTCATAAACTCAAAGTGCTCTTGTGCCCAAGTACATATACAATAACAAAAACTTGTAAACACCATACTATACATATAGAACTGTGTCTATATTGGTCCCGTATTGTCATAAGACAAGAATTCTTGTTGTTAATCAATGTTTTTTTTAATGAGGTTGGTGAATCTATTTTAAAACCACTGTACAATTTCTGGTTAATTTCCCAGGGCCCACGGGGGGGTGTACTGTGAGCTGCCAGCTGGATGTACATTATCTGCACAGCCCTTGAAATAAATACAGGCCAGTAATGGATTTATAACATTACTCTGTTACTACCAAGCAGTTACATGTCACAAATCGAGGTGAATATATCCACTGGAGACCAACTAGAACATTTATTTCTATCTGAGAGGAAGTGACCTCAGGGGGCAGCAGCTGGAAGCAGGAATCATCATCAAAGAGGAAATGACACAGGGGAAACACCTGTCACTTCCTATCGTTGTCTGACACATACATACATACTAACTGTACATGTATGATCTCACACACACACACACACACACACACACACAGTATGTAACTGACACTCCTCCTGGACAAGGGAGTGAGAAGGGACAGTTTCATTACTGCCATTCAGAATAGGGACCTAGGGATTTTGCATTGCTCTGAAGAATTCAGTGTCGTGCTTTTGGTAGCCTCTGTACCCAGGCTTCATGCTTTTGGAGACAGATAAACATTTGCTAGCTGGACAGGAGCATGTGAGACCGTTTCCGCTGACCAATACAGCTACATATCACATCAAAGTAAGGATGGTTAAAAAATATTCCATTCATTTATTACAATCACTGACAATTAACAGCAATTTCCTCGTGTGGAAATATACAAAGTAAAAAAGCAGGTACTATTGATCCCATTCTGTTAATATGCATACTGCAGGACTGGACCGCGCATGGCTGGCATTCACAAAATTATATGCAGTATATATATACATATTCTAGTAGCACTTTTTCATCCTGGGTTCCCAAATCTACCAGCAAGTATATTTTAGTGAGCCTTGGTTTAAAGTGAGATGTGTGGTATCAAGTCACAGAGTTGTCATTAGAGACCAGAAAAAGGTATCAAAGAAAGTTCGGTTCAGATTTCACAGCAGTACTTTCTGCTTGTCCTCCGTTTACAGACAGGGCCACGGATGATATAGGGAAAGGCTGTAGTAGTACTTTAAGTAGTGTACTTACATTAATCATATACTGTATATATAAAAAAAACTAATGTATGCAGTTCTTGAAACAGATGAGTAAACCTGGAAAGTGATGCCATTGTTTCTTACCCTTTGCCCTGTTCTTTTTGTTCCGACAATACAGTTCACCAAGGATATGCCTGTGAAGTGTTTATCTTGCTTGGCATTCAACACTGGAATAGGATACAAACACCTGGGGATGATGAGCTCAGTGGAGATAAATCACTGGGAAAACAGGAATGATCAGACTAGAGCCTGACCGATATATCGGTCTGGCCAATATATCGGGCATTATTAGATTTTTTAAAACTATATTGGTCTTTGCAATTATGTAGCTGATGTGTCCTGATTTTTAACCACTTTTAACCTGGTGTCCCTATTTGGGGCATGTTATTGTAGTTGAAAGTTTTCAACAAGAAAAAAAAGTGTGCTTGTAGATCTGCTTTTCTTGTATCTTTTTTTGTTTTTGAGTAGGGCTTAAGAGGTTAAGTTTATGTGTGTTTGTTTATGTATTTATGTGCTTATAAGTTAAATCTTCTCAAATAGAAACTTTGATCAAATAAAGTTTCTCAAATAAATGTCAAGATTTTGCGCAAAAAAAACCCCAAAAGAAAACCCAGCAGGAATCGGTGGTCTGGGACTCTCCAAAATCGGGATTGGAAGCATAAATCTGGCATCAGTCGGGCTCTAGATCAGATCATTATCGATGGCTCTGGGGGAACAAACACTCAACTTCATCACTGTTGTTACCAGATATGAACAAAAATGTGCTAGATCACCCCTAGAGCAAATCCAAAATAAACAGTCCTGTGGTAAATAGGAAACCTTATATGGTATGAGACAGTGTAAAAGGGTATTTACAATGTAGCACTTCGTCTGATGTCGAGAAATCCCGGTGAGCAACACAAGACAATGTTCAATATTTGCCAAGAGGAAGTGGGAACGTGCCCAAAGATCCCAGTCAGGAAATAGGAACACTATTCAGTCATGTACAGGAAGAGAAGTGGGGGCTCTATTTGATGTTGCGTAGAATACGCCGTGCGTGATTGGTCTTCATGGCGCCGAGGGCAGTCTCTAATGTGCTAATGAGGTGAAGGAGGGTTGCGGGATCTGTTTGTAGAATCTTGGCGCTATGGTTACCACCATCATCTGCCAGGACCAACCGCGTTGTGACCGTGGGAACAACCTGCTGGCGAAGGGAACGACTTGCCACCTGGAAGGGAATAGTGTGGATTGAGGACAGGAGAGATGAGAAGAACAGAAGAGAAACACTAGTTGTTATTAGAAAATCAGTTAGTATAAGGATGATCAATCCTATTGATGTGAAAAGATTAGATTAATGTTTTATTAACAAAGTAAAAACTGCCTTCAAATAAGAATTTAAACCAATTCGGAAGGTACAATGACAAAAAGAGAAGATGAGAGAATGTCTCATTTCTCCTACACAGGCATCCAAAAATATAAACACGCACGCGCACATGCACACACACGCACACACCTGTACATCTAGTCTCCACTCTAGATTGTGGTACGAAGGCAGACTGGGGGCCAGCTGGGTCAGAATGCACCGGATCTCCTTTTGGTGCTCTAGATACAACTAAAACACAACAACACAGAACATAGAGTTAGTAATCATACATAGACCAAGTGGTCCACAATGAGCGACATCCTGGATCAGTATTCTTCAAAAGAATGCTGAAAATAACACAAATCACATACATTCTCGCTACATTCTGCACTCAGAAAATGTAATTCTCTACTGCATGCAAACTGGTTATGGGTGAAAGCGGTAAGAAGGATGCGTGAGCAGGGAAAAGGCAGACCCACTAAGGGGGTCCGGGGTTAGGTCCTCTCTAGTCTGGGTAATCATCACAACTTTCTTACTGTGCATGTTGGTTTTGCAATGTGCCTGCAAAGCATGGCTGTCCTTGTTTGCACAGTTTATTAACCTGAAATTCAACCTCCTAAATCACTCAAAAGTTGATGCCACAATGACACAGTGTAGGCAGCAGCCTTCCACGCGTTGCTAGGTCTCTACTAGGTTGGGGGCTTAGCCCCTCAGGCAACGAACACATGCATGTGTCCCTCCCCCCCGCGCACGCGAAGCGCGCGAAAATTTTCGCGGATTTGGGTACTTTTCCCCCCGTTTTTTGTTACTTTATTTCGGTTTTAGGGTTAGGGGTAGGGTTAAGTTAGGGTTATAGATATATAATTTAAAAAATAAAGAATCAAAAATATTTTTTTATTTTTATATATTTAAAAAAAATTATTGGTGGCTTTGGATAAAACATTGGTGGCTATAGCCACCGAAGCCCCCGCGTAACGACGCCCCTGCCTTCCACCCAGAGAGGACATACCCTCAGACCCTCGAGGCCAGTGTTTGCCATATGGTGACAAGTTTGCATACCTGGTACTGCTTTCTCGCGTTTTTGCAGTGGTTAAAATTTTTTATTTTCACTGTATGATTGCCGTTATTAAAAAATATAAAAAGAAGTAAACAAGATTTAAAGTCACCTGTAATAGAACGTCGTTGAGCTGTTGGCTGAATCCAAGAACCAACACGGAGTCCTGGAAATCTACTTCTGAGATCTGCAAACACAATATGGTATATGCAAATTTGATCAAGTGAGACCGTCACAGCCAGAGGGAGATAGAGAGACAAGGGGGAGTGTATATGTTTCAGTCACCATGAGTTTAGAGCTCTCTGTGAGTAGAAACATCAGGCCTTCTACTCCATGCTGTACTGTCTCCACGTTAACGTTCAGCTTTCCTGCACGCACACGCACACACACAGACACAGACACAGACACACACACACGTAATGCATGTTACATCCGATTCCCCATAGACGTCCCATTATGTTTGTATTAATCTCTCAAGACAGATTCAGAGCTAGGGGGAAAACAATTGCCGATGGGTTCCCAGATTGTGTTTGTATTAATGTGTTGATAGATCAACATTTTTATTCAGTAGCCAACTGTTAGGTGCTCATTCTTATCTTATCCATACTTAGGTAGTATATGCACATTTTCTGTTTAGCCTTACTATTTAATTGGGGGCGATACTACGTAATTACTCCAATATTAGAGCTGTGACATTTGTGAGCTTCACTTACTAGCAGCTCCCTCATATATTTTGTTGTTGGTTCCTCTCCTCAGGAACTCCACTGCTATGCGTCCAAACTCACCCACCACTGAGGAGGAAACATATCATTTAGCAAGCTTAGCAAGAAACAAACAGATGCTGCTAAACTCTAGTGCAGGGGTCTTCAACATGAGGGGTCTGTGACCCCTAGGGGGTCCTCAGAGTTACTACAGGGGGGCCACCAAATCTTTGAGTGATAGGATTTAGTTTTTTTTTTTACATTAACCACTTGAACCCTAGCATCCCTATTCTGAGGAGAACTTTAGCCAAAAATAGCAAATCTACAAGCTCACAACGCCTCACACTGAGAGGCATTGTGAGCTTGTAGATCTGCTATTTTCCACAAAGAGGTTTGGTGTAGAGGTAGAAAAAACAGACCAGGTACAGAGTGAAAGATCAAGTTTACTAAGTATTGACGGTTTAAGTGGCTAAATGTCTGAAAATACACATTAACATGAATCCAACATACTCTGATGACAGTGCTGTCAAACAAGTCTATGAAGCTATCTATGAAATCTATGAAAAAGTTTAATCTGCAACACAATTGTATACAATAATGTAGTGGGGGTCCCTGCTTCATCTTTCTCTCAATTAGGGGGTCCTCGGCCTGAACGACGTTGAAGGCCCCTGTACTAGTGCAGTGCCTACTATTTCTATTTCCAGAATCTAGACAGAAGCAGCAGCTATACACCAATTATTAGTGAATAGCTGCTGCTTCTGTCTATGACATTAATAAATATTGGCTTCACTGTCTATTCATTATACGTGGAAAAAAAGTAATACCACAATATAAAAATACTTACTTCAGTAAAAGTACTAAAGTATTGGTAGTGAGCATGTAGATCTGAAGTTTTCAATTAATTGTAGTGGGAGTAAAAGTATAATATTTGTCTGAGAGATGTAGTGGAGTACAGAAAATGGGAAATACTCCAGTAAAGTAAAAAAAAAAAAAAAAACTCAACATTGTACTTAAGTACAGTACTTGAGTAAATGTACTTAGTTACTTTACACCACTGAGTAAAAGATAGTATGGACATTAACAAATATTGGCTTCACTGTCTATTCGTTCTACGTGTAAAACACGTTTCTTATGTATAATATCTAATGTCATATAGTACTATAATAGTAGCATAAAGGCAGATTGAGGTCTATATTTACCTGCAGGATCAACCCTTGGCAGAAAACCCAGATGTTCTTTATGCTCGTCAGACAAAACCAACAACATCCTGCCAATATATTTATATATAAACAGAGAGAAACTCTGTAGAGAAATTGAATTGTAAATCACTTGGGTTTATTATGGACAAATGTGTAAAAACTCATGAAATGAGCAGCTAAACAACTAGCTTGATCAAAATCATATGACTATCAGTGTTGCCACATTGTGTGAGAGAAATAAGCAACAAGGTCTATGAAAACCAGCCGAAATTAAGCAACTAGGCTAGTAGGCTTCGAACAAAAAGAAAATAAATTAGTTATTTTGGAACATTTTAACAACACTAATCTGATACGGGGGTCCCTGGCACAAAATACTTTCAGATGGGGGGGGGTCTGTGCTGTGGACAAAACAATACATATTAATATGGGGGTCCATGACATGAAAATGTTTTGAGAACCACTGGTTTAAACAACATTTAGGAAACAAGCCCAAATAAGCAACTACACTTTACAAACAAGCCCAAAAAAACGCAACCCGCAACTAACCAATATTTACAAGCAACTTCACATAAAAAGAAGCCCAACGTCACTTATAATAAGCGGACATGGCAACCCTGATCATATGATTATCAGGTGGTCCGAGGGTTCGGTGGAAACACACAGTTAGACCATTGGTTCCGCGGTACAAGTAATGGTGTTGTAGAGTCTGTCGCCCCCTGGCGGACTTTTTCAAATGGCCGAAATGTATATAGGGCTGAAGTGATTAATGTACATGTTTTGTATTAATAATCAAAATCTACAAAGTTGTCAAATAATTGTAGTGGAGTTTTTTTGCCTCTGATATGTGGAGTAAAAGTAAAAGCACTGAAAATTGGAAATACTCCAGTAAAGTAAAAGTACCTCAAAATTGTAATTAAAAAAAATCTATAATAAGTACAGTAGGCTACTTGAGTAAATGTACTTAGTTACTTTAGACCACTGTAAACAGCATCATCTACAAATACACTACCTAAAATTATACCTGAATAAGAAACGAATCAATTTTGAACAGCAATCCTTATTGAAACACGTTTACAATAAATAGTTTCTGTCTTCATGCTGGAAAAACTATCGCAATTATTGTCCTGTTGTCATTTAAAAAAAGAAATAAGGTTATTCTTCAAGTCCTTCTTTTGCTAGTGATGACACAATGTTGAGAAATCAAAAAACAAAGAATTTGACATGTGTACTTCCATGAGATGTAACATAAAAATCTTGAAACCCACGTACAATTACAGAAACACATCGATACAAAAGGGGGAAAAAACAAATGTCAACAGCAAATGGAGGAATTTAAAGATGAACTCCACTTGCCCACCCTGGTGTGAAGTCATGTACTGTGTATAGTACGGCAGGTGGTGTAGCCATACAGTTACAGTAAATACCACACAAGCATACAGTATTTTTTATTTTATTCTTGTTTAAGTCATACAGTGTAACTTTTTCCAATTAATCAAGACCCTCATTACTGAACACTATAGAAATTACTATCAGAATATAGAACTTTAACCATTTAACAAAAAACGTAGTTTTAACTCAAATATCTCTTAAATGCACAATTAATGAGACGTTTAGGTCTCTGGATTTCTCTGTAAAAACTGAGGGATGGAAACAAGTGACACTCCCACTGTTAGAAACTGATCTCAAGGTCACTTTAAGCCAGGCAATTAACATTAACAGCTCCTGTGAGAAGCCTTTAGCCAACAGCATGTTACAGTATACCTGTTAGCTTCCTGGTATGAATGCCATGGTGAATAAAGCTTACAGATGATCATATACCGTGACTGAGTATATATAATGTTTAACAATGTAAGTTAACACTTTGAGGAATTAGTGTAGCTGCAATATAACAAAAATCATAAGATGATTTGTAATATCACTTTACATACATGCACATGGTATACAACAGGCCACCATTGAATGAGCGGACACAGCTTAATATTGAAAACATTTATTATGTATACAAAAAAAAATAGTTCAATAGTAAGTGTAATAATCATTATGAATGAACAAACTGACATTTGGCATGCTTCCCCCCATTAACAATAATGGATCTCTATGACAGTGATTAAGAGTTGGGCGTTAGGGCTCAATGTTTATTCACTTCACAAAAAATAAAAAAATGGAAACTATCATGTCATATCTGATTATTAAACAAATGGGTTAGAATCAAATGAAATCACTCTTATTAGCCAGATAACCCAAACTGTTGGCTACAAGATAAATAAGAACCAATGGTCAAGCAAATGTTTTAGAAATGATTCAGGAAAATGTGGAAATTCCATAATAGTATTTTTTTTCAGTTATCTGGCTGAAAGCTGAATCACACTACTTCCTGAAAACTCTCCCACGGAGTGTACAGTATACCCAAAGACAGGTAAAGTCACAGCATGTCTGCCTGTCATAGTTTGGAGCAATACTGCTCTATCAATTTGCCAGTGGAGCTCAGATTCAGATTTTAAGAAAATAGCTTAATGATAATCACAGTCTAGGGTGTGCTTCAAATAATCTATAAAACTATTGACTCTGAAATCATCTACCTTAAATGTCTGTGGTGTGACTCACTTCCAATACAAAACTAATCACAAACTATTTAGGTGAAATTGTACAACGGTCAGATTTAAACCTTTGTACATTTGCCCAGAACATTATATGAAGAATTCACTAACTTCCTGAGACCCAGTGTCACAAAGAAATACCAGTACTAATTATATACTGTAGGGGCCCAAGTAGAAACAGGCCGACAACCCACACTTTAACAAACACTGGTTAAATTATGCCAATAGGCTTTTTTATACTAGAACATGCACTTGTGGATGGTTTAGCAAATGTTCCTGGATAGCTGCTAGCCAATATTTGTCATCACATGACAGAAGCAGTCATGTCACTAACCGATTCATTTTCAGAGGTCAGTCATCTTCGATTAGCCCAGAATGTATAAGTAATCTGGCCAACACGTATGTATATCGCACATCCATCAACACCCAAACTTAATCACCCCCAGAGACCCTGACAATACAAAACTATAACATTTCATGTAAACAAACTGATTACATTAACAACAACCCTATCAAAAACAAGAATATTTAGTAATGCAAAGCACTGCATTCAAACACACATTAGGAAAAAAAATCTGTTTCCCAGGCCAATATCATTAGTTAGAAAAACAACTGAGGCAAAGCAGCTTCAGTTTACTTCAATAATTCAGATAGACAGAACACTTGTGATCCAATCAAAATGTTCTTTTTTTGCTATCCAATTGCAGTTGTGGTGATTAGGAGTAAGCCCACCCCCCTCACAGCTTACATTCACCAGTTTGAAACCAGAGCCATACAGTTTGCCACAAGTTTTTAGTGGTAGCCATGTTTACACCATAATTGTGCTTCATGGCAAGTATATTGGCATTCTTTTGACCAATATTTACAATGCTGGCCACCTGCCATAATTATGCCAAACCATCAATGGCTCTGTACAGAAACAGGTCTATTTCCTCTGAAAAAAGTCAGCCAATCTGTCCCACCACAATCAGTTTAAAATGGTATATTCTGTGATTTTAAGTTAAAATGTCTGAGAAACATGTTTTTTTCAGATATCACTATGAGTGAGTTAACTTTAGGGCCAGACTTTTTTTTAACACACAATGTTTTTTTTAAAGACTTAAACCCATGATTTGATCATCATGGTAGCATCACAGCTTCCAGCAGGGTGTCAGAGCAGAGAGGCTAGTTAAGGAGGCATTTACAGTACGTGATTCAGCACCGAGCATGGAACTCTAACACAGATAACATTCAATGTCCAAGGCAAGCAGACACATTTGCTCCTTATAGGCAAGTTTCACACAGATTTTGACCTGGTTGCCAATTTACATTCCCAATGAAGGGTCTATTTTTCAAGTTCTTCTTTGGTCTCCCTATATTACAATCTTCTCAATTCAGAGGTCGGCCCTATTTGTTTCAGGACTACTGAAATCTTTTTTTTTTATCCAATATAGCAATTATAGAACAATGCATTTAAAAATGCTGTTTTACAAATTTCCATGAATTCTACAAAACAAACCCACCCCTCTTGCTCCACCGTGCTGGGCCTGACGCTGCCAGGCATTCTACTCTTGCTGAGAGTTTAATATCACCCAAAGGCCCCCCAAGCAGCAGGATGGCTGTCTGAGGAATTAACAAGCCCTTCAGCAGTGGTAGACATATTGTGCGTGTACCCAGGACATTTCCAATTCAGGGCACTCCCGTTTCTGCTGAAGGGCCAGACAGGGCAAGCCTGGTTTCCACTACAGTGCCAAAACGGGTGTCAATCAAGGGTCCTCAATTTACTTAGTAGAAATGGTTGGTGGGGGCAACTTAAGTTTCGAATACACCAAAAGTGTTTACGATAGTATATCTAAACATTTACTTGGCCCTGGTCTAGCCTCACTCGGGCTAGCTGTGGAAACCATGCTAATGATATCAAACTACCCAGTCACTAATGGTGCTAACGTTAACAATAGTTAGCTGTCAGTTATAGCATCTACAACACACAATTGAAGGATAATATCAACATGATCCCATTAACCCCTGCCAAACAGGTCTTTTTTTCTTAAATGCCTTCTTTTTTTTATAGGAAACAAAGTGGTGAGATTTTAGAGCAACTGAGCGTTAATCTTAAAACTAGCTTTTAGAAACAAATCTAAAAGCTATCTTTTAGATTAGCTTTAGCTATCTTTGAGGAGAAAGGGGATACAGGAGAAGAGGAAACTTGAGGGAATATAGGAAAGAGGAGGGAACAAGGGAAGGAAGAAAGAGAAAAGAGGATCAGGACTGAGTTGAGGGTATCTTTATGTACAAGTCAGGATGGTGACAACAGGTCTCATTTCAAAGATTTATTGGCAGGCCATTGCCAAGATTGCAAAGTAAGTCATTGCCAAGATTCAGCAACAAAAATGTGACTAGAAATTCGTTTTCAGTACAGGAGCGCCTGTTGTCACCATCTGTCACCATAATGGACAGTCAAAACATTGAATTCATGACATTATAAAATAATACAAATCAGCATTATGTTCGAGGTCCATTATCTGGGAAGCACATATAGCATTTTCTATTAGTCAATAGATTTGCTATATTTGTTGCATTTAAACGCACCATTTGGCATTCCCAAAAATAATTAAAACAAATACTTACTATATAGACATAAAATAAAAAGGTGTAAAATGGAGCAGTGATATCTGGAAATATAAAATTCTATTACTGTCAATGCAGACATTCCCCTGTACTGGGCTGTTTTACTCAAAATTGTTTTGTAGTCGAGTCATAATCTTCTGTGTTAAGTAAAGATTATCACTACATCACCTTTTATCTAGAGCTAGTTGTTTTATTCCTATTAAAAGCGGATCCAGAGTTGAGCAGTAGAAACAGAGTCCATTAGAAACATGGCCAAAAAGTCCTTTTGTCATCTTGAACTATGAAAAGACAGCAAAACGACAAGTAACAACAGGACAAATAGAAAAATATCTGAGTGGCTCTAGAAAACAAATTGGAAGTTAAAAACAACCAGTGAGTGTTGAGGGGCTTCACATGATGGCACACTCTCTGGATGCAGTCTTTCTTCCCTGGATGGTTCAATGGATAGAGAGAGAAAATGTTAACAAATGTTTCAACTAAAAAGCATGTTCTTAGAAAATAAATACAAAATATATATCATCCCCATGAGCATTTTAAAATATATAATAACTTTCCAATCTTAATCTATCAATTATATTGCTGAGGTTATCTTAGAAGTGCTTAGTAGAGTTGCGGTGAATAGTATATTTACTGTGCCAACATTTTATAATGAGCTAGGTCAACGGTGTTGACCCCTCCTCCCCAAAAAACACTCATAGGTTTTCAAGTAAAAGGGAGGACAGTGTGAACACAGTTAATTTGGATTTTTTGACTCTTGGACATGTCACCTAATCTAAATACAAGGCCCAAGAACATAACCACATTCAACCGTTTCCATCTGGTGTCTCAAGGATGAGCAGGAGTTTGTAAATTCCTCAAAGATTTTAAGGTCAAGACTTACCCGTACCACCACTTCCTCCTCCTCATCCTCTTCATCTTCTCCATTCTCCATCTCCATCTGAGTCTTGCTGACGGTCCTTCTAGCAACCTCCTGCTCACACACAGAAACAAGAGCAGGGACAAACCAATCATGTAAGACGTTTCAGAGTCAGAAACACAGGGGCTGAGGTGTACAGGGAATGTGCTAAACTTCTATAAATAAATACAGGTAAGAGACAAATGTATCATGACAAAACACTGTACATAACTGGAGCCTGAATTGTTGACCATGGTTGCTTCAAAAAGGTTAGCATCACAGCTTCAGCTCTGGATAAGTGCGTCTGCTAAATTCCCAACTGTAATTGTACCTCCTCTATCCACTCAAACTAGTAGTATAAATAAAATAAATTAATAAACATTGTTCAAATGTCAATACCTCTCCATCAGAATTCACCAGGGTGGTAAGGATCTCACTTCCTGTGCCCCAGGAAGCCTGGCTCTTCCACAGCAGGTCAGAGGGGGGTCCATGGGCCACGCCAGCATCAGCAGACCACACCTATACACATTAACATAATGTACATTGTAGTTATGTTGGACAAACTTGAAAGCAGTGAATCTGGTCTGACCTTAAAGACCCCATGAAATCTAAATGTATTTGTTTATCACAAACGCTGAACTTGTGCTATATGCCAGTAACTGTCCCAAAAATTGCAAAAATTATATTTAGTTAAGCGATTGAGTAAATCTTTTCCTGTAGGGGGAAAAAGGTTGATGACAGATCCTGCATTCGGGTGTGTATACGTCTATTTAAATGCTTTTATAGATTTTTTTATATAACTTTTCAAAAAATTATGCCAGTTGCCAACTGCACAGGACGTGGAAAAAAATCGTCCCATACAAATATATTTGTGTCTATTGGTTTTAAGATAGACACGATTGTGGTCAACCAGTTGGTTACCACTGGACAAAATAGCTTTAGACATTTCTGTCGAGTCGATCAATTAATCCATTGTTTGATTACATGGTGAGTGACCCATTTCATTGTTTCATTGATGGTCCTCAGTTCTTACCGTAACAGACTGCCCAGCCTTGAGGACATACTTTGGAGAGAACTTGTAGACAATCTCTTCTTCTCCATCAACCTGCCTTGTCAACCGCCAGCTACCAAGAGGTTGGTCCTGTAATACATAATCTTTTATTGGCTGAGAAACAAAAGGTCTCTTCCAATGTAAATACATATCCAACAATCCAAAAATTCATAATTAGTGTACTTTAAAAAAAATGTATATGCACCAATGGTCATGTCTTCCACTAACTTCCAGATTTGTGTATTACCCATATTAGCAGTGTCCTAAACATGCTTAGTGATATGTGTTTATGTGTATATCCCTTGGGGTATTTCACTGATAACAAAAGAGCAATAGCACTCATGCAACTACAACTCCATTAATTACCTCGTCAGTATCATTAGCAAGAGCCACAGCATTTCCATCCATATCAGTGGGGGATATAGTCACGGCTCCGCTGGCGGTTGCCTCCTCCGACACGAGCAGCTGGCCCTCTCCTTCTTCCACTACCTGGCCCTCATCCAGCACATCCACCTCCACTCTCTTCCTCTTGGAAGTGCGTGAGGAAGAGGAGCCCGTCATCCTGGACACAGTCACGCGGCTGGATGGAGGGCTGGGTGACAGCTTCAGTCTGGAGAGAAACAGATTTAACACCATATTAATAATAACCAACACAGGATGTTCTTAAACTGTAAGCCCCGGCTATTTAAATCATGCTAAATAATGTGATAAAAAAAGATCAATGTGGTGAATAAATCATTGAGTCCCATTCATAACACAGAGCCGATTGTGTTACATAAAATCTGTACATAGCGTGTTCATCTCTGTATCTACTTTCACTCTTAACACTGAGTGAGCAGGATGTATCTGTCCAATCAATGAGTGAGCAGGATGTAGCTGTCCAACCAATGACCGTTTGATATCTAATAGAATTTATGCATCCCATATGTTCCGTTTTAAGGCCTTGTAGAGGTCAAACTCCATAATGTATGTATGTATGTATGTATGTATGTATGTATGTATGTATGTATGTATGTATGTATGTATGTATGTATGTATGTGTGTGTGTGTGTGTGTGTGTGTAATAGACGTACCTATGCTCTTCTCCCTCCAGCAGTTTCCTGTACGCATTGATCTCCATGTCCAAGGCTAGCTTAACATCTAGCAGCTCCTGGTACTCGTTCAGCTGGGAGTTCATCCTGTCTCTCAGTTCGTTCATCTGGTGTTCTTGAAGTTCAATGGCTCTACGGTGCTTGTCTCTCTCTGATGACAGAATGTCCTCCAGCTCTCGGGCACGGTCCTCTGAGGCCGAAGCCTAACACACAGTCATAAGAAATGTGATCAGGAACACAAAACGCAGGAGATTTGCTAACAATCTATAATGGATATTGATGGGATATGGGTGTTAAAAGGCACACCTCCTTGATTTATAACTTCATAATGGCTTTATGTGTCATACCTGTTTCTGCAGGGCACTGAACTGGTATGCCAGAGACTCTATCCTCATACGAGCCTCCTGCAGCTCCTCCCTGGCAGTGGTCGTTGCCTTGTCATTCATTTCTGAGGAGATCTTGGCATTTTCCAGCTAGAGGAAAGAAAAACAGACCGAATAGGTTAGATGGAAAAAGAGCTGGAAAGAAAAGACGGCAAAGGCAGGAACTGTGCAAAAAATCCAGGATCTCCCAACCTTGGATTGGTAGGTTGTTTCCAGCTCCTCCTTGTACAGAGACACCTGTTCATCGTGCTGTCTCCTCAGGTCCTGAGAAAAAAAACACATCACACTTTAATGAGATTTCAGAACTTCCCACAAAACTCAACAGGTTGTACTATAGTGATCGAGTAGTTACTATAAAAACAAGACAAAGACTTCTATTCTCTCAACCTTCAGAGAATGAGATTTTACTAGATTACATGGCTTGTTGTTCCTTATGTCCCAAGTTAACACTGATGTCCGACCTTAACACTGACTTCTATTTACAGGTATCTCTGTAGTTTGTATGTGGCGCTTCTCAGTCTTTTTTTAAAACCTGCAGTAACTGCACAATCTTATCTACAGCAACGGTGCAGGGGAATCCTTGCCAGCCACCCCAGTGCTATTGCAGATTTGTACTGTTGATTGCGTTACGCATTCACGACGCTTACTCAGATTTCTGTAAGGAGTCCAGTTATTCATTCAAGTCTTGAGGCCACTGTGGCCATCTATTCTTGGACATGAATTTAATCCAGCAGAGACGGTGAGACTGTATCTGTGTCAAAAGATCGGGTTGGTAGACGCCTTTGCAATACATACAAAAAAAAGGGAGGTTTACCCAACAACATGTACCCTCGCCTCGACTGCACCGGAGTAAAAATGATACATTTTTACCATTTGTCTGTCAAAACCTAAAGTGAAATGTATGAAAACCATTCAGATCTTCTCTGCTGAATAGTTTTATCTCCTTACGTATATAGCATAGCAGGCATAGAGATGAGGGTGGCATAGAGTATAAATGGTTGCCCACCGTACCTGTAAAGCCTGTGACAGTTTGAATTCGTAGTCCTGTCTTACTCCAGAGTCCACCTCCACAATCCTCTGCTCCTGTCTACGACGAGTCCCACGCACTTCCTATACAGCGATGGAAGGCACAGGCAAGACAGAAATACATAAGAGGGAAAGATGTTAATATATAATATATATGTTTTGATTATTTGTATCTGTGCTGTCCTTTATGTATGTGGGTTTGTATGTGGGGAGGGGGAGGGATCTGGGGGGGGTTGTATGTATACTTTGTGAACATTTTAAATGAAAAATAAAATATTAAAAAAATATATATATATTGTAGTACTACGACAAAAGAAAATACCATACACTCTGCATCAACATGACTACACGTGTGCATGCATACACGCACCTCTTCAAACATGCTCTTTCTGAACTCTAGATCCTCGCTCAGTGACTGACAGCGGTTCTCCAGGTCAACACGCATCAGGGTCTCGGTCTCCAACTGGCGCTTAGCAACAGCATGGCCGTCCTCCGCCTATGGATGGTTAAAAGCAAGACACTTAGATTTACCCTCATGACAGCAGGACATACACAACCCTCAATGTCCATGGTGATTCCATCTTCAATCATTAATGCCTATGGTCATGTCAAGTTTAGAATGTAGTAATACAAAAAAGATATATATATCTTTTTTTTTTAATCACTTGCTTTCTGTGAGAACATGATTGTTAAATTGACGTATCCATACCTTGGCCAGCAGACTCTTGAGGTCTCCAAGTTCAGCAGCCAGAGCAGCATTCTGGCTCAGCGCTGTATTCAGAGCTGCTTCACTCTGATTCAGCTGACCTTCCAGAGCGCTGGCCCGGGACATAGATGCCGACAGGTCACCATCCTTTTTCTTTAGACTGTAGGAGGAGGGATGGAGGAAGGAAGGATTAATGTAGGCAGAGAGACGGTTGGACCACAAGAGTGAAAGAGTTTTTACAATCCAAGCATTTCAAAACTGGAACTGAAACCTGCCATTGCCAAATTATATTTGTTCAGGTTGGAGGAATTGTAATCCCTCAAGATAAGGCAGTTAGGCCCAGTGATTATATTCTATTTTTATTTTAAGTTTCAATAAAGTCAGGACATTTCATGTCTGAACTCGTAACCATTCCCAACTTCCTGGCAGAGAAAGGCTCCATAGCAACCTCTCAAATAAAACAAACAAACAAGAGAAGTTCAACTCAGAGAATAATTTGATCCGTCTGCTGGACTTATAGAATTTATAAAAATAAAGTTACGTACTGGAGAAAAATAAAGTTACGTACTGGAGAAATTCAAATGTTTATGTATTCATTAAATAAAAACATTATCACTACTCATACATATATCAAAGTGAAATATCTTCTTTCTTGAGTATCGTCCAGCAATGCCCTCTCCTCCCACCCAAGTTCCATATCTAACCACACAGCCCATCCCCCCCTTCCCCCATACCTCTGCTCTTTCCTCTCCCTTCATCCCATCCCCCCTCTCTCCCCACAGCCCCTCTCCATAATAGGCTTAAAGACCAAGCTCCAAGTCACCGACACTTCCTTCAGCTTAAATAGCTCTCCAGATATTCAGCAACTATTTCATTAATTGGTGTCCCCAGAAAGACTGATGGTATGTTCCCCTGTAACTTTTATAAAATGAATCTGTGACTCAAAGTTATATCCACAGACTATTATCTGTTTCTGTTCATCTGTCTGGATTGATGTCAAGTTGTCAACCAGTTTTCTCACATGAAGTTGAGATTAATTAGATGATTGCCTTGTCTTGCACTTAAAGCCAACAATCAGTAAATCCATTGTATAAGACACATGCAGACCAACAGATGAACCTACATACATATATACACACACACATACATATTTGCATACACAGTATACCACAAGCTATAACCCTACATTGTTTTGATGGGTCAAAAACCATGTAGAAAATACATTTAACCAATGTAGTGAGGTCATGACACATTGTGAGCTTGTAGATCAGCTATTTTCGGTGCGCTACACTGTCGTACGAAGGGGTATAAATAAACATAGCCAGTGGAAGGGGACGGGGGCTCGTAGCCTTGTAGAGAGAGGCAGACGCTCTATAAAGAGAGCCCATGGTAGACGGACACTCAGTCCCATCTATACAGCTCCTGCCAGTCCGCCCGCATTCACGTTGACCGATTATATTATCATCACTTTAATGGTGTGCTGTGCGGTAATCTCCCTCATTAAAGTGTGATATTTCTGGGAATCAATTAATTTGTGTTTTATGGATGTGTGAACCACAGTGAAAACTTTATTACACAAAAACCTTTTGAAAACAAATACTAGAAAGCAGGCTGCAAAAGGCAGTTTGTTTTTCAATGCACCGCCTTTTACTACAAATACCTTATCCAAATACCATGCATTCCAGTCTCAACGGGTTCCTAGACGTGCCTCAAGCTAAAACCAACCTGGATTGTTGTCTTTTACAAGCTTTTGCGCTTACGGCTAATTGCTCAAACCCAATGGTTTACATGACTTAAAGGGATACTTCACTCTCCCGACGGGGACACATTTAAAAAAATTATTAAAAATAAATGAAAAAAGTTATGGAAAATTCATGGCCCCCTCACGCATTAGTAGGACACTCTAATGCGTGAGGGGGCCATGAATTTTCCATAACTTTTTTCATTTATTTTTAATAATTTTTTTAAATGTGTCCCCGGCCCGAGAGTGAAGTATCCCTTTAACTCATTTTAACTGATCTTAATGCATAGGCATTCCTGGAATCTGCCATCACCATTTAATCAAACTATTTTGGTCACATACAGTGAGATATAAGGACAACAAACTTGTTGACAAAACATTAAATGAACGTGGATACTACCTGCTCTAACTGAATTTCAGTAACAGGCATAATTCCTGTTACTGAAAATCCATATTTGGCCTTTACAGATATAGCCTATACTTGATGAACAAAATGGAAAACACAACACATTCCTTTCTCACGTAGTAATTACATCACCCTCAGGCCAAGGAAACATCCGATCAAGTTTGTAGGACTACCTTTACTGTGTGTTTAGCATGGAACATTACCTGCGTGTAGTTTCATCCAGTTCAGACTGAGCCTTGCCCAGATCAATCTGCAATCTGGCCCTCTCTCTAGCCGTCTCATCCAAAACACGCCTTGCATCCGCAAGCTCTGCCTCATATAGAGCCTTCAGACCCGTCACCTACACAGAGGGAGAAACAAACACACAGACAGAGTTTATTACATTAAAAGAACGCTTCTTGAATCCACTGAAAGTATATCAGACTTTCAAGCATATAGCAGAAGATGATTATTCTGGCTAAATATTAGATATTGGCTAAAAGAAAAATCTCTTTTGATAACAACTTCAACTTTTTTCCAATCAGTATTTGGGTGTAATTAAAAGTAATTCCCTCCCTACTGTTGAGTGGATAGGGAGGGTCTCAAAGGTGTGAATTGGAGGTGTGAGATTTCCAATCACAGAAAACAGAGGCCATTCTTTTCAACATGATGATGTCACACAACTTACAAAAAGCTAATGTCAAGCTAACCCCCAAAAAAGCACAATCCAATGGAGAGAGCAAGTTCCAGGCAGTGGAGGGAGGAATGTTTATTTAGTAACTTTTTATCAGATATGCAGGCTATACAAGCTGAGAATGAAGAAGTGATTTTGGCTGTAAAACAGCAAACATAGTCTGTCTGTAATTGAAGGCTTGATTTGTTGCATTGAATATTTCAGCTTTATAATGAAAGGGAATAAGTGTTAAATGTTTTTTTCTTTACAAACAGCCCCTCTTTTCCTAATGATTGATCAAAATGCATCATTTTTTTATTTTAGTTGAAAGCTAGAAAAGCGTGCTTCACCTCAAGGCAAACAATAAACTTCAACTGTCGAACCAACTGCAACTCAAAAGTCAGATTTAAAATTTGAATGGAGGTCCCATGCTCCGCCCATCTGGCTAGCATGTGGACAACACCACTATTGATACTACAGAGAGAAGGGGAAGGGGACAAAAACAGGGAGTGGAGGAGTTGGAAGTCTGTTAGGAGGGAGGTTCCCGCTACAGCTAGCAAGTCTACAACAACATACTGACATGGAACAGCTGGATGGGAAGAGAAGCAAGTGTGAGGGGAGTGCAAAAGAGCGGGAAGAAAGACTTTAAAGCAGTGATATGGAAAGAGAGGGAGGAGAGGAAAGAGGGAGAAAAAGAGGGCGGTGAGGAATGCAGGCGAACGTAGAAAAAATAAGTGAGGAATGTAGAGAGGAGGAGACTCTAGCTAGAGACAGGAGGGGAGAAAAATACAGATGGGCAGAAGAGGGTTATATAGGAACAGCCAGCATTCTAAAGCTCTAGTGCTAAAGGTAGAGCTTGGCGCATTGACACAATACTTAGACTCCATCAGCACTTCCACTCTACATCGAAACAATATGGAAGAATGTTAGAATGCTGTTGTATGACTCTAGGAGGCTAAATGGCTGACAAGGGAACATTTACAACAATTTTATATCACCTGGTAAACACACTATTGTTTACTTGGACACACCTTGACAGGTGTGTCCAAGCCTACTTTTGGTCAGTGCCATGGCCCCAGAAGAGCACACTTTTTTTTTATCAGTCAGGTGTCAAAGAATGACCTGGATGACCATTAACCTCCCCCCTCAAACTCTCAGCTGCCAGTGAGTTTCAGAGAGGAAGACTATGCAGCTGTTCCTTGCCTGTGGCACAAAGGGTTACTTGAATGGTGACATTGCCATCACCAGTTCTTAGCCTATAGTATCATCAAAATACTTCTTAATGGGTTTTTAAAAACTTTACTGAATGAAGCATCTCTGAAAAGCCAGACAACACCACACCCGAGTTTTCAATCTTTTACAAATGATTGATAGTGAGGTCAGTCCACGCCCAACTGAGGCAAAAGTAAGCTGGTTATCCAGAATGTCTGGTTATCAAAACAACAATATAAAAACACTCAAGGAATAAACCCGCATTTTAACCAAATCAGGAACATCCTCATTATCAAATTCAGGGGCAAAACGAAAAAAATAAATAAAATTATACAAACATGGTTGCTCTGGGTGCAGGCATAGCACTGGTTTTGAAAGCATCCGGCTTTTTAAACCACTATGATTAACTCTCAAACCCACAAATACGCCGCGTACATTTAGTACATTTCAGACAATGAGCTGCCCCGTCCAGTCTGTCCTATGAGTTTGAAGGGAGAGCGGACGGGACCGAGGCTCAACGCTTCTCAACATGTCCGCCGTGGAGCCGGTAGGCGCGCACCACCTCCCGCTCAATCCACCCACCGGCTCCCGTTAACCACTTAAACACATCTATTCTTAGTAAAAAAAAAAACGAACCTTAGTTACTATACTTAGAAACCCCCCTATCTCTACATCAAAATTCCGATCTACAAGCTCACAACGCGTCGCGAGCATGTAGAGCTGCTATTTTTGGGGCAAACGTTTCCCCCAGACTATGGATGCTAGTGGGGTTCAAGTGGTTAACGTGAATGAAATGAACAGTCAAGATGTCATCAATTAACACGTGCGTCTTAATGCATCCATTAACGCATTAAGTCACAGATTATGAGAGAGTGGAGTGGAAGCATCAGAGCTTCTAGAGTGAAGACAGATGGTTATGTGAAGCATCAACGTTAGCTTTATGTAGCCTCTTGATTCTGCAAACTATTGTCTTCAATGTCTTGACTCTTTGTTGTGGTTTGAATCCGATTCATTCTGCACGGCATCTCTGAATTGATTTCTGTGCATTGTGTTTATATCGAGTGTTGGTGAAAAGTTAAATAGTTCTTTAAATCGCAGACATTAGTATTTACTATTCATCTATACTAAGTAACTACTACAGGGAACACACTGGGATGTTTTAGTGTGGCTCCTCAGCACAGCACCAGTGTTGCCATATTTTGCGAGAAATAAGCAAACAGGTCTAGGAAAACAAGCCCAAAAGAAGCAACTATAGGCCACATGAGATCTGCTATTTTCAAAAACTCTTGCACTAAAATGTGGATTTTCCTTTTTTTGAAACATGCCAAGACAAAAAAAAAATCCCTGAGGCACAAAACATTGAAAATGTTTGAGAACCACTGGTTAAAAATAGTAATTAAAACATGGTGGAAGCAAAGCCTAGATAAGCAAGTACACCTCAGACAGCCCACCTCTCTGGTGGTAACCTCCTCAGACTATAATAATAATATTTTTTCATAATAAATGATAATAATAATAATAATAATAAATAAATAATTGATTCTAAATTTTTTAATTAAATAACGATAATAACACAAACTAATAGTACTTCAGGTCAGGGAACACATTGGGGATGTTTCAGTGTGGCCCCTCTCCTCTCCTAGGCTCAGCTCAGCCCTTACCTCTCTGGTGGTCACCTCCTCCTTCTCGGACACCTTGACCATAAGCCGGTCGTTCTCCAGCTCCAGGGACCGGACGCGGTCGATATAGACGGCCAGCCGGTCGTTGAGGTGCTGGAGCTCCTGCTTCTCCTGCAGGCGGGAGATGCGGGTGGGCGACAGCGGGGTGGAGGCCGCCGGCCGGGGGCCCGATTCACGGCTGGGAGTAGCAGTCGCCATAACGGATCCTCTCTTCTCTTTTAAACAAACCCAACAAGAGTCGCTCCTCCTGCTCTAGCTTTTAAAAAAAAAGCTCACAGATTCACTTTAGACTTTAAACTGCTGCTAAAATCCCACTCGGTCCGAGTTAGCGAACTAGTTAGAATGAGTTTGTTTACCAACAAACCGTCGTGTGTAAAATAAATGAATGAAACGCAGCAGCGTGTTCTCGTAGTTCCAGTTTGAAAGAGAAGTCTTGCTGCTCTCTCTGCTGCTGCTGCGGGAACAAAGATGGCCGACGGGCTCACGCGGGCCGCGCCAAAAGGGGAGACGTGACGCAACCACTTCCGGACTCCGCGCGGTGGGTCATGGGAGGTGGAGTTTATACTTTAGGCGCGGGTCGGTGTCGCGCGACCAGGGTTGCCATGCCCGCTTATTATAAGCGACTTTGGGCTTGTGTTGCGGGTTGCAGTTTTTTTAAAACTTTATTTCTAAAGTGTAGTTGCTTATTTGGGCTTGTTTCTAAAGTGTAGTTGCTTATTTGGGCTTGTTTCTAGTGTAGTTGTTTATTTGGGCTTGTTTCTAAAGTGTAGTTTCTTATTTGGGCTTGTTTCTAACGTGTAGTTTCTTATTTGGGCTTGTTTCTAAAGTGTAGTTGCTTATTTGGGCTTGTTTCTAAAGTGTAGTTTCTTATTTGGGCTTGTTTCTAAAGTGTAATTGCTTATTTGGGCTTGTTTCCTAATGTTGTTTAAACCTAGCCTGGTAAACCCTCCCTCCGGAAATCTCATTTCTATTTGATTCCTGGAGTGAAATGGAATTGAGATTTCCGGAGGGAGGGTTTACCAGGCTAGTTTAAACCATGCAGTGGTTCTCAAACCTTTTCATGGCAAGGACCCTCAAAGTAATATGTATTTGTCCACAGACCCCCCCATCTCAACATATTTGTGTCAGGGACTCCCATCCAAGATTTGTGTTGTTAAAATGTTTCAACAATGTGAAATGAAAAAAACGCTCGTTATGAGCTAGCTCCATAAAGAACCTCTCACTCCGCTATACAGCTCCGAGATGAGGTTCTATGTCGTTACCTTCCAGAATCGGGTATACGTCCGCCAAGGCTCCGCTGTTTACCCTTTTGTATACGTCGTATCCCAAAACTAATGGTAGATTCCAAGCCGCACGGATGTTTAAAGTTTGGAACGGAATGGAACATTTTAGGAACGGAGCGAAACTACCCATTTAAATCGCTTATTTAGTCAGCCTGTGGCCATGTTTCCCATTCAACCCGGAAAACCCCCCTACGTCCGCTGCCAGTACTGCTCCCGGTTTGGCTACAATGGGAAACATGGCCACAGGCTGACTGAATAAGCGATTTAAATGGGTAGTTTCGCTCCGTTCCTAAAATGTTCCATTCCGTTCCAAACTTTAAACATCCGTGCGGCTTGGAATCTACCATTAGTTTTGGGATACGACGTATACAAAAGGGTAAACAGCGGAGCCTTGGCGGACGTATACACGATTCTGGAAGGTAACGACATAGAACCTCATCTCGGAGCTGTATAGCGGAGTGAGAGGTTCTTTATGGAGCTAGTTATGAGCTTGTAGTTCGTCTATTTTCAAAAAGGCCGTAGCCTGCAGGTCGCTTCTTTTGGGCTTGTTTTCATAGAACTTGTTGCTTGTTTCTCTCGCAAAATCTGGCAACCATGTTTATACCATCCATGCCCATTCAGGAGGACGACTAATAAATAATTACAGCTGACGCCGGGGGTTATATATATTAACGTTGAAAGATATTTTCGTCAGTAATAACCACAGAGCTCAACATTGTTTTGTTTAATGATTTGCATCAAGTTTGTAAACTTGATTATTGGTCCCATAAATAATCTCAAACTACACTGACTGAAAAATGTGCCCCAGTGCCCAATGTGTAATCAATACAATTATTGTGTTAATAACACATTGTTCTGCTACAGAAGGCATTCTATAATCAGTTAAAAATAAAATCTCTACTGTTCTGTACGATAACGGTGTGGCCTCTTATGCTTGCTGATACTTTGACATTGTATAAATAACCTAATAAACTAATCACATCATCATGATCTGATCTGCAGTGGTGTAAAGTAACTGTACATTTGCTTTGTAGTGCTGTACTACAGTTTTGAGGTCGTTTTACATTACTGGAGTATTTCCAATTTCGGTACTTTTACTTCTACTCCATACATCTCAGAGGATAATATTGTACTTTTACTCCACTTTGTAGATTTAAATTTAGAAAAATGTGAGTACTTCTTCCATCACTGACTGAGGGCCTGAGGGAGCCAACTGCTGTCTCTGCTCATCAGACCCTGCTGTCTATGCATCAGACACGTCATTTCAAGCTTTGAACCCACTGGCTGTATATAAAACATATAGTAATATAACTATGCATGTAAACACCCCGACCTCCCTGCATACTAACGTAACACGACACCATAAAAGCAGTTATTCGTCTGAAATCAATTAAGACACTTTTGCACTTTCGAAATATAACAACTAGGGATCTGGGATTAATTTCGGGTCGTATTACTCAGTGGTGGAAAGTAACTATGTACTGAATACTGTACTTAAATAAAATGTTGAGGTATTTTTACTTTACTGGAGTGTTTTCAATTCTCAATACTTTACGTCTGCTCCACTACATCTCAGAGGCAAATATTGTACTTTTACTCCACTACAATTATTTGAAAACTTAAAGGGATACTTCACTTTCGGGCCGGGGACACATTTAAAAAAAATATTAAAAATAAATGAAAAAAGTTATGGAAAATTCATGGCCCCCTCACACATTAGTAGGACACTCTAATGCGTGAGGGGGCCATGAATTTTCCATAACTTTTTTCATTTATTTTTAATATTTTTTTTAAATGTGTCCCCGGCCCTAAAGTGAAGTATCCCTTTAAGTTACTAGTTAATTTGTAGATATGGATTATTATTACAAAACATACATTAACCACTTCAGCCATTTAAAAATAGCCGATCTACAACCTCACAGCAACGCATTGTGTGCTTGTAGATCTGCTATTTTCGAAAGATTTTTATACATTTGAAAACTTGTGAAATGGGACACTCTGCATAATGAGTACTTTCTACTTATGGTAGTTTAAGTACATTTTCATACCAATACTTTTGTACTTTTACTCAAGTAAATTTTGTATTCCGGACTTTTGTATTCCGGAAAAAATACCTTTTCCACCACTAGCTAAAACTTATGAGTGGCCAAGTTTTCGTAATGAAGTCCTCCTCCCAGCCACCAGAGGGTGCTGTAGACATCCCAACCTCGTGTTGAAAGACCTCATTACCCAGCATCCCCCTCTGAACATTCCTTCCGGCCCGACAGCCATTACAGAAAGCAGGTAAGAAATAAGCGATGAAATTAAACCAACACAATCTGCCACGAATCAACGCAATCAAACATCCAAAACACAATCAAATTAAACTACATGAATCTACTGATATCAAATAACTCGTGTCTTAAATATTGTGTGTCTACTAATAAGGATACAGTTGTAAATATTACATCGAAGTCGCAGCTCTTGACTGGCCTTCATGCTACTCACTACACAGCAGTGCAACACTTGACACAACTCATAGTGAAATGTTTACAATATATTATTAGTTTGCGTATATTCACTGCAGCACTGCATTAAAGATAGACGGCAAATTAGTTGTTTCGTTCCGCACGAAACCAGTCAATGCTCTGTATATTGTCACCCTACCGGTATTTAGCTAAATGCTACTATTTGGTTTAAAGCTTAGTTGTTCATCAGTCCTAGTCCGTGATTAATATAGCTAGTTATGAAAACCGCAATAAGCAGACCGCTAAAGCATTTAAGAAATGTACGTGGTCTTATGTGATGGATTTCGTTAATTGGCGACAAGGTGGCTCCACGCACAACCTGACAGTTTTGTTTGAATACTTAAAATTGAAATGTAAACACGAGGTACAGTCATTCAGGTTAAAAGAATAACACGTCCTGGGGACTTGTTTCCAATGTAGTCTCGTGTAGTTAATTAATCAACATAGCATAAAAAATGTATGCATGTCATCAACAAAATAAAAGACTGTACAAAAGGAGAAGGGAAACGTGAATGACACCTTTCTATGGGAAATTGCATTTATCTCCCAGTGTCCTGCCTGATGTTTTTTCAGGCTAGTTTTGATAGAATCCAGTGATTTACATCTTTCAATGAATGGAAGGTGTCAGGGCATTCCACATTTTGGTGGCAGAGGAGGATGAATTTTCCCATGTTAGCTCTATATTTGGGTAGTACCAGATCATTGTCGCTCCCTCTAGTTGTGGGTGTCACTCACTTTGTAGCAAATATGCATGGACTTAACACATTTATATTGTGTTGTTAAGCTAATTAGTGTATTTAAACATGTAACGTTTTATACACATGTAACGTTTTATACACGCATCCACTTTATTTTATACACGCATCCGTAGTTGACATGAGATGGGTTGGTAGAGATGCTCAATGTCAGGGCAGTTATACCAGATTAGGGTAATAGTTTAGGTCTGGGAAGTAGATGCATGTCAATTAACCTGAAGTCTCTGTTCTCTCTTCTCCAGACATGGCTATCCGCTACCCGATGGCCGTAGGCCTTAACAAAGGCCACCCGGTCACCAAGAACGTCACTGCGCCCAAACACAGCCGCAGACGTGGTGTAAGTAGACAGTAGATGGTTGACATGGTGTGGAGTAAATGGAATTATATCACTTGCTGAAATGTTGTTGCGTTAACCTGCTGCTGGAAAGAAAACATAATATGGCTTATCCACAGAAGCAACATTAAGACTGATCACATTGTGGCCACTAACCCACATTGCTATTAAGTTTGGCACAGTCTCCAATGTGTCCTAGTCAAAATGGTTAGGTGGCAGGTGCTGGTAGAAAATATACTTTTGTAGCAATGCAACATTGTGGGCAGCAAGTCCCGCTGTCAGTGTTAAGTGAATTGTACATACATTAGTGTCTTTATGAAGTATGGAAATACATTGGTTTTAACTGAACTCTCCTTACCTTTTACCCCAGCGTCTCACCAAGCACAGCAAGTTTGTGCGTGACATGATCCGTGAGGTGTGTGGTTTTGCTCCTTACGAGAGGCGAGCCATGGAGTTGCTGAAGGTGTCCAAGGACAAGAGAGCCCTCAAGTTCATCAAGAAGAGGGTACGTGTCTTGTGGGATAGCTTGAACTCTAACTGTGATGTATTTTGTGTCTTGGCGATGCATGGGATAAACTTGAAAGCAGAGTGTGATGCAATGTGCCAACTGCATTTTTTTAACTCCCTTGTGTGATGTGGGGCGCTCGCAGAAAGTAGCTGTTCTACAAGCACAACGCATTGCAATGCGAGACATGTTGTGAACTTGTAGCTCTCCTTAATGTTCGTTGTAATCAACAGTAAGGAGTCACAAGTTCATAACTTGGCTGTCTTCAGTCCAGTGTTACGTTTAAGTCCCCCCAGTAGTGCAACATTGTGCATCATACCAGAAGATTCCTACCTATACATTCCTACCAATACTACAGTGGGGGAATTCAGTTGTCAATGTAAAGTAAGGTTGATTGCTAATCTTGAATTTATACCACTGATTTGTGTCTGTCATTTGTATCAAAGTATCAGTTTATGCACCAGCACTATTTTAAAAGTGCAGTTTAGCACCGGTATTGGATAAAACCCAACAATGCCTAACTCTAGTGAAGAAGATACTTTTGACAGTCTGAATTCTGTTCCTTAGTTTAGAGCTGGTTGTCATTAAGGTAGGGGTACTGACAGTGATTAGCTGTCGAGCACAACTTGAGGTCTAATTGGGTGCAAGGTTATTGGCTACATTTCAAATACCCCACAGCTATATAAAAAAAAACATGCTTCTGTAGGTTTTGTGACCCAGAATGATTTTACTGCTATAAACAAAAATATATTTGAGGTGCTTGATACCCGGCCAGTAGTAGTTATGGTTTACTTGATCATTATCCAAATTGGTGAGGCTGGGGAGAAGGGTCTGTCCGTCTTTCCAGAGAGGCTTGATTGGTAACTTGAGTTATGCTCTTTGATGTAGTTGTATCTGACAGCAAACACTAGTGATGCTGAATTCAGGTAAACTGGTCTCAAAATCACGTTTTGCACACAAATTAATGTAAACAAAGGAGATGGTAAACATATATGAAATGAATCCTGGCAGCTTCTCAATTTAATGGAAATGCAATGTACTATGTTAAACTTAAAATGTTGGTCCCTTCACAACTAAACTATAGCATAAGAGTGCTTATAGAAATGAGTAGACACAGGACAGGAGACACTATAAACACTATTGACTAAGTTGGGGAAATGTTAAATGTCTTATGGTCATATTCATCTGTAATGATGTTTGTCAATGTTGTTTTCCTCAGATTGGAACTCACGTCCGCGCCAAGAGAAAGAGGGAAGAGCTGAGCAACGTGCTTGCCGCTATGAGGAAGGCCGCTGCAAAGAAAGATTAATCTGGCTCAAATGTGAAAGACTAAAATGTTGTTTCATTAAAATGTTGTTTGATAAAAGTTAAACATCTACTTTGTGTAATGTGAATGATTATATAACCATTATGGGTGTAAAGTAGGTGACAGAGGAACTTGTGCCTTATTTATTCTTGGTTGCGCATCACACGTCAAAAATTGCTGATCTACAAATTTACAAATTTGCAACGTGTTGAGTTTGATCTGCATTTTAGAAATCAGGCTTTAGATCTATTACATAAGACCACTACAAATTAAAATCCCCCCTTCAAACTATCTTATCAGGTCAGAAACATGTAGATTAACGAAACCAGTATGTGATATAGTACGCTAGTACAATGTTTATCAATACCAAAGACAGATTGGTTGATTTTGAAATTGTTGCAGTAGATGGGGAGAATAATTGAATGTCCTAATATTTCTGGGTCCACAACCTTTCAGTTTAACACCCATGGTATGAACAGTATACAATGTTTATTTGAAACTTTGGTCAAATATTACCTGTTCAAACTGCTTCAATCTTTAACTATGCTTTTACATACTGTATGTAATCTTATTGGATGGTGATGCCCTATTCATGGTCTGAATTCTAAATGCACCATGCGTGTCTTATGGGAGAAAAGGCAGTATATTTAGAAGTAATGAATGCACGTGATCTTCTCTGACCTAGCATTTATCTGGGTCCTCTGTTGAGCACTAAAACCAGATGTATGCGGTTTCTACAAAAAGATAAAACCATTAAAGGTAGGGTAAGTGATTTTCTTTGGTTAAAATAAGTGTGAAATAGCTCTATTCTGATAGTACCCATTGTAGAGTGTTTGTTCAGTAAACGGAGTCTCCTTGTCTCTCCAGCTCTTTATAAAATAGAAAATGCATTTGTTTCATTTCCAATTTTATCCATGAGGATAGAGAACTCAGTCAGGATATAGATTAAACAAGTGAAATTGGAAGTGATGACACTAAGAAATGAGCAGGCAAAAATGGTACTTTCTCCTGATAGGCTGAGATTTTGACACCTACCGGAAAATGTATTTTCTGTTTATTAAAGAGCTGGGGAGACTCCTGTTACAGAACAAACACTCTATTGCAATGATTACTATCAGAATGTAGCGCTTTAACCCAAAAATATCACTTACCCTACCTTTAACTGCCTGTCTGTATATTCAACATATATTCAACACTTACTATGTAAAAGAGGATACGAACGTTCACATGCATTTAGTTTCTGGATTAAAGCAACTACACAGAACCATGTTAACACAACTACATGTAGTTAAAGGGTTGTTTCTTGAAATACCACCACAATCTGTGTGCAATGTCGGACACGCAATCAAATACTATGTGTGCAGGGAAGTGAAAATCTGAAATGATTATCCAATCCCTTTTAGTGCAAAGAAAAGACACAGTAGAGTAGCCAATTATGATCAGTATTATATTAAAAGGCAACAGAACATCACATCTGATCACATCTGGTCATATAACACAATAATATAAAATAACATTGGTTATATTGTTAAGTCTGTCCGAGTCCTCTATATCCCAGGACACTGTCTCGAGACCTTTCTGTTCAGGGCACTGGCATTCTGTGGCTGCTTGGCAGCGAAGTCACAACCCCAAACATTGTACTGGTTAAGAGATTTCATTGTTCCATCATTTGGTCCTGGTGTGATGTGTCCATCCATCTTTCACATTATTTGGCTGAGGTGTTTCAGTTGAGTAAAACTTCAGTTCTTCATCATACTGTATGACATCCTTTCTTCACCTGTGGACTAAATGGGAGGGTGACCGCCTCATTGTTGATGTAAAAATCACATTTCAGCCACCCTCATAATGAGCAACCACACCACTCGGATTTTAAACAAATCACGCACTGCACATCTCCACAGCAGAACCAAGTAGGGCTTACCATGACCATGCTGACAAACAGGACCAAAAGCAATACCTGTTTGAATCTACTGTCTTGGTGACAATCTCTGCAGAAATTAACAGAAATGTTTTTTTAAACTAAATAGAATATATTAAAGGAGGAGTTCACCCAAAAAAATATTTATTTTCTATCAATTGCACACCCCATGAAGCCTTGAATACATGGATTTATTTTGGTTTCTGTCGCATTCCTAAACCAATAATTTGATGCCCGGGTGTATTTCCGGTAGGAGACACAAAGGATCTACTTTGTGTCTCCGGTAGGAGACAGGAATCAAATTATTAGCTTAGGAATGCGACAAAAACACAAATAAATCCATGGATTCAAGGCTTCATGGGGTGTGCAATTGATAGAAAATAAGTCATTTTTTGAGTAAACTACTCCTTTAAATAACCCCTAGCTAGAGCAGTTCTGGTTTGTTTTGTCTGGCAGGGTTTGCCCTCTTTGGCCCTGTAGTGGAAAGCAGGCATGTTGTGTTTGGCCGTGTGTTTGAAGTGTCAATGTCTATGAGAAGACAATGGGGTATATTTTGTCGTAGTGGTCAACAAAATGGACCTCCAATCCCTCCCTAATGTAGTCCGCCAGATCTGAGAAATCCTTTTTGTTTTCAGCAGGTAGGATGATACAGGTCACTCCTGCACGACGAGCCTGGGAAACAGAAGACAACAATATGAGACAAAGACGATGTTGAGAATGTGTGTCTGTCTGTCTGACTGTTTGTCCTGTAGACCCTGCTTTACACCTATCCATAGCATTTTACTGATCACTGGTCCTCATTTATAAAACCAACATATGACAGAAAACTGGGCGTACGGTCAATTCTACGCAATACTCTGCATTACCAATCCGTTCATTAATTTGACATGAGTGGAGCCTACGATCAAATGTCAAGTCTCAACTTGTTTATGCAAATGTTTGAGCCTGTTGGCGACTCTGCTGTAAACAAAGAGTGAGACATTATTCTGGCCTGTGGGGGTCTACACAATATTGCACAGGATAACGCAGTACAATTGGGTGCCATTGGATGTTCCGATGCAGCCAGAGAGCTGTGGCCAGCACAGCCACAACTGGGGGCTGTTCGAAGGAGACAGGACCTCATTCATTGCTTCTAAAATACTAAGTGTTAATACTTTTGTTTGGCAAGTAGGCTAGTCAACATGGGAAACAGACAATGGCAATGCACAAAGTTTCGAAAAATATTTGTATTTATGTGATTAAAGTGTCAGGTTTTCATTTATCTAATTTAAAGTGTTGTTGATGGATTTAAGTGAGCTGTTGACCACAACAGTGATTCATTTCCAGACTGCATTCTTATGACTTCCTATAATTCCACTATTCACTTGGTTTGATTAGAATTGTGACATTAACATAACTACTTCCAAGTCAGAGAAGTTTCTCTTGGCCGTATTCCGCTTCGCCATGTCGTAAACTCTAGGGGCAAGAACTCTAAACCGAGAATTGAGATCGAAAGGATGATTTTCAGCCACCACATTTATCAACACATAACCATTCTTATTCTGTAATTGGCCAAATTCAAACCGTTTTTCATAACCAACATGAGAACCCTGCCGTGAGATGATTTCTGTACTCGGATCTGCGCTGGTTTCTGTATGTGTGCCCGCAGGTTAGTGTGGATGTCATACTTACAGCTATAGTTTTCTCCTTGATTCCCCCCACCGGCAGTATTTTGCCAGTCAAAGACAACTCTCCTGTCATTGCTACATTCTGGCGCACTGGCCGGTCGGTTGCTAGGGACAGCAGAGCAGTAACAATGGTGCAGCCAGCGCTTGGCCCGTCCTTGGGAGTAGCCCCCTGGAAATGAAAATGCAGCTTTATTAACCCATTAATACCTGGAACGCATCTGTGTCACTTTAGATGTCTTTGGCTATTCAAAAATAGCAGATATACAAGCTCATAGCGCGGCACCGAGTGCCGCGCTATGAACTTGTAGATCTGCTATTTTTGAAAAATCGTGAAAAAGAAATGTTTAGATTTTGTTCCAAAAACTGTTAGGATTTAGATTTTTTTTAAAGAATCGCCTCAGGTCTTAAAGGGTTAAACCAGCTAGTCACTCTAAAGCCGCTTTTCCATCACAGCTTAAGCACGACACTGTCCAGTACAGTCCAGAACCGCACCGCACCGCTTCAAAATGTCTTGCGTTTCCATTGCACAAAAGTCCCCACTCGCAAAATCCCCACCCTCCCCTCCCCTCCCGAAGGAAATCAACGCCCCTTTCTTTAACACACCAACTTAGCCTCAGGCTACAGGGTTAGCCTAAATGCTAGCGTGCTTCCTCAGAGCTAGTTTGGCTCTTAAGTTATTATTTGGCCATGTTCACCCTGACTTTAATCTTCGCTATTGTTGGGAAGACCTGTGTGGTGTCTAAACACGTTGCCATCACTTATATAAAAAACATTATTAGCGTGTATCGTCGCACATTCATTGTTGCCAGGTTTAGCAGAAAGAAATAAGCAATCAGGTCTATGAAAACAATCCCAAAAGAAGCGACTATCTACGGCTATTTGAAAATAGCAGATCTACAAACTCACAACGCGTAGCGATGCGACGCATTGTGAGTGTGTGCATCTGCTATTTAAAAAATATATATACATATATAATGTTGACAAATACATATTAATTTGGGGGTCCTTGACATGAAAATGTTTAAGAACCACTGGTTTCAACAACATGGAAACAAGCCCCAAATAATCAACTACATTTTAGAAACAAGCAGTGGTGGAAAAAATACTCAAATGTTTTACTTAAGTAAAAGTATCAATACTGCAATGTAGAAGCATCTACAAGTGAAAGTCTGGAATTACTTCAGTAAAAGTACAAAAACTATTGGTATCAAAATGTACTTAAGGTACCAAAAGTAAGTACTAAAATGTTTGAAAATAGCAGATCTACAATGATGCGATGTGTTGTGAGCTTGTAGATCGGCTATTTTCAAATAGCCTAGGTATAAAATAGGGCTTAAGTGGTTAATGTATGTTTTATAATGTAATCATTTATATCTGAAAAGTAACTAGTAACTAATACGTTTTCAGATAATTGTAGTGGCGTAAAAGTACTACCAATATTTACAAGCAACTTTACAGAAACATAAGCCCAATGTCGCTTATAATAAGTGGACATGGCAACACTGCTACCGTAGTGTTTACATTTTACAGAGACCTGAGTGGACAGACACAGCTGTGAGCCGACCAATCAGTAGCAGTCACAGCTTTAGCCCCGCTTAGCCCAGCTCAGACCTACTTTTTAGGCACCAGTTTAGTACCACTTACACACCACTCTACCCACTTCATTGTAGTGGAAACCGTTGCTGTGGTGGGCGGTGTGGGGTGGGGCTAGGTAAGTCCATGTATATGGAAAGCCGCCTTAAGTGAGTTGTTGCACTCAAGTGGAAGACAATACCTTTTCTAGTGGGTGATGCACAAGAGAATAGTTCCTTTTTGATTTATTTTGGGGCTTTTTTGTTCCTTTATTGATAGGATAGTAGGTTGACAGGAAATGGGGAGAGAGATGTTGCTAGAGCTGTTCAAAGCTCGTGTCAAGTGTTTTGACATGCAGCAAAGGCCGCCGGGATCGGGACTAAAACCCTCGACGCGCTGTCAGGCTACTTTGGAGCCGAGGTGCCCGGACCACTACGCCAGCGGTCTGGCTTTTTAATAGAACCTTTGTGGACTATTTACAGACATATACAGTATGCTGACATTTTTGCACCTCAAGCATTTATTTGTTTTATTTATTTGGCCAACACTATACATTTGCTCATACATGTCATTTGCCCACTGCAAATTGATCCAGCCTAACTATTAGGTGAGAGCTGTCTCTAATATGCATGTCTTTTGGTGTGGGAGGAAACCAGAGAATCACATTTGAACACGGGGAGAACATGCAAACTCCACGCAGAAAGGCCACAGTCAGCCTCAGTTTGGTTCAATGCCAGGACCTCCTTGCTGTGAGAAAACCATGCTAACCAGTGAGCCACGTGCCACCCTGGTTTAAAACCACAGCCAAGCCAAGCTCTTCATTACTGACTAAATAGCATCAAATATAACATTTTACTTCACAATAAAATTGTACTTCACAATATTTGGTAAGTGGCATGTTTATTTCTACTGCTTAATGAGCAATTTTTCAGCAATACTACTGTAGCTTTAAGAAAAGGCGAGATATAAATCTATTTAAAAAAAAGTTTTTGTATCAGAAAAAGGTTACCTCAGGAACATGCAAGTGCAGGTGGGAGTTGACAAGGAAGTTGTTATCAGGTTCTTGTTTCATGAGGAATGATCTGGCAAAGGTTGAGGCAATTTTGGCACTTTCCTTCATTACGTCACCAAGCTGACCTGCAAGGTTGGAGGAGACATTGGTTCGTTACATATTGGTTCCAGAGAAGAATGCAAACGCTTCAGGCTGTATTAATCTCTTATGTTCAGTCTAGTGTCTAGAAGTACGTCTGATATCATGACCAACCTGTGAGCTCCAGCGATCCCTCCCCTTCTTTCTGCCCTGGTGCGTCACGAGGGCGACGTAACGATGTCTCTATGAATAGAGTCGTGCCACCTGGAGAGAGGGAGAGATAGTTGCATTTTGTTACAGGTTAGGCTAGTACTGTACTGTAGGTAAGGTATATGTACGAATGCATACAGTATGTCTGTATTTGTCTGGCCTATGCATGTGAGCATCTCACCCATGGAGGTCCATGCCAGTCCCATGACGACGCCCGGTGGAGTTACGTCATACATTCGGTCAACGGTAAACAGCGGTTTGCCAACATAGTTCTGCAGGTTATCAGGTGTGATGATTACATCGCTATTATCCCCGCTAACGATATGGAACGCCACTTTACGGAACACCTGGGAGAGACGGGCATAGACGCACGCAGGCAAAAAACATAAACACACACAGGAGACATCAACATAGTCACACAGGTTCCATATCTGGATTAAGCTAAGAGAACACTTGTTATTTAAACCTACAGTAGCATACATACTCATACTTATACGGTAACTAGTAATAATACAAGCTCATTTGGTCATCAGACTTAACCCCAATACAGCCCTTGATGCTGAGTGCCAAGCAGGGAGGCATTGGGTCCCATTTTTATAGTCTTTGGTATGACCCGGCTAAGGGATTGAACCATTCTCACAAAAAATAATGTTGTGCTTCAAAGCTCATGTCAAGTGTTTTACCTTTTCAACTTGTTTCTGTAGATTCCTGACTCCAGACTCCCTGCAGTACTGTCTGATGAGCAGACTGAGGGCGTCCGGGGAGATGGTGGCCTTCTCCTCAGTAAGACCACACAGTGTACGCAGCTGAGGGACCAGGTAACGCTACATTTGGGGACAGCGTGAAGAGAGGGGAAGGGAGAGAGACAGGGAGAAAAAGATGGGAAGAGAGATAGATGTCTTTCGAAGAAGGCTTCAAAAAGTGGCATAACATGATGCATAAACAAGCTTGTTCTCCCAATAGGCTCGAGCAAATCAGAATAATACACATCATCAGTCATAAACAAACTGCAATGAAACATGTATATTTACTTTCACGCCAAACCAAAATTCATGTCTTACAAAAGGCATAGAAAGAAAAACACAAACTAGATGGTGATATTATAAAGTACATTTCAACGGTATAAGTTTGGGTTGTGCAGTTACCTTGCCATGATAGAACTCCTATTATTGGCAAGATGTCTTCAGTAGTTGCTCTGTGTATTAAAAATTCATAATACAAAATAGTCTCCTCATTGACATACATTGCACGGTCAAAGAGGTCTCAAAGTCACACTTTTAGCAATTAGCACACAAATGAATTTGAACAGTGGATTCTGCCAATGTATAATTACAAGTCCCAACTGAAGGTAAGTATGCTTATGTTTGGTATGGCGTATGTAGATTTTGTTTGCTAAACGTGTAGACTGCCCCAACGCTCCTGATTTCGTGTATAGAGGGGCGGGTGTATAGAGCCAGCGAGAGATTGCGCCTGATCCCATTGGTTCACCGATCTGTCCGTCAACCCCCGCCCCGTTAACACAACATTACGAGCGACGCCCACTGCACTCTGGTTGGTTGGGAAATGAAACACTTCCTCATACCGAGTACACCGACGCGCTGGGCCAGGCTTTTATTTTTTAGCAAAACTAAACAATGAAAGCCTGGAGATCGAGGCTACTAAAAGTGTGACTTTGAGACAGTTTCACAGTGTAAGTCAATGAGGAGAATATATTGAATCATCAATTTTTAAGCTACGGAGCAACTATTGAAGATATCTCACCAAAATTAGGAGCGACATCATTGCCAGGAAATTACACAACCTAAACTTTTACCAAAGTTTAATTGTGCTTTAAGCTTGCTGTGAGATTACTTTGCATCATAACTGACAAAATGACCAGATATTGTAGGATTTGTTTCTGTGTGCGGAAATACCAGTTGAATGGAGATGCTTTCTATGGTGTTACCTCTGCAATTTGTAGTTTCTCCTGTGCCACGTATCCCGACACATTAATCATCTCCATCCTGTCCCTGAGAGGCTCTGGAATGGTGTCAACCACATTGGCTGTACAAATAAACAAAACCTGATTGGATCAGGAAGAGAGAGAGGGCAGGGATTTAGACAACAGGATTTTAATGCAGTACTATGGGAACAGATAGAAAAACATTTATTTTTAACAGGTAACTGTTAAAAATAAAGGGAAGTCCTCAAACAGTTCAGTGACCACTTGTACCCTACAGATGGCACTGGTTTCCTGGAAAAGGCTCTTCTAATCAAGACAGAAATGCCTAACCTAAACAGCATTTAGCTTATCCTCCAAGTTGAGACGACCTACTGTAAGTCATCATACCTGGAAAATTTGTATCACAACCTAAATTAATTGGTACATTATCTTTCAAAATACTCAGGTAAGAATAATACACTAAGATATTAAAGAAATGCTTATGAAGCACCACATTTTCTTGTTACCTGTACATGCCTATGAGAGAGACACATAGTATGCACTGACTCTCCTACCTTTGATAGGTCCACAGGTACATCCAAGTAATGATCCAGGAAGTTGGCATTCTGCTCAGGGTCCAAAAGCTCCAACAGCGCTGAGGATGGGTCACCCTGGTAACCACGACCGATTTTGTCCACCTAACAGCGTCAGGAAGTAGTGATCATACACATCAACATTATTGTTATTATTATTATTATATCACCCTCCATCCTATCCACCTAACAGCAATATTCAGTTATGCTAGGAGAGAACACTGAAGTCACAGCACTTTGCAATAATGTAGAAATGACAACAGGACTTTCAGCTGACGTCTCATGAACAACCTTCACTAACCTCATCTATGAGCACCAGTGGATTCTCTGTCTTGGTTTTCTTCAAGCACTGGATAATTTTCCCAGGCATTGCACCTACATAGGTTCTCCTGGACGCAGAAAGACAAATACACACACAATTTACTTATATTCTCAGAAATACATTTATAATTTAAAATGTAACATGTAGGACCAACAGTGCTAATAATGCAAGTTGAAATAGTAGCACTTTGTCAATTCAGTAAACTGGCATGTTTAGGATCATGTTTAGTCCTGTGTGTGTGTGTGTGTGTGTGTGTGTGTGTGTGTGTGCGTGCGCGCGTCTAACAGTCATAGCTTCAACAATTCTGATGAAACTTCATACAAAGCTTGACAGTCGACCAAGGGCACTGAATTATAAAATAGTTTAACTAAATAAAATTTGTATTAATGCCCAGCAGTGTCTAATACATTTTGACAGAGGATTTTGTGGAAGGCTTTGCCCACTCATGCACAGGCATCTCTTCAATTGTCATTTTAGTTTGTACACTGTAAAACTGTAGGAAATACCAGCAAAATCTCATTTGAAAAGTGGCAGGTAAAAAATGTTATGTTCTGATACAATGCATTCTCCTTGGTGTGCATTAACACAATTTTATTTTAAAGGAAAGTCACTCAAAGACTCAATTTAAATCATAGACTGCCAAACATCTGGAGTCCACTGTTGGCCTTTTTGCATTAACAGCAGTAGACGATAAACTATATTTCCATACCTATGGCCTTTGATCTCAGCCACATCAGTCATGCCTCCCACACTGAATCTGAAGTACTGTCTGTTGAGGGCTCTGGCGATGGAGCGGGCTATAGAGGTCTTCCCTACTCCTGGAGGGCCATAGAAACACAGGATCTTCCCCTGTGTAGAACCACGCAGCTGACTGACTGCTATAAACTCCTACAGACAGACGGACAACAGGTAGACGAAGAAAGAAAGGGGATGAGAAAAAGGATATTACATCTGTTCTAAAAAGAGAGAGAGCATGTGTGTACTCTCCCCCAGTATGTCAATATAATGAGAGAGTGAGAGACCTGAACAAATTGGTGTTGTTCAGTATGTTCAGTGTGAAAACAACCCGCCTGAGAAATTACATTCTGACCTGAACACTGCAGCCAGGTTTGACCAGGCCTCCTAAATGAACCTACACATACTGTATTTTGGGGTTGGAGTTAAATTGTACAGAACTTGTTCCTACTTCCTAGCATTGATCTGTTCTTACTTGGGCAACAGTGCAATATACCAAAAAACTAGCTAGTGTAATAATTTACAAACAATTTTGTTTTATTCTACGTATTCTATTCTGTACTTTCACTGAATTAAGCATTTCTATCATCTAAATTCTGCTCTGTCAAACAGCAGGATTTATTTAATAAGTCAAAGTCATAAGTTCTAACCAAGATGCGTTTCTTGACGTCATCCATCCCATAATGATCTTCTTCCAGAACCTCTTTGGCTCGGTCCAGTGCCAAATTCTCTTCACTGTATGTCCCCCAGGGCATACTGGTCAGCCAGTCTAGATAGTTACGGGTTACACTGGAACACAAAGACATAACTTTTAAGTTAGACAGTAATTAAACTCAACTAAGTCAATTTAACTAATATTAACCACATCACCACTGGATCAGAATAAAGTTTAGGGTGGAGCAGTAGATATGACAAGGTTGTTTAGTGTTGAGCATACAGTATGAGAACAGAGGAGAATAATACATTTTATTATTAAGATAATAAAGAAAACTGTAGCAGAGACAAGAGGTCAATTTATGCTTTCAGCGACAAGTTTCGAATGACGTGTCACAATGTTTTGAGTTTTGAGCATTCATACTGTCTGCGACTCGCCAACAACGTGGCCAGAAAATGTAAACAAGGAAGTGAATGTAGTCGTGTTCATCTCCATGGTAATGGACCTTACTTCATCTTCCAAACCAATCAGAATAGGCGGAATATTATGAAGCATCTGCGACCATTAATTTGTCCAAAGGTACACAACACATTTTTATTGGTTTGAGGTCTTTTGTTGTGCGACAAATTGTTTGACACTTGTTGCGCAAAGCATAAATTGACCTTGACTTGAGTGGTCCTCCTGTAATATATAGAGCACAATTGAATACAGTAGAGTACAGGGCAGACTAACTTGAACTCTGAAGAGTGGTTGTCCAACAATCCCAGTTTGTTCAATTCTTCATTGATGACATCCATGATGTGTTGAGGGACAGTTCTTTCTTTTAGTCTCTCTCTAAACTTCTCCTCGATCGCATCCTTGTCCTCCTTCTCCAAACCCAGCTCCTGAAACAACACAAAAGATCAAGATTATTTCACAGGCCATAATGAACAGGACCACACACATACTGTAGTAAGCGTACACATTTCTTTCACTTCTGATGCAGTTCCCCTCATGCGGGTTCAAAATCAGTGCCTTACTCAAGGACAGGCAGAGCGATCACACACTGTAAAAGAAGGCCTTATATTGGCTATTCTGAGAATATGCTGTGTCTCCAACCTTCTTAATGATCTTGAGTTGCTCCTGTAACAGGTACTTCCTGTGGGTCTGTTTGATCTTCTCCTCAACCTGGTGGAGGAAGGAGAGGAAAGGCAAGAGGATGAGAAAATGAGAGGGAATTTTTTTAATATTTAACGTAAATTCTATCATTCTATCGTTGAGGACATGTGAAAACCAGACACAAGACTTCCCAATGTGTTCTGTGTGCAAAGAGCACTCTCTGAAAAAATGTCAAATTGTGCTGATTTCTGTAGGCTGGAGATTTTCCTGCACCAAGACACACACTGTGCACCGGGCAGTGTTGGGTCTGATTCTCATATGTCCTTATTGCATTTATGTTAAATATTGACGAGTTCCCCTTTAAGTAAGAACAAATGACCCTATGGTACAGTGGATTATAATTGTGGAAATTATCCATTTAATAATGATTTGACGTGACCTCTCTTCCCAGGCGTTTGCTGCAGTTTACTGAGCTCATATTCCTTCTTCAGGAGAGACAGAGCCTTGTACAACCGTTTGGGGATCTGGGGAAAAAGAGACAGAGAAACAGTCAACATGTTCTGAAGGTGTTTGACTGGTGTTGACCTCCTTCAATGTCCAATGCGGTATTTGTAGAATGGAAAATTAAGTATCCTTGTATGTGAAACGCAACATTGTAATAAAAGCTGCAAAATACTCTAGAATGAGAAGCTAAATAGTCAGCTCACATTGATCTCTTCCAGAACGTCCTGGAGTTCATGGGACTCTGCTCCGGTCAGAGCTGCTCCCATGTCACTGA